>NC_137043.1:38515381-38620381 GCF_032717465.1 Coenobita brevimanus
CACAGTGTTGTTCACTAACTTCCGTCTTTATGTGTGTGTGTGTGTGTGTGTGTGTGTGTGTGTGTGTGTGTGTGTGTGTATGTGTGTGTGTGTGTGTGTGTGTGTGTGTGTGTGTGTGTGTGCCTGAAACTATGCAAGTACGTGTGTATAAGTAAGTTAAGTATTCGTGTTTGTGTGCGTGCATATGATTTGTGTGAGTGTAGATATGAGTCTGTCCTAGCGTATGAAGGAATGAATGCGCGCGTATGTATGTGTGTGTGTGTGTGTGTGTGTGTGTGTGTGTGTGTGTGTGTGTGTGTGTGTGTGTGTGTGTGTGTGTGTGTGTGTGTGAAAGTATCTGTGTCTTAGAAAGAATGTATGTACGTGGATATAACTTCATGTGCGTGTATATGACTAGTGCGTGTGTATGACGTGTGTGTGTGTGTGTGTGTGTGTGTGTGCGTGTGTGTGGGTTGCGTGCGTTGGTGTGTGTTTGTCTCTCACGTTACCTCTTGCACTAAACATTCCAAGATCTTTAAGAAGTTTCCCTCCTCTCTCTCTCTCTCTCTCTCTCTCTCTCTCTCTCTCTCTCACTAGCCACATAAACACAAGAGAAAGTGCAGGTGTTATATGCAAAATAAATCGCTAAGGAAGAGGTGCTGGGAAGCCTCTACGCAATGTAGGCTAAGACCTAAAATGAGAAGGACCCCCATGACGTACAGAAAGAAAGAAAGATAGATAGATAGACAGATAGATAGATAGAAATAAGTAAAAGAATAAAATCAAAAGAAAGAAAAAAGAAAGAAAGAAAAAAAGAAAGAAAAAAAAGGAAAATGAAAGAAAAAAGAGAAAGCAAAGAAAGAGAGAAAAACAGAGAGAGAGAGAGAGAGAGAGAGAGAGAGAGTAAAGGAATAAACAGAAATGAAATAAACGGCGAAGGGGAAATTTTATAGGAAGGTCGGACGGAGAACAATATTGCACAGTTTATCGATGGACACCTCTCTCCTTTTCAATATCTCTCGCCTGTGTCTCTTTAAAATGAGATATTGCTTTCGTTTTTAGTGATGGGGTGAAGGGTAGACGCTGGTGAGATATTTCGGTGTCTGTCTGATTGTCTCTCTCTCTGTCACGTCTGTCTATCAGTCGATCTACTTTTCTTATATTCACTTTGCATCGTTACCGTATTCCCCCCCACCCCCGCCCCCTCCTCTCTATCTGTCTCTCTATTTATCTATCCAGCTATCAATCAATCAAATATAATATTCACTTTTACATCTTATTATATTCTCCCTGTTCTCTCTCTCTCTCTCTCTCTCTCTCTCTCTCTCTCTCTCTCTCTCTCTCTCTAATATTTACTTTTACACCTTGTTAATAAATTCTCTCTCTCTCTCTCCCTCTCTCTCTCTGGCGTGGGTGTGTGACGTAATGAGGTGAAAAATGAGAGTAATTTAATTATTTATGGGTTGTTTAAAGAGAGGGTGAAAAAGAGCAGGGGAGGGGAGGGGAAGGGGAGGAGGTGGGGTAGAGAAATGGGGAGGGGAAGAGGGACAGGAGGGGAAGTGATAAAAGGAAGGGAGAAAGGGAGAATAGTGCCTCCTCTACCACAACTACTACACTGCCATCACTACCACAATCACCACAACCACCACCATCGCTACCACAATCACCACACTTACCGACACTACCACAATCACCACACCTATCATCAACATTTCCACAATCACCACAACTACCACCATCGCTACCACAATCACCACAATTCCTTCTTTAAGCTCCCCTACCTAAGCCTACTACCACTACTACCACAACTACCACAATCAGGTCAGGTGAAACGACTCTCACAAGATAAAAGCATTCTCAGTAAAGCTCCTTATATCTCCCTCTCCCTCACCATCATCTCCCTACCACCCTTACCCCCACCCCTACCCTCATCTACCCTCGCCCACACCCTCACAAGAATCCCCCCCTTCCACCCTCACCCCCAACCCACCATCATCCCCCCTTCCACCCTTACCCCCCCACCCTCATCCCTACCCCTACCCTCGTGGTTCAGCCTCACCCTCACAACCATCCCCCTTTCTCCCCCACCCTCACCCCCACCCTGTAGGCCTAGACAAATACCAAGATAAAGAGCTTAACAGTGAATTTTCTAGGGACAAAAATAGATTCTTTCAGCAAGGGAAGGAAGGAAGGAAGGAGGGAGGGAAGGCGGGAAAGAAAGGAGGGGAAATGGTATGAAGGAAGGAATAGAGGAAAAAGAATGAAGGGAGGGGAAATTGTCACCACGGAGGGAAGGAAAAATGGAGGAAGGGTGGCGAGGAGAGAGAGGAGAAAATAGGAAGAAGGGGAAGGAAAAAGAAGAGGTGGGCTGGATGGACAGGAGTGGACAGGATGGACTGGGATGGTGGTGGGTGAGGGTTGGGGGGAGTACAACCTGTTAAACTGGACACTGTGGCCCTGGTAGTTAGGCGTGTGAAGTTTTAGGTGAAAATGTTCTCCTAGAAGTATTGAAGGACGAAGGACTGACACAGAATTGACAAACTCCCAGTGAAGGATTACACATTTACCAGTCTATCTGCTGTTTTGTGCTTTCTATCTATTTTTTTATCTATCCATTATTTGCCCCTTTATCTCTTTTCCTTATCGATCTATTCTACATTTATCCTTCTATCCATCTACTTTCTACAACTATCTGTTAATCTATCTATCGTTCTGTATCTATCTTCAATTCTCTGTACCTTTTCTTTGTATCTATATTTCTCCTGTTTCTCCTGACCATCCTCCTTCCTCTACTATCAATTGTCTATTTCGTCTTTTTATCTATCTATCTTTTGCATCTCGAGTTTATTTATGCCCTCTCTCTTTCTCTCTCTCTCTCTCTCTCTTTTATCCCTTCTTCCCCCGCCACCCACCATTCTCCCCCACACTCTCGCCTATTCTCCCTGACAAGATCCAGACAGTGGTGGGGGAATTTCTTGGCGTCTGAAGCTGGCAGGGAAATTTCGCAGGCTCTTGTGTGTGTGTGTGTGTGTGTGTGTGTGTGTGTGTGTGTGTGTGTGTGTGTGTTTTCTTTTCCCAAGTTCCTATTTTGCCTTTGAGAGTCGATCGGATTCTCTCTCTCTCTCTCTCTCTCTCTCTCTCTCTCTCTCTTTCACATCACTTGCATTCCTTTCTCACACACTCAGTTTCTCTTCTTCAGAAAAGGGTCGAGAACTGTGAGAGGAAAGGATAAAAAAATAGACAGATAGATATATAGACAGCTAGAGAGACAGATAGATAGATAGAGAGAGAGATAGGAAGAGAGAGAGAAAATGCAAGAGAAAGAGGGAGAAAGAAGAGAAGTTTGTAAGAGGAACTCGAGAAGACAGACAGAGCGAAGGACAGAGTGTAGGATGGATGGAAGGATGGACGGGTGGATGAATGAATAGATGGGTGGATGGATGAACAGATGGATGGATGGGTGGGCGGAAGGATGGATGGATGGTTGGATGGATAGATGGATGGGCAGATAGATTTATAGGCGGATGGATAGATGGATGGACGATGATAAGAAGGAAGGAGGAAATGGAAATAAGCTGAGCAAGAGAGAGAAAGAAAATCGACGGAAGTAAAGAGAAAAGAAGGAATGAAACAGGGAGAAAAGTAAAGGAAGGAGCGATGGAAATGAAGGAGTGTGCCGGACAGCGAAGGAGGGAAGGAGAGGAAGGAGGAGGGGAGGGGGAGGGGAAATCCACAGAGAGAATGGCAGAAACAGAAGATGCAAGAGAGAGAGAGAGAGAGAGAGAGGGAGAGAGAAAGAGAGAGAAAGTCGAAGGAGGGAGGAAGTTAGGGAAGATATAGAAGGAAAGCAGACAAGCATATGATGAAGAATACTAAGCAAAAAGGCAGGGCAAGGCAAGGAAGGAAGGGAGGAGGGATGGCTGGGAGAGAGGGAAGGAAGGAAGGAAGGAAACAAGGAAGGAAGGATGGATGGGGGGAGAGAAGGAAGGAAAGAGGGAATGAATGAAGGAGGGATGGACGGGGAGAGAGAAGGAAGGAAGGAAGGAAGAGGAATGAAGGAACATGAAGACACCCAATAAGGTCATGCTGAAGGAAAGAACGAAGAAATAATATGTAATGGATGAAGGAAAGAAAAAAAGGTTAAAGGAAACAAGGAGAGAGGGAAGGAAGGAAGGAAGGAAGGAAGCAGGACAGAAGTGAAAGAAAGAAAGAAAGAAAGAGAGAAAGGAAGAAAGAGAAAGAAAATGGAACGAATATACTAGTGAATAAAGGAATGAAGAGAAAGAGAAATGAAAGAGAATGTGAATGGGCAAATAACGAAGCAGTGAAAAAAGGAATTAAAGAAGGAAGGAAGGAGAGAAGGAAGGAAGGAAGGAAGGAAGGAAATGAAGGAAAGAAGGATGGAAGGAAGGCAAGAAGTGAAGGAAGGAAGTGAAGGAGGGTGGGTGGGTCAAGAAACGAGAGACAATAACACGAACTGTTGGACTCCGTGAGAGAGAGAGAGAGAGAGAGAGACAGACAGACAGAGAGAGAGAGAGAGAGAGAGAGAGAGAGAATGTAAGATAGACACGAGAGATTACAAACAAGAAAAAGTGTGATCAAAGAAAGTAAGAACTGAAATTAAAGAAAGTGAGAAAGAAAATAGGCAGTTCAACTCGTTTTAAAGTCCCTCTGGCCAAAAGTGGACATGGAATGAGAGAGAGAGAGAGAGAGAGAGAGAGAGAGAGAGAGGCAGAAAATGAGAGCAAAAAGTGGAGAAATGAAAGATATGGAAAAAAATGAGAGAGAAAAAATGGGGTAAATGAAAGGAATAAATGAGAAAAACAGAAATGGTAAAGGGAAGGATTAGAAAGGGATGATAAAGTAGGGAAAGATGCGAAAAATGAAGGAAAAAGGGAGCTAAGGAAAAAAGGGAAAGACAAGGAAAGGATGGAAGGAAGGAGGGAAGAAAAGATGGAAGGAAGGCGGGAAGAAACTATGGAAGGAAGAAGGAAAGAAAGGATGGGAGGAAGGAGGAAAGAAAGGATGGAAGGAAGGAGGAAAGAAAGGATGGAAGGAAAGAGGAAAGAAAGAAGGAGGGAAGAAAGGATGAAAGGAAGGAGGAAAAAATGGATGGAAGGAAGGAGGAAAGAATCGATGAAAGGAAGGAGGAAAGAAGGGATGGAAAGAAGGAGGAAAAGATGAGATGGAAGGAGAGAATAGATAAAGATGGGGTAATAGACTTGGATAATAAAGTAGAGGAATACGGAAAGAAGGAGGGATTAAGGAAGGACATAGGAGGAAGGAAGGAGGGATCAAGGAAGAAGGAAGAAGGGATCAAGGAAGGACGTAGGAGAAAGGAAGGAAGGACGTAGGAAGAAGGAAAATGGGAGGGAAGGAAAGAGGGTGTGAATATGAAGGAAGGACGTACGAGAGGAAAGAAGGAAGGAAGTGGGGGTTGAGTGAGGAAAGAGGGATGAGTAAAGGAAGTACGAAGAAAGGAAGGAAGGAAGGAATGGTAGGTAGGTAGGAACGTAGGAAGGAAGGAAGAAATTATGGTAGGTAGTTAGGTATGTAGGAAGGAAGGAAACAGTGGAGGAAGTAATGGATAAGAAGAGGAGAATCAGAACCAAAACAGAAAAAAACCAAAAAAAACAAAAAAACAAGGAAAGTGTACAGCAACGGCAAGAAAATAATGAAAACAAAGAAAAGAAGGATTAAAAATATATGGGAAACTAAACCCAAAAAATATACATACAGAAAAAAACATAAAACAAGAAAATAAACACGAAGGAAAAAAAAAAACTAAATACAGACACGAAACATAGGCAGAAAAAAATAAAGACCTGAACTAAAAAAAACCCCAAAAGCGAAAAAAAAATCCATATGAAAAAACAAGAAAAATAAAAACTACAGCAAAAACTCAAAATCAAAAATTCACGAAAAAGAAAAAAAAAAGACAGACACTAGCATTAAAAAAAAAAAAAGAGGGGAAAAAAAACTAATAGGTAAAAAAAAAGCAAAAAGAAATCAAGTCTCGGCTAAACCAGGAGGGAAAAAAAGAGAGAGAGAAAGAGAGGGAAACAACGATCAGGGGGGAAAAAGAGAAAGAGAGAGAGAGGGGAAAAAAAAAAGAGAGGGGAATTATGTCCGGGTGTAAAGTCGTGGGAAAATGGCGGACCCGACCTCACTGTTTTGTTCTCTCTCTCTCTCTCTCTATCTATCTATCTATCTATCTCTCATAGCTGTGTCGATAACGTCATACTTTCTTTCCTTCTTTTCCTCTATAATATTTAATCAAAGTTTGGTGAACTGCAATATTTTCTCTCATTTATTCTGACGTGAGAGAGAGAGAGAGAGAGAGAGAGAGAGAGAGAGACAGACAGACAGAGGGAGAGAATACATCCATATATCGCACTCTGTTACTTTCCACAAAATTATAATACTTTCTTTTTTGTCTTTTCTTTCTTTCTTTTTTACATTTTCTCACAAATTCTTTCCCATTTTCTCTCTAGTTTTCCTGCCTCACATTCTTCTCCATATTTACCTTTCCCACCTGTCATTAACCTTTCTGTATTATTTGCTAATTAAGAAAAATTCTGTGGATGTGTGGATAGACAACTGGACTCAGGGAACGGGTTTTGTTTCCTATGTCCAGAGTTAGCCTTGTAAATAAATAAATAAATAAATGTCATAGAGGAAGGGTTATACAGTACTCTCTCTCTCTCTCTCTCTCTGGGGGTTTGTAAGGCCTCACGGGATTGGTCTATAGAGTAGCCAATCAGGAGGGAGGGTGAGGTGGGTTGCCAAATGTCGCAATGTTTATCTGGACATCCTTTGTAATTTCTAGACGAAGATGGAAGAGCACCGTAGTGAAGGGGTTTAGGGAGGCTGCATCTAACCCCGCCAGATTTAAATATTCTCTCTCTAAGCTAACTAAAAAAAAATCTCTACTAAAAAAATCTCTCTCCAAAAAACTCTCTCCTAAAAAAAATCTCTCCAAGAAAATCTCTCCAAAAAAATCTCTCCTAAAAAAATCTCCCCCTAAAATCTCTCTCTAGTTTCCCTAAAATCGTCTGAGGTCAGGAAGAGTATATGAGGAAGGAAGATCATCGGAGTAAAGGGCTTAAGGCGCCTTTGTGAGTATGGTTCCAAAGATATATATATGCAACTGATTCTTGATGCAATACTGTGTACATATAAATCTTGCTTGCAACATTATATCCTGTACGTATGATTGTGGTTGCAAAGATACATACAGCATACATATATACAATCACAGAGGAGCTGATTGAGTGTGTGTGTGTGTGTGTGTGTGTGTGTGTGTATGTGTGTGTGTGTGTGTGTGTGTGTGTGTGTGTACCAAACCGATAACTACCTCTTGTCACTGTGCCTTTGAAACCTACACATGTACACCTGTCACTGCTTGCAACACACACACACACACCCACACACAGCAGGTAATACAATATCAGACACATACACAGAGGAGAACATATAGGCAATACTGAGAACGACTCTCTCTCCCTCTATCTCTCATCGACACACACACACACACACACACACACACACACACACACACACACACTTACCTCCACCTTTCGACACATAAACTCGACAGTGGTGTGAGTGAGTGAGTGAGTGTGAGTTTGTGCGTTAATTCTTGAGTGTGACCCCTACCCCCCCCACCACACACACACACACACCAAACAATGAGTGAGTGAGTGAGTGAGTGCGTGTGGTGAGTTAAGAGGCTTGTTGTCTCATGTAAAGCCTTTGCGACATTACTGCGTCCGCCAGGGCTGTTCTAAGGATCTTCTCTCTCTCTCCTTCAGTTTGTAAGCGCTTTATTCCCTCGCGCGCACACACACACACACACACCTACACACACACACACACACCTACATACAGACACACACTTCTGCGCCCTCCCTTTCGGTTCAGCATCTCTCAATGCCTCTCTCTCTCTCTCAAACACACACACACACACAGAGCACTTCTAAATAGGGTGGAGTCAAAGGCTTTTCGTCTCATCAATTCCCTTCAGCCGCTCCCTCTCTCTCTTCCTCCCTCCTTCCCCCCTTCACACACACACACACACACACACACACACACACACACACACACACACACACACAGCACAGATACTATTCTCCGGTTCTCTCTTATTTCCTTGTGTAAAGAAAGACAATACTCCTCATTTTTTGTCTTTTTTACCGCATTATTTCTATCACCCCTGCGTCTTTCTCCCTTCTACCTCCCTGACGCGTGTAACAATTCCAGGGAGACAGGGAGAGTAGGCAAAGTGAGTGGGGAGAGGGGAGACGGGAGGGATGGAGGAGGAGGGAGGGAAATGAGAGAAGAGAGGAATGGAGGGAGAGGGAATGAGGCGAGGGAGAGAGGGAGAAAGACAGATGAGGGAAGGGGGAGGAAAGGGAGGTTAGGGAGTAAGTTGGGGGGGTGAAGGGAGATTAGGACTTAAGTAAGGAGGGATAATGGTGGTTTTATCAGGTTAGGGTGTTTTAATTGTGGTGGGGGTGGAAAGAGGGAGGGAGTGGGGGAGAGTGAGAGAGTGGGGGAAGGGGGAGAGGGAGGGGGCGAGGGGAAATGTGGGGGAGGGGAGGAAAGAAAGAGGGGAAATGTGAAAAGGGAGAAAAATCAGGAAGGAAAGGGACGGGAGGGGAGGGGAGGAGATATGGAGAGAGAGAGAGAGAGAAGGGGGGGGAGTCTCTAAGGGATACAGACTGACCCTTCAGTGATGAGCTCCCTGATACCTCCTATCTCCCTTCCTTCTCTCCCTCCCTCCCTTCCTTCCTTCCTCTTACCTTTATCTTACACTCCCACCCTTCCTGGATTCTCCCCTCCCCACCCCTCTCTTTTTCTTTCTCAGTCTTCGTTCCTATCTCCCTCCCTTCCTTTCTTTCTCTCCTCCATCCCTCCCCCCTTCCTTCCTCCCTTCATCCCTCCCTCCTCCCCTTCCTTCCTATCTCTTACTTTTATCTTACACTCCCTCTCTTCCTGGCTTCTTTCACCCCCCTCTCCAATTCTTCATTCCAACCTCTCTTTTACCCCCTCCATTCCTTCCTCCCCCCCCTCTCATCCTTCCTCTTATCTTTCCCCTCTTCTCTTTATCTCTCCTTTCTTGACATATCTTCCTTCCTTCCTTCTTCTTTTCCTCCTTTTTACATCTCCTCCCTCCTTCCTCCCCTTCTCTCTCTCTCTCTTTTCCTTTTTCCTGTCCGTGTCTTCCTTCCTTCATCTCTCCTTCTTGACATAATTTCTTCCTTCCTTCCTTCCTTCTTCCCTTAACCTCTCCCTTCTTCTGTCTTTTCTCTCTCTATATCCATCTATCTACTTACATGTCTATCTCTATTGTAATCTCTCTCTCTCTTTCTCATCCTGCCGTTCCTTCCTCTATCCCCCTTTTAACATATATAGTTTCCTCCTTCCTTCTTCCCTTTCATCCATCTCTCCCTCTCTCTCTCTCTCTCTTTCACACACACACACACACACACACACACACACACACAGTATCTATATATATATACATTTTGCAACGCCCGTATCTCACTCCTCATCTCTCCCACAAACTCACAGAAATAAAGTTTTCCCATTCTCTCACTATCTCAACTTCTCCATCCCTCTCTCTCTTTTTTCTCTACCTCTCTCTCTTCTCTCCAGTTCCTCCAATTATCCGATTATCAGTCTTTCTCTCTCTCTCTCTCTTATTTATTACTGCTCACTTCCTCCTTTATTTCTCTTTCTTTATTCTGCTTTATTTTTCTTTATCATTTTCCAGCTTTCTCAGGTTAAGGAAGCTCCCTAACACCTTCTCCTTAGCAATTTAGTTTTGGTGCTTAATATAAAACTGTATGTTATTTATTCTGTGCATGGTGGTATTGGAGTGATTTAAGTGACGGAAAAGTGGACAGTCAGGAGTAACAAGCAAAACTAAATCGCTTAGGAAGAGGTGTTAGGGAAGGCGGCATGTAACCCCTCCAGTTCGAAAAGGCCTCTCCGAAAGCTGAATAAAATCGTCTGGAGGTGGTTAGAATAAATTAGTGTCTATCTATCTATATTCTCTGTGTTCATTAAGTCTATCTACCATCACACCTGACTCTGAATATAGCTCTTATTATACATCTATCCGTATTTATCTATCGCTGCTTGGGATATTTGCTGTATTACATGTTTTTATCTATGACTATCTATTAATCAGCTCGTGTATAATGTATATATATGTCAGTCTATCTATTTATCTATCTGCATATCTATCAGTCTATTATATGTATCTACCTGCCCCGTCATCCTTCTATTTATCTACTACAACACAAATTATATTCAAAAAGGTAACTACTTCACAACCTTCATCTTCCACTAGACTATCCGTATCTGCTATTTATCTATCTACCTATTATCTATCTGTCTATCCATATCAACTTTCTATTAATACGCTGACTATCCTCAGCTATGCCAGACTCCTTCACAGACAACCTTCCTCTTTTTTCTCTCTCTCCCTCCCTCCTCTTCCTCTTTTTTACTTTCCTAAATCAGCTTACATCCCTCCTCTTTTCTCTTCCTCCTTCCCTCTTCTTTCCCATTCCTCCCTCCCTCCATTTTTTTTTCTCTCTCTCCTTTCCTCCCTCCCGTCTTCCTCCCTCTTTCCTCTCCCTCCCTCCCTTCTCTTCCTCTTTTTTCCTTGTTTCTATCTTTCTCCTCCTCCTCCTCCTCTTTTCCCTCCATCCATCCTCCTCCTCCCCGTCGCCAGTCTCTCCCTCCTTCTCCCCCTTACATAATCTTATAGACCTCATTTTTCTCTCTCATGATCCTCCTCCTCCTCTTCATTGCCACCTTCCTCCTCCTCCTCCTTCATCTTCCCCATCTTCCTCTCCTTCTCCCCCTCCTTCTCTTCGTCATCCTCTTCCTTACCTCATCAAATAATCTTACAAGCCTCCTCTTTCCCTCTTCCTCCATCTTTCTATTCTTCTTCCTCTTCCTTAGCCCCATAAATTATCTTACAGTCCTACTATTTTTCCTTCCCCCAGTCTTAATCTTGCTGTTCCTCCTCCTCGTCCTCATTCTCCTCCTCTATGCTTTCCTCTAGATAAATCTGCAACTTAATCCTCCTCCTCCTCTTCCTCTTCTTTACCTGCTTAAAAATAATCTTACAGCCTACGCTCCTCTTGCCACCCTCCATCTTAATCCTCCTCCTCCTTATGCTCCCTTCCTCCATCGTAATCCTCCTCCTCCTCTTTAAATAAACTCCCAGGCCAAAACTCCCTCCACACCACCTCTCTCTTCCGCATCTCCCCCAAAAACTAACGCTCAAAAAGCCGTAAAAACCCGCCGACATCGTTAATACCGGGGCTGTGCAAGTAACGAAAGCAACACCAACAGCTTATACGTAAATTGGATCAGTGAGAGAGCGCCCTTTTTATGCCGCGCTGTTCTTGTGGGGGGCTGGGGACGAGACAAGCGCATTACCCTGATATTCACACCGCCTGGGGAGGAGAAAAGTGCGTCATCCTGTTATTCACACCACCTGGGGATGACAGGAGCACGCCACTTCGATATTCGCACCAGCTGGGGAGGAGAAAAAGTGCGTTGTTTTGATATTCACACCATCTGGGCCCCTGAGGACAAGAGAACGGTATTATCCAGACACTCGCACCACCTGGGGACGAGAAAAGTGCGTAATCTAAATATCCACACCACCTGGGGACGAGACGAAGGTACTACTCTGATATTCACACCGCCTGGGGAGAGGAGGACGATACTACCCTGATATTCACACCGCCTGGGGACGAGACTAAAAGTGGGGAAGAATGTCAACAAACCATACCTTGCCCTTTAAATTTATTCTTGTGGGGTGGGATATTTATGGTATGGCCGGAAGTATAATATTTAACATCTATAACCATATGCAAGTAGACAAAAAAATGTAATAAACTAAAGCAAATAAAATATGAGCTAAGTATGTATTTTTGAGAGACTGAGAATATAGTCGAAAAAATATATAACTTTCTTTTTAATCACTAACTTCCATGTAACTAACTCGATAATTTTTTAAGTCTAATAATTATCTAGCTAGCTCTCAAATATTCTAACATTCACTTCAAGGGTCTGTGTGTGTGTGTGTGTGTGTGTGTGAACCAAGAGATGTATTATGCAACTCAGCCCCTTCACTGTTACCCCTGGACGATTTTATTCAGCTCAATGTAGACCTCTTGTAAGGAGGGGTTTAGTGAAGGTTATATCTGGCCTCTCCTGGTCTAAAAACAATCTTCTGAACTGCATAAAATCGTCTAGTGGTAGCAAAAGTAAAAGATAAATAGTAAAATTGTCCTAAAAAAAGAAAAAAAAGTCCTGGAGGTAAACGGGATAACGTCTCTATGCTTAGGGAGAAGACAACAGCTGGGGACGAACCTTTGAAGTCCCTCGCATGTTACCTCTAGAGTGGCTGGGGACGAGACTAACCATAAAAATTCTTTGTGCAAACTGCAGTGCCATATTTCGATATATTTAAACTTTGGCGACAGAAACGAAGGCCAAGAAGGAATGTTTAAAGCCTCATATTACACCTCTAGGACTTGCTTGGGACGAGAAATAACCATAAAACGCTAAAAATAAATCTGTAAATACTGCCACGACGCTCCCCGAGACCAGCTGGGGCCGAGACAAACCTGGATTGACTGTACGAGCGGCGTCATAACCGGTTGAGAACGGGACTAAACATTATAAACGGCTGGGGACGAGCGTAAACATCATAACCGGCTGGGGACGAGCATAAACATCATAACCGGCTGGGGACGAGTGTAAACATTTATTACCGGCTGCGAACGAGTGTTAAACCTTCACTACGAGGTAAACATAACTCGTGCTTTGTTAAAACGTATTGTTAACACCAGGTTTTTATCAGCTGGGGACGATTAAAAAAAAAAAAAGGAAAAAAAAAAAAGCTGGGTTGTAGACGCATGAAAAAATACGGCTACGTTGTGCCATTTTTTCAGAGTAACTTGGGACGAGAGGAAAATATTCAGTGGCATCTCCTCTTTGCGTGTACGTTACTTTTTAATCTGAAGACTTGGGCTAAGTTGTTAAGGTCGAAATTCACCTTATATAAATAGATAAATTGGTAAGTTTAATAATGACAATAATAATAATAATAACAATAAACCATGAGAGGAAAAAGAAGAGGCAATAAGCTAATACAAGAAGATTAGTAATAATAATAATAATAATAATCAAATATGAAGATGATGCAATAACAAAAGACAAGACATCTGAAAAAAGAAAAGGGGAAGAAGAGAGGGGGAAGGAGGGGAAGGAGAAAGACTAGTGATAAAACAACCAATATGATATCCTATAAATGCTTTCTCAAGAACAAGATGATAATGAAAAGGAAAAAGAGGAAGATGGTAAAAGGAAGAAGAGGGAGAGGAGTAAACACAACATAAACACTAATAACAAACAACTGCAAGAACCACAAAAATAAAAAGCCTTCACATACTTCCTCATACAACCAGATAAAAATAAAAAAATATATAATACGGGAGAGACAAAAACAAACGAATGGAAAAGGAAGGAAACGAAGAGGAAAAAGGAAAGAGCAGAAATGGACAAGGAAGCGAAGAACGGAAAGCAGGAAAACCATAAAGAATGACAGAAAAAAAATCTTTCTCCCTCAAAAGAACTCTAAACGCAAGCTGACCTGGAGAGTAGCTTGTGACGAGAAAAATAAGAGAGTTGAACATTAAGCCTCTTACACCGGCTTGGGAGGAGAAAATGTCGACTCCGGGACAAGCAACAATTTTTTGAGAATTTTCGTAAAATTTTGAGTCAAATTTCTAAAGTTATTATAATGATTTTTTTTTTTAATGATATATTACCATACTTTCGATTTATTAATTTTATGGCAGGCACTCTTAATGCTAGATTTTTTTTTTTTTCACTCTCTTCCAGCCAAAATTATTGGAATTATATTGACGATACATAATAAAAGTCACATTTATTTACTATCACCACTAGTACTGCACTCTGAAAGCTGCTGTTTTCTTCATTTTTATTATATTTAGCCACATGTCACTTTAATTCTGACAGTCTTTCTTATGCTCTTTGGTCACTTGTTATTAAGACTGTACAAGCAGACTCTGAATGTGAAATTTGGATTTTTTGTGATTTTGCCAGATTTTTTGAAAGATATTTAATTGTGATTTTGACAGATTATGAATTGTGACTGAGATTTTTTATTTTGATTTTAACTTTTTTTTTTGGCTTTTTTTTTTTTTAATGATTTTGACAGATTTTTAAATTCTACTCTAATATTTTTTGTGAGTGACTTTGATAGATTTTATGTCGTGATTATAATATTTTTGTGATTTTGGCAGCTTTTTCTCTGATTTTCCCAGATTTCTTTGTGTGATTTTTTTTTTTCAGCAAGCCACATTTAAAAGTATGATCTTGACAACCTTTTAAAAATTCTCTAAGGCGTCATTTTTCCCATAATTCTTCTGACAGCCACATTCTTACAATTCAGAAGCATTTTTCTTTTATATTTTCTAAGTTTGTACTTATAAGAAAATTTTAGATTAACAAAGATCCCTCGCCAGCAAGAGGTTTGAAATACTCTCTCTCTCTCTCTCTCTCTCTCTCTCTTTATTATAATGATTTTAAGACATCTGGCAATAAAGATTCTTTTTTTTTTTTTAGTCATCAACCTCCACCCACCCAAATTTTAAAGTCATGCCTTAAAATATTAATACTTGCCAGACGCCGTAAAGAGGGGCTGGTGACGAGAAAAAGACGCCGAAAAGAGGGGCTGGTGACGAGAAAAAGACGCCGCAAAGAGGGGCTGGTGACGAGAAAAAGACGCCGCAAAGAGGGGCTGGTGACGAGAAAAAGACGCCGTAAAGAGGGACTGAGGACGAGAGTAAAAGTCACCGCAAAGAGGGGTTGGTGACGAGAGACACCATAAAGAGGGGCTGGGGACGAGAAAAAGACGCCGTAATTTTGGGTCGTGAAGCGAGGAGAGCAGCTGGGGACGAGATAAACACTCACCCTGCCTCAAATGACCCCTGAGATGCTTCAACGGGAAAATTAGCCGGAGATAATGACCCTCTGAGAATTAGCTCACTCTCTCTCACTTTAGAATTAGCTCACTTTCTCACCTTTCATATTTTGAGGGGGTCCTTATTAACTTTTTTTTTTTGGGGGGGGGGACCCGGTTTACCTTTATTATTTTTAGGGGATTTTTTTTTTTTTTTTTGCTGTAGTTGATGATATGGTGTATCATAATTTTCTCATATTTTTTTCTCTCCCTCTCTCTCTTTCTCACTCGATGTTCGTGAAGATCCGAGCTAGCCCTGGCTCACTCTCTCTCTCTTTACCTCACTTTTCAAGATAAACGAAGTCTCAGAGGTGCTTTAATTTGGCACCATGACCTTTGACCTTGGGCGACCTTGAGGGGCCGACCCAAGATCACGGATTTTCGGAGGATTATACCTTAAAAACGACTGGAAATAAAATAACTGCTGTCAGGCGAGGTTTGTTGTGCCTGGTATCTCTCTCTCTTTCTCTCTCTCTCCGTTTTGACGCCTGTGATGATTCACGCTGGAATTACCCAACTTCCTTTTTCTGATTCCTCTTTCTCTCTCTCTCATCCTTTCTAGCTTTCTTTTCTCTCTCTCTCTCTCTCTTTTGACATCACTAAGCGTTTGGGCTTTGGAATGAAACACTAACTCTTTGCCGCTCTCTCTCTCTCTCTCTCTCTATCAAATGACGTCATGCCATGCTTGAAGAGGGCAATTTACGCCGGGAAAATGACTCCCTTTTCTTTTGGCTGACAATTAGCACATGTTATGACGACTTGCTTTAGAAATAGCTCACTTTCTCTCTCTCTCCCTTTTTCTCTCTTGACGTCAGTGGTGATCTGAATAAGAGTTAGTTCACTTTCTTTTTTCTTCAGATATTTTCCCTTGTTTTTCTTCTTTTTTCTTATTTTCCCATTTTCTTTGTTTCTTACTTTCTTTTCTTTTTCTTTTATATTGCTCCCTACCTGCTTAACTTCCTCTTTGCTTTCCCTTTTTTTCTCTCTCTTCCTCTTCAGTCTCTCTCTCTCTCTCTCTCTCTTTAGGCCCAAGCTGCAATTACAGAAATGAATTTTTAATTACCTAATGACTTGGTACTACCCACGGCACTCTCTCACTTTCTCTCTCTCTCTCTCTCTCTCTCTCTCTCTCTCTCTCTCTCTCTCTCAACCTGGCTTCACCCTTCATTTCAGTGATCATTTTTAACATCATTTCCACTCTCTTTGCGTCTCTATGTTACGTTATTTTCAATGTTTTATTTCTATAACTTCATCTCTCTCTCTCTCTCTCTTTCTCTTTCTCTTGTCTTAGCCTTTCCCTCAGGAGCAAATACTCGAGGGAGGAATGAGGGGAGAGGGGAGTAAGAGAGAGAGAGGAAGGGAGGAAGGGAGAGGGAAATCTTGGGGAAAGGCGGAGGGAAGGATGAGGGAAGGAAGATGGGGAGGGAGGAAGGGAAGGAAGGAGAGAAGGAAGAAAACGTGTGAGGGGGAGGTGAGGAAGGAAGGAAGGAAGGGAAGTAAGGAAGGCAATGGAAAGATGGGGGCGGGGTGGGGAAGGAGGGGAGAGAGAAGGATGGAAAGAAGAGGGAAGTGTCTTGAAGAGGAACTAAGAAAAAGAGGTTAGGGAAGGGAAGAATGGAAGGAAAAATTTTGGGGAGAAATGCAAAGATCTTTTTAGGCAAGCGCGGATGCCGAGGAGACCATGCGGTGTGTGTGTGTGTGTGTGTGTGTGTGTGTGTGTGTGTGTGTGTGTGTGTGTGTGTGTGTCTTTCTTCTCATTTTCTTTCTTCCGTCTTTTTTTTCTATGCCTCCTTCCTTCTTTCTTCCTTTTTTCCCCTGTGCTTTTTTTTTTTTTTTTTTTTGCATTTTCTTTCTTTCATTGTCTTTCTTCTCTTCCTCGTATCCCTCCTTCCTCTACCACGATCGTCTTTCTTCCTCTTCTTTCTCTTTTTTCCTTCTTCCTCTCCTCCTCTTCTCTCTTCATCTTCTTTTTCCCCTTCCTTCCTTTTCTTTCCTCTTTTCCACCCTTCTATACTCCTTCTTTCCCATTATTTTCTCTCACTTCTTTCACCTTCCCTCCTTAACTTCCTTCCTTCCACACAGATATTCATTCTTTTTCTCCTTCCTTTCTCTTTTCCATTCTTTATCCTTCCCTCCATCTATACGTATAGTCATTCTGTCTCTCCTTCCCTCCTTCTTACTTTCATCCCTGTTTTCCCTCCTTCCTTCCCTCCCTCTTTCCTACCTCTCCTCCCTTCCTCTATCCCAATTTCCCCTCCCTCCATCCCTATTTTCCCTCCTTCCTTCCCTCCCTCCTTAAGACAGTGGAGGAAAACCTATGTGTTTGTAGACCATTAGGGAGGGGGGGTAGGAGGGGGGAGGGGGTATCTATCACTCTTAACTTTTCTATTGCTCCTTCTCTCTCTCTCTCTCTCTCTCTCTCTCTCTCTCTCTCTCTCTCTCGAACGTTTTTATTTTCATCTCTATAGGTTATATCTGTACATTATCTATCTATTTATCTGCCTATCTATCTTTCTATTTATCTATATTTACATTTACTATTTACCTCACTGCTATGTCCAGAATATATATATCTATGTATGCATGTGTGTATGTATGTATATATGGATATCTATGTATGTATGTATGTCAAACTGTCTACCAGCTCAATGTCTCAATTATTTACCCATCAAATTATCACAGAACGGAAAAAAAAAAACTCACTCACCATTACAAATAATTCACCAAGACGATAATCGGAATATAATGGAGTCTCCCATCCAAAAAGAAAATGAGGTGTCACTCAGAATAAAGGTGGGAATTTGCTCCACGTTTTCTTTCGTTTGGGGGGAGACAATTTTTTTTTTTTTTTTTTTTTTTTTAAGGCATAATCGATACAGTATTGAAGAAATTAAGTGAGTTTGTTCTCATTAGGTGTATTTATATCTCATGGATAAAAAATAAATTATAAATGCTCCTCCTTCCTTCCTATTCTTTTCTTTCTACCTTCCTCTGTTCTTTCCTCCTTCCTTCCTTCATTCCACTTTGTCTCCTTCCCTGCCTTGCCCTCCTTCTTCTTCCTCTGTCTTTTCCTCCTTCTTCTCTTCTTCATCTTTTCCTCCCTTCCTACCTCATTTCCCTCTTCTTTTTCTGCCTTCTTCCCTGTCTTCCCTCCTTTTTCTTTCTTCCCTTTGCCCTTTCCTCCTCCTTCTCTCTTCCTTTTCTCTCCTACCTCCTCCTTCTCCCTTCCTACTCCCTCCTTTCCTCTCCTCCTCCTATTCTTTGAGCCAGAATATCAGTAATAAGTAAATCTTATTCCTGGCTTCCATTAGATCATCCTCTCTCCCTCTCTCTCTCTCTCTCTCTCTCTCTCTCGCAACAACAACAAGCTTATGTGTGGTGTTGCAATAAAGTTCAATAAAGTGATTGTCTTAACGCCCGGCCCGGAACGAATATTGTGTGTGTGTGTGTGTGTGTGTGTGTGTGTGTGTGTGTGTGAGAGAGAGAGAGAGAGAGAGAGAGAGAGAGAGAGAGAATATCCCCAAGCACAATAGGATAAAAGCTATCTCTCTTCTCTCTCACTTTTCCCCACTTATCAATTTTCTTGTATTATTCATCATCCTTTCACATTCCTTCGTCCACGACCTTCTCACAATTTATATTATTCATGTTCATCTTCATTCTTTCACCTTTATCATTATTTTATTTTATTCTGCTTTATCTCTCCTCCTTTATTCATGCCTCTTGTCGTGTCCCTTACCTGGCGTTCAATTCTCGTCTTTTTTTCAATTCTCTGAGTTTTATTTTATCTCGTCTATTTGGCATTTTTCTTTTTCAATATAGGATTTTGCTTTTGATTTCGCTTCGTTATCGCTCACTCTGTGTCTGTCTGTCTGTCTCTCTTTCTCTTTCCACTCTTCTTATTTCATTTCTTCCCCTTTACGCCCTTCCACCCTCTCTCTCTCTTTCCACCCTTCATTCTTTTCTCTGTCACTTTCCTTCTCTCTCTCTCTCTCTCTCTCTCTCTCTTTCCACTCTTCTTTCTTTTCTCTACCACTCTCCTTTCTCTCTCCCTCTCTCTCTCTCTTTCCACTCTTCTTTCTTTTCTCTACCACTCTCCTTTCTCTCTCTCTCTCTCTCTCTCTCTCTCTCTCTCTCGATTCAAGATGGCGTAGTTTGCGATAATGTTGCTTCTGGGCTGTATGTTACGGAGGGAGGCTGTAAGTATGTATGTAAGTAGGTAGGTAGGTAGACAGGGAGAGGGAGAAGTAAGTAGGTAGCTAGTAAATACTGCTGCAGGTAGGTAGGTAGAAACGTGAAGACAGGTAGGAGAGAAGATGTAGAAATAAAGGTAAGTAGGCAGGCAGGCAGGTAGGTAGGTAGGTAGGTAAGTAAGCAGGTAGGTAGGTAGGTAGGTCGGCCTTAGGGAGCGGACTAATAAGCCTATGTGCAGAGACGGACCCCCCTCCCCCCCCAAAAAAAAAAAATAGGAAGGTAGGAAATGGAGAGAGAGAGAGAGAGAGAGAGAGAGAGAGAGAGAGAGAGAGAGAGAGAGAGAGAGAGAGGAGCAGTGAAGGAGGGAGGGAGGGAGGGGGAGGGGAAGGAGGATTATGATATGACTGAAGGCAGGTAGTGAAGGAAGAGGCAGCTAAGGTGCAGTGAAGGAGAGGAGGAAGAAGGAGAGAAGGAAGGAAGGATAGATGGAGGGAAGGAAGGAAGGAAAGGAAGCAAAGGTGGAAAGTAGAAACGAAGGAAGGAAGGAAGGATAGGAGGGAAAGAAATGAGATGTGAAGGAAGGGAAGGAAGAGGTGAATGGAGTGATGAAAAAGATAGAACAGAATGGTTGAAGGAATGAAGAGAAAACGTGCATGATGAAAAGAAAGGAAGGGCGAAGAGAAGAGAGAAGGAACGTGAAATAACAGAAAGAGAAAAAGGAGTAAAAAAAACATGAAAAGAAGGAAGGAGGGAAGGAAGGAAGGAAGAGGGGAGGAGGGGTGAAGGAATGAATGAGAAAAATGTGGAGAATGACTGAAGGATATAGGGAGAAAGGAGAAAGATGGAAGGAAGAAGTGAAGGAGAGTACGAATGAATGAAGGAGGGAGGGAGAGAGAGTAATATATGACTGTGGTTATGTGCTTGCCTTTCTCTCTTTGTCATCCTCCCTCCCTCCCTCCCTCCCTCCTTCTTCTTCCTTCCCTCCTCCCTCTTCCTTCTTTCATTTTTTTCCTCCTTTCGTTCCCTCATCCTTCCTTCCTTCATTCCTTACTGCTTCTTTCTTCCCCCTTTCCACTCTTTTTTCTTTTCTCTACTACTCTCCATTCTCTCTCTCTCTCTCTCTCTCTCTACTTACTTGTCTATTATATCTATCAATCCATTTCTCTGTCTGTCTATTTATCTATCTGTACATTTATTACTCTCTCTCTCTCTCTCTCTCTCTCTCTCTCTCTCTCTCTCTCTCTCTCTCACTCCTTTCCTTCCATCCTTCCTTCCCTTTTCTTGTATACTAACACCTCCTCTATTTCGTCTTCTCCAACAAGTCCATTCTTCCCCCTTCTCTCTCTCTCTCTCTCTCCTTCATATGGCCATGTATCACAGAATTCAACCTTAGGTATTAACATTATGAGGACAGGGAAGGAGGGAGGGAAGGAAGGAAGGAAGGAGGGAAGGAAGGAGGGAGGGAAGGAAGAATGTGATGGATGAAAACAAAACCGACATAAAATGGAAATAAATGACAGAAGAACGAAGAAAAGAATTGGAAGAAAGAATGAAGGAGAAAAGGTAGGAAGGAACTAGGGAAGGAGAAAAAGAAGGAAGGAAGGAAGGAGAAAAAGAGGGAGGGAAGGAAGGAAGGAAGGAAGGAGAAAAAGAGGAAAGGAAGGAAGGAAGGAAGGAGAAAAAGAGGGAAGGAAGGAAGGAAGGAAGGAAGGAAATCATATGTAAGAAGGACGAAAGAAATAAGCAAAATAAGGAATAATTAGAATAATAAAGATAGGGGAAAGTTATAAAAATGAGAGAGAGAGAGAGAGAGAGAGAGAGAGAGAGAGAGAGAGAGAGAGAGAGAGAGAGAGAATACGGCAATATGGAGGAAAGCAATGACAGGAAAAGAAGAAGACGAGAGATAAAGGAGGGGAAAGAGAAGAGAAAATAAAGAAAAGAAGAGAAAAAAAGAGGAAAAAGGAGGAGGGAAAAAGAGGAAGAGGAAAAAGGGAAGAGGAAAAAAGAAGAGGAAAAAAGGAAGAGGGGAAAAAGGAAGAGGAAAAAAGAACAGGAAGAAGGAAGAAAAAACTGGAAGACAAACCAGGCCATTGTCTTGATTAATTCTTTCCCTACCAGACGATTTTCTTACAAGATGAAGGAAATTGTCTTCAGGTGGACGGAATAAAACAGAAAACACTGAAAAAATGGGAATAAAAAATGGAAAAATGGGAAAAGGAAATATTAGAAAAAAAAATTAATTGGAAAATGGAAAAAATGAAAATGAAAAATGAAAAAAAATGAAAAACTGAAAAAAAAAAATGCGTTATCAAAAAAAAAAAAAAAAAAAAAAAAAAAAAAAAAACACTCAATAGACTGAAAAAAAAAAAGGTAGAATTAAGTAAGTACGAAAATTATATATATAAATATTAAAAAGGAGAAAATTTAAAAGGCACCAAAAAAAAATCTGATAAAAGAGACAGAAGCGATGATAGAAGGATAAAGAAAGAGAACTGGAGGAAAGGAGGAAGGAATGGATGGAAGGAAGGGAGAAAAGAAGAAGGAAGGAAGGAAGGAAGGAAGAAGGGAGGGAGGCAAGCAAACAAACAAGTAAAGAAGGGAGGAAAGAAGGAAGAAAGGAAAGGAAGGAAGAAGAGAGAGAGAGAGAGAGAGAGAGAGAGAGAGAGAGAGAGAGAGAGAGAGAGAGAAATGCTGAGTCTGATAAAAAGTTTAAGAAATTACACACTAAGAAAATTGAGAGAGAGAGAGAGAGAGAGAGAGAGAGAGAGAGAGAGAGGTGGGGTAACAAATGAATTCTGTCTAATCATGTCTATCAGTATCTATCTGCCATATCTATCTGCCAATCTGTATGTCTATCAGTGTATCTATTTATCCATTTATATATCTATCTGTCTATATGAACCTATATGTGAAATTCTCTCTCTCTCCCTGCCTGTCTGTCTCTCTGCCTCTCTCTCTCTCTCTTAGCTATCCTGGTACTGAACTTCCCTGGAGAACAAGTCTTTCAATTAATATTAAGACCTCGAAGGGACGGTAAGATCTGTGAAACTCTCTCTCTCTCTCTCTCTCTCTCTCTCTTTCTCTCTCCCTCTCTCTCTCTCTCTCTCTCTCTCTCTCTCTCTCTCTCTCTCACGCTAACTTACACATCGCCACCCCTAACACAGAAGTAGACGCTTAAGTTACCCCCTAAGTTACCGGGCGGGGGTGAAAGTTAGTGTAGGGGGGGTGGGGGTGGGGTGAAAGGGGGGAGTTAGGGCTAAGTTAGGAGCAGTTAGAGTTGGAGAGAAGGGGGGGAGGGGGGAGAGATGGAGGGAGTTTGACGGTATTGCACCTCGAGTTACTGTTTATGGGATTGTTACAGCTGGAAGACGGAGATAGATAGATAGACAGACAGACACACAGAGAGAGAAAGAGGAAACAACAGAAAATAAAGGAACAAAGACAAAGACAATTAAAGAGAAAAACAAATAACATGAAAGAAAAAGCAAAAAAAAAAACACTAAATAAAATAATAAAAAAATTAATACTAAATCCCAAAAATAAATAAAACACAATATTTTTTTTTCACTTCATAAAATTACTTACCAAAAAAAAATGTCGCATGCAAACTCTTAATATATATAATTTTTGAGAAAGAGTAATAAACGAAATTTTTAACATATATATATATATATTTCTCCCGGACCGCCAGGTAATGGATTTTTTTCACCTGCTAATGAGTGATAAGGTGTGAATGGCGCAGGTGGAATTAATTGTGATGTGGAATAAATTGGGACGAATTTATCTGACGAGAAATTTGTGTTTAGGAAATGTATATATGTGAACTGGTATGCATAATTTTGGTGAGGTCATATCTGGCGTTTTTATCTATCTGTTTATCTATCTGTCTAATTATCTATCTATCTATCTACCTTGGGAAATGTATATATGTGTACCGGTATGTATAATTTTTGTGGGTTCATATCGGGTGTTTTATTTATCTGTTTATCTACCTGTCTATGTCTGACTGTTTTTCTAATTAATATCTGTAGTACCTATTTATCTGTCCACAATAACTAGCAACCTACCTATCTATCTATCTATTTATTTATTTATCTGTCCCCAATATCCACCTACCCGCCTATCTATCTATCTATCTAATATTTCTCAGTGTCTATTTATCTATCAGCAATATCTACCAAACTACCTACCTATCTAATATCTGCTAGTGTCTGTTAATCCCTCTGCAGTATCTACGTCTATCTATCTACCTATCTGTATGTATGTACGGATCAGTCTATCGACGCCTTCATTCCTCCTTCCCTCTTCCTTCCTTCCTTCTTTCATCATTTGTCAATCTGGAGATGTATTCATTCCTCTTTCCTTCATTTATTCCTTCCTTTCATCCTTCTTTCCTCCCAACCTTCCTCCCCCTTCCTTCTCTCCTTTTCTTCCTCCATCCCTCTCTCCTTCCATCCTTCTTTTCTTTCTTTCCTTCCTCCCTCCCTCCCTCCTTCCTACAAACTGGTCATCTTGTCTCCACATCATTGCCCTTATTCCAGTCTGTCTCCCTCTTCTCTCCCTCCTTGCCAACTCTCTCTCTCTCTCTCTCTCCATCTATTTGTCTATCCTTCCATCTATCTCATTGATCTCAATTCTTTTCTTCCTGTTCATACATCCACCTCTGTCTGTCTGTCTGTCTGTCTGTCTCTCTCTCCATCCATCTTCCCTCCCCATGACCTGGCCTGAGAAAATATTGAGAAGCGAGGGAAAAGAGCTTGGAGGGAGGGAGGGAGGGGGAGAGAGAGAGGAGGGGAGGAAAGGTAGGAAGGGAAGGAGCCAGAGAGGGAGGGAGGGAGAGAAGGTAGAAGGGGAAGGGGGAGGGAGAGAAGGCAGGGAGGGAGGGTGGGTAAGAGGGTAGGGAGAAAAGGAGGTTAGGGAGAGGGGAGGGAGGAAGAAAGGTTGGAAGAGAAGCAAGAAAAGAAGAGAAGGAGGGAGGAAGGGAGTAGGGAGAGCAAGAAGAAGGGAGGAAGAAAATAACAAGGAGTACTGAGGAAGGGAGGGAGAAAAGGAAAGAGAGGATGACAGGGAGGGAGGTAGGGATGATGAAAGGGAGGCTCGGAGGAGGGGGTAAAGAGGGAGGGGAGGGAGGAAGGGAGAGAAGGAGGAAGCGGGGAAGGGAGGAAAGTTGGCAGGAAACTAGACAAGCTGAGAGGAAGGTAGTAGCTGTAGGTAGGTAGGTAGGTAGGCAGGAAGGAAGGAAGGAAGGAAGAGAGGGAGGGAAGGAAACGGAAGATAGGAAAATGAGAGAGAGAGAGAGAGAGAGAGAGAGAGAGAGAGAGAGAGAGAGAGAGAGAGAGAGAGAGAGAGAGAAATACCCTTCTTCTACTCCATCAATCTCTTCATTCTCTCTTTATTACCTCTTAACCCAGATTTAACAGCGATTTATTTTTTATCATTTTTAAAGCCACTTCCCCTATTCCTTTTTCTTCCCTTTGCTTTGTTTCTTCCTTCCTTCCCTTCCTACCTACCTATACCCACCTTGCCCCTAACCTGCCTACCTCCTACCTATTTCGCTGCCTAAATCATTCCTTCCTACCTACCTATCTCTCCGCCTGCTTACCTACCCGCATACCCTACCAACCTACCTACCTCCTACTTGTCTTTCTACCTACCTACCCCCCAACCTACCTACGTCCTACCCATTTAGCTGGTTACCTCCTTCCTACTTACCTATCCACTGCTTCCTCATACCTACCTATCTCTCTTCCAACCTACCTAAATATATCTCATCCAACCTACCTATCTATCTCTCCTCCTAACTACCTACCCACCTACCTACCTACCCTCCAATACATCATCTCTAACCCACTGTTATGGCTCTATCAACCCATTTTTTTTTACCCATCAATAAATCACTATAGAAAAAAAAACAAGGCTACCTGACACAAGAAAAAAGAAAAAAAAAAAGAAAAAGAAAAAATGGCCACAAAAAACCTTAGGCCCTGTCGCCTTTAACTCTTTCAGGACCTATCTATCTATATATCTATTACCAGACGCCTTAATCCCGTATGGGGTGGCCACAAACAAATCGCCTCCATGTCACCTCTCCACGCTATCCCTCCATCTCCTGATCTAATTTAAGCAGACCTGATCAAATCTAGGCTAACCATATTAAACACAGCAAATCTTCCCTTTTCACCATCAACTTAACTTCCCTAAAAAAAAAAAAAAAAAAAAAAAAAAAAAAAAAAAAATAATAATAATAATAATAATAATAATAATAATAATAATAATAATAATAATAATAGCGAAGGAAAATTATGAAGCAGAAAAGGGGTTTAGGCTGAAAGTTCGTATATATTAAAGAAAAAAAAAATCTCTGCCCTCCCCCCCCAAATCGAAAATATTCCAGTCCATTTTCTCCATACCATTCAGGCAAATACTCCTCGTCTCCTTGATCTCTAAACTTCCTTATTCCGCGTCTCGTAAATGTCCTGAGAGAGAGAGAGAGAGAGAGAGAGAGAGAGAGAGAGAGAGAGAGAGAGAGAAGTAAGCCACTCAATTATAAACACAGAAAATGAACAAGGAAAGAGAAAACAGAATCAGGAAGATGAGAAAGACATAAAACTGAACAATAAGGAAAGAGAGAGAAGAGAGGAAGACAGACGAAAATTACTGAAAAAAGATGAAAAAATCCGACCCTATAGCGAAAAAATAATATAAATAGTTTCAGATTTATTTTAATTTCATTTTTATCTTACGTCTTCAAAAATAATCTTATATATTTTAGCTTTCGTATTTCTGAGACTTGTTTTTTTTTTAATTTAATGTCTTCGTTTTCCCTTTTTTGACCCAATTCCTTCACCCTCTCCCTTTCATCTTTCTTTCATCTCTCTCCCCCCCCCCTCTCTCTCTCTCAGTTCCCTTTCCTTCTCACACACCCTCATTCCATACTCCTCTCCCTTTCTAGCCTCTACCCTATTTCTCTCTCTCTCTTCTATCTTTCCTCTCTCTCTCTCTCTCTTTCTTCTATTCCCCCCTTCTCTCCTACCCTCCCATTCTCTCCCTCCTCATTCTCCTTTCTCTCCCTCCCTTTTTTTCTCTCCCTGTCTCTCCTTCCATCCTGTCCTTTGAAGTGCATAAGTGATTGCATTATCCCTCCCTCTCTCCCTCAATTTTACCTCCTCCCTTTGTTCCCTCCCTCCCTCCCATTTTTCCTCCTCGCTCCTCCTTTTCTCCCTTTTCTCACGGTCATCTGGGTATATATTTTTTTTCTCTTTATTTCGTCTTTTATTTCCACTTTTCAGGATCTTTTATATTATTTTTTATGAATTTTCGAATTTGGGGATTTTTCGAATTATAGTATTTTTTCGAATTATAGTATTTTTTCGAATTATAGTATTTTTTCGAATTATAGTATTTTTTCGAATTATAGTATTTTTTCGAATTATAGTATTTTTTCGAATTATAGTATTTTTTCGAATTATAGTATTTTTTCGAATTATAGTATTTTTTCGAATTATAGTATTTTTTCGAATCATAGTATTTTTTCGAATTATAGTATTTTTTCGAATTATAGTATTTTTTCGAATTTTGAGATTTTTTCGACATTTAAATTTATTCTCGGAACTTTTATTTATCGTATTTATTTATTTATTTATTTTATTCACTATTTCGTTGCTCTTTTACTTTGATTTATTTATTTTCTTTATTTTTCAATTATTTAAATTTTTTGTTTTTATTTTTTATCTTTTTTCCCACAATAATTTTTCATCTACTTCTTCCTGGAATGTATATTACTTTTCTGTTATTTTTATATTATTTTATTTTTTTCGAAATGACTGAATTACTATTTTTTATTTCGACTTTCATTATTTAACAATTTTTAACTATTATTATTATTATTATTATTATTATTAATTATTCATTTGTTTATTTTTGTCTCTTTAATATTCATACATTTAGGAATCTTCATACATTATCTATTTCTTTTCATTTTTTTTCAATTTGCTATAATTTGTTTTCCTAATGACTTGCTATATTATTACTCTTAGTTCAGTTTTTTTTTCAGTTCTCTTCTGTCTATCTGTCTGTCTCTGTCTTTCTCTCTCTCTCTCTCTCTCTCTCTCTCTCTCTCTCTCTCTCAGTGGAGCCCGTGGGATACAGCCGAGAAATTTCCCAGTCTTAAATGAGGAGTGAACGAAAATATACGGTTCATTTGATTCATCACTCACCCGAAAGTTCTCGCCATCTGTGTGTTTCGTACAGTTTTCTTATTTCTTCGTTCTTCCTTCCTTCCTTCCTTGTTATTGTTTTTTAAGTTCAGATTCTTCCTTCTCTCTCTCTCTCCCCCCCCTCTTCCTGACTCCTTCCTCCATTTTCTCTCTTCTCCTTCCTCCTTTTCCTCCCTGTCTAACTTGCCTGTCTGCCACTCCTTCCCTCTCCCTCTTCTATTCCTTCCTTCCTGCCTGCTCATCCCCTTCCTTCTCTCTTTCCCTCCCTCCCTTCCTTCCTTCTTTCCCTTCTACCTCAGCTCCTTCCATCCCTTCTTTCTACCTTTCCCTGTTGCTCCTCCAACCTTTCCCTTCTTTACTGCCTGTCTTCCGCCTACTTTTTCCTCCCTACCCTCTCCCTTCTACCTCTTCCTCCCTCCTTCCCTCCCTGCCTTCAATGTGGTCTCTATCTGTCCCCTGAAAACTATAAATTGTCGCCCCCGTGAATGATGGAGGGAGGGAGGGAGGGAGGGAGGGAGGGAAGGAGGGAGGAAGGGAGGGAGGGGGAGAGAGATTGGAGAAATGAAGGATGGGAGGAGGAGTAGGAAGGAAGTGCTATAATAATAATAATAATAATAATGAAAATATTAATGGAAGAGAGAGAGAGAGAGAGAGAGAGAGAGACTAACAGAGAAGGTAACAAAGGAGAGATGAAGAGAAGAAATTAGTGAGAAAAAAAACTGGGTCTTATAAAAACTCTCTCTCTCTACTGTATATATCAGCTGTCCTACGCGCATCAGATGGCACCACATATACTGAATGCATACGGAAGTTACAATAAACCTTTATAAGCGAAATTCAAAAGAAGGAAAGAAACAAGGAAGAAGGTGAGAAAGGATGAAGGAAAGGGGGAAGGGAGAAAAGGAAGAAAGAGAAGGAGGAGGAAAAGGAAGGAAGGGAAGGAGGAGGAAAAGAAAGGATGAAGGAAGAAATGGAAGGAAGGGGAGGAGGGGAAAACAAATGAAAGAAGAGTAACAAGGAAGAAGGAAGAAACGGAGAGGAGAGACATCAAGAAGGGACTGAGGGAGGAATGGATAGGGATAATGAAAGTGGGAGGGAAAGGAGGGAGGGAGGAAAAGAGGGAGGGAGGGAGGAACGGAGGTAATCGCTTATGCTCTACCTCTCTATTTATGACTCAGTATCTATGAGGGAGGCTGATGGATGTGGGGGCAGGGAGAGAAGGAGAGATAGGGAGAGGAAAGGAGGGACGGAGGGCAAGATAGTTAGGGAGGGAGTAAGGAGACGTAGGTAGGGAGGGAGGGAGGGAGAGACGTAGGTAGGTAGGTGGGTAGGTAGGTAGCGAGGGAGAGAAGAAGGGAAGGGAGAGAGAAAGAGGGGAGAAGGAGAAAGGTGGAAAATATGGTGGGGAGAGAGGAGGAAGAATAGCAGAAGGAAGGTAGGGAGGGAGGAAGGTAGTGAGGAAAGCAGGAAGGTGGAAAGGTAGGTAAGGAGAAAGAGGGAAGAGGGAGGAAGAAGAAGAATGAAGAGTAAGAGGAAGGCAGGAAGGTAGAAAGGTAGGTAAGGAGAAAAAGGAAAGAAGGAGGAAGAAGAAGAGGAAGGAAAAGTAAGAGGAATGCAGACATGGAAAAGTCGTGAAAGCAATAGAGGTCATAATACACAAGATTTACTTACTTTAATCGACTTTATGTAACCTTAATAACGAAATCAAGAGGAAAAATAAAGATAAAGTAAGACAATGATAAAGACAAAGAAAAAAGACAAAAATAGAGAAGAAGACAAATAAAGAAAGTAATCAAGAAAATAAGAGAAAAAAACAAACCGCTCAAGACAGTACTCACGGTGCTGCCACTGCCTTGTACGTCACCTCCTTGCTCACTTACCTGAGGAGAGAGAGAGAGAGAGAGAAAGTGAGATAGTGAGAAAGTAAGCAAGGGTATATCAGGAAGTAAAATTACAAAAAGAAAGCTACTTTGGAAAGTGAGGGCAAGAAAAAAGAAAAAGAAAGAAAGAAAGAAAAAGACAGGTAAAAAAAAAATGAAGGGAGAAAGGAAGCAAGGAAGAAAGAAGAAGAGGAGGGAGAGGAAGAAGGAAGAATGGAGGCTTTGAAATGAGGGAGAGGAAAAGATCGAGATAGGGAGAGAAAGGGAGAGAAGCTTTGAAGGATGGATGAAGGGAATTTAAGGGAGAGAGGGAGGGTAGACAAAAGGAAGAAAGGGAGGATGTGGAGGGAGGGAAAATGAGAGCAAAAGGGAGAGAGGAAGAGGAGAGGAGAGAGAGGGAGTGGAGAGAAGGAGAAAGAGAGGAGAAGGAGAGAAGGCTAGATAAGAAGGAGAGAAGGGGTTTGTGGAGGGAGGGATGGAGGGAGAAAGGGAGCAAAAGGGAGATTATAAGATGAGTAATGGTGGTGGTGAGGCCATACATCACAACACTCTCCCTCCCTCCCTTCTTTCTCTCCCTCCCTCCCTTTTACTCTCCCTCCTCCGTTTTTCTCTCCTCTTTCCCTCCCTTTCTATATTTTTCTGTCCTCCTTTCCCTCCCTCTCTCCCTCTGTCTCTTCCCTTCCTCCCACTCTCGCTTTCTCCTCCATCTCTCCTCTCTCCCTCCCTTTATTACCCACTCTCCCTCCCTCCTTCCATTCTCCCCCCTCTCTCTTTTCTCTCTCCCTTTTCCTTCCTCCCTCCCCCCTCTCTCCTTCCTTCTCTAACTCCTTTCCAACTTCCCACCTCTCCTCTCCGTTCTCCTTTCAACTAATTCTCCCTCTTTCTCTTCCTTCCTCCATGCTTTCCTTCCCTCCATCCGTTCAGCCTATCTTCCTTCCTTCCATCTTTACTGTATTTCCTTCACTCTTCTCCCTCCAATGTCTCTTTTTGCCTTCCTTACTTCCATCCCTCTCTCCTCCCTTCTCTCATGCACTCTCCCATCCTTCTTTCTTCTCCGTTCTTTCCCTCCTTTCCTCTCTCCCTCTTCCATCCATCCATCCCTCTATATTTCCTTTATTTCTCCCTCTCCTTCCATCCCCCCGTCCATCCATCCATCCTTCTTTCTTTCTCTTCCTCTCTTTCTTCCTCTCCTTCCATCCATCCATCCTTCTTCCTCTCCTTCCATCCTTCCTTCCCTCCCTCCCTCCCTCCTCGTACAACTTCTCCCGTAACTTCCCAAGACACACCTGTGATCTTACTTACCTGAGACAGAGAGAGAGAGAGAGAGAGAGAGAGAGAGAGAGAGAGAGAGAGAGAGAGAGTAAGAGTGAGAGTGAGAGAGAGAGAGAGAGAAGAGAGGGTGTGGGAAGGAAACAGATGAATATGAAAGAAAAATGAATAGATATATATACTGATAGATGAACAGACTGATATAGACAGACAGACAGAGAGAAAGATAGATAGATAGATAGATAGATAGATAGATAGATAGAGAGAGAGAGAGAGAGAGAAACTAATAAGCCCTCACACTCTCTCAGCATCAAGCCCGTTCCGTCATTTTCCACAATTTCCGGGTCACGGAGCAGAGAAGCACGGTTAGATCAGGGTTACGTTACCGAGAATTCCGGCCAATTTTTCGTTTTGATTTTTTTTCGTGGTCAATTTCCGGGTCGTATAATCGAGAAACGCCATTAAAACCGGGTCACGGAGTCGAAAAATACTGTTAATTCCTGGTTATTATTTTTGAGGCGTTAATCAGGGAAAAAGTCCGGATAATCGATAAATTTCTGATAATAGATAAATTCCGGATAAATGAAAAGTCCGGATAATCAAATACACCGTTTGGATCATCTATAATGTTCGGATAAGAGTGTGTGTAATCCGGGTAATGTGAAGGCATGGTATGACTACGGATAAGTCTGTGGTGGTATATCCGGACTAAATGAGAGGAAGAGGAAGAGGAGGGGGAAGAGGAGGAGGAGGGGGAGAAGGAGGAGGAGGAGTAGAAGAGAAAATGATGATGATGATGAGAAAGAGGAGAAAGGGAAAGGAAGAGAATCCAAAAATGAAGGGAAAGATAGAGTGTGTCAATGAAGGAATGAAGGAAGATGAAAAGAGAAGGCACAAAAGAAGGAAAAGAGGAAAGAGCAAATGAAGGAGGAAGACAGTGAAGGATAAGAGAGAGAGAGAGAGAGAGAGAGAGATTAACAAACACAGAAGCAAAGCGAATAAGCATTAGGAAGGACAGAAGGAAGGCGAGGCGGCGTGAATGAAGGCGTGAAGGAAATGAATGAAGGACTAATCAGGTGGCATCAGGTGTGATAATAGAAGCCGGGTTCATCCAAGCGCAAACACACACACACACACGTACACGGGTTTATACGTGCATAGATTCACACGTACACGGGTTTATACGTGCATAGATTCACACGTACACGGGTTTATACGTGCATAGATTCACACGTACACGGGTTTATACGTGCATAGATTCACACGTACACGGGTGTATAAGTGCATAGATAAAGACATACACGTACGTACATGCTCTCATACGCAAGGATACGTGCATGATCTCTCTTTTTCTCTCTCTCTCTCACACACACACACACACCACATCACAAAAACATCGTCCTCACACACACACACACACACACACACACACACACACACACACACACACACACACACAATGAACAAAACACATGAATAAAAACAATGAGGAAAGATTAAACACAAACAGAGTACAGAAGGAATACAAACAAAGACAAAAAGAAAGAAGACAAATACAAAGACAAAATATTACTTGTCATCATCATCATCATCACTATCATCATTACCACCACCATCATCATCACCATCTCCACCACCACCACCATCATCATCATCATCACCATCACCCAGTCCTTTTTTTTTTTCCCTAACAGGAACGTAATGACCCGGGGTTAGGCTACACAGTCCTGATTTCTAAGGCGAGTGACCAGCCTCCTCCTCCCCTGAGTAGCGTAATATGAGCAATACACCCCAGCCTGCCCATGGATATTAACTCTTGAGGCAGAAGCAGTGACAGCGAGCACTACTACTAATACGCTCATCATCACTATCACCATCACCATCATTACCATCATCATCATCACCATTACCATCACCACCACCATCATCATCATCCTCACCACCATCAAAATCCAGCCCCTTTCCAACACAACAACAACAACAACAACCACTACTACAAACAAACAACAAGAAACAACAACATCAACAAATCCTAAGCACGGTCTCCCAAAAACTCGTATGTGAGTCAAATGGAGTGGAGAGAGAGAGAGAGAGAGAGAGAGAGAGAGAGAGAGAGAGAGAGAGAGAGAGAGAGGGAGAGAGAACTTTCTTTTAATGTAAGCATTAGATGTACCGTAAGGTGTGTGTGTGTGTGTGTGTGTGTGTGTGTGTGTGTGTGTGTGTGTGTGTGTGTGTGTGTGTGTGTGAGAGAGAGAGGTTTGGGATAAGATGTGGGATGGTACTAATTTCTATTCCCCCCTCCCCCTATCTATTTCTCCCCCTTCCCCCACCAACCCCCTCTCTCTCCCCTCCCCCTATCTATCTCCCCCTCCCCCACCCCAGCATCTCACTCTTCGGACCATTTCTCTGATGTGGACAGATAGCTTGGGTGGGGGTGAGGGTGGGGGGGTGGGGGTGATTGAAAGATGAGGGTGTGGGAGTGAAAGAAAAGGGGAAGGAAGCAGGGGGGAAGGAGACGGATGGGGAGGAAGGGGAGGGGAGGAGAGAAAGAGAGAGAGGTGACACTTTTTGTACACTAAATATATAAGGAGAAAAGAGTGGAAGAAAGAGAGAAAAGAGAGGAAAAATGACGAAGAAAAGAGTGGAAGAATGACAGAGAAGAGTTGAAGAATAAGAGAGAGAGAGAAAACTGGAAGAATGAGAAAGGAAAATGTGAAAGAATGAGAGATAAGAGTGGACGAATGAGAGAGAAAAGAGTGGAAGAAAGAGAGAGAAAAGAGTGGAAGAATGAGAGAGAAAAGAGTGGAAGAATGATAGAGAGAAGAGTGGAAGAATGAGAGAGGAAAGAGTAGACGAATGAACTGGAAGAAGAGATGAAGAAAATGTGAGAGGAAAGAAGGATGGATGGAATGGGACAGGAAGAAAAATGGAAGAAAGGGGGAATGGGGATAGATATGGGGGGAGAAAGAAAGGAATGTCGAGAGGGATGAAGGAAAGAGAAAAGGAAAGAATGAAGGAGGAGAAGAAGAAAGGAAGGAGAAGAAAGACAATAAACAGAGAAGTGGAGGGAGGGAGGGATATGGAGAGACGAAGAAAGAGAAGGGATGGAAGGAAAAGAAGAAGACAGGGAGAGGGAATGGAGAGAGGGTGGAAGGAAGGATGGAGGGAAAAGGAGCAGAGAGGGTAAAAGAATGGAGGGAGGGAGAAGGAATGGAGAGAGGGAGGAAGGGTGGAAGGATGGAAGGAAAAGAAGCAGAAAGGGAGAAGGAAGAGAGAGGGAGGAAGGAAGGACGGAAGGGGGAAGTGGAGGAAAGAAGGAAGGAGGAAATGGAGGAAGGAATAATGGGGTGATCAAGGAGTTCAAAGGGAGTACAAAAGGAGTACAAAGTAAACATCAACAGATTTATTGGTTCTTATCGAGGCTGTTTGTTACAAGGACAGGATATTACAGAGAGAGAGAGAGAGAGAGAGAGAATATAGACAGAGAGACAGATAGTAAGAGTGTGTGCGTCTGTGTAACTAAAAACCAAACTCCCTTCTCTCTCTCTGTCAGAACAATCCTTATTCATCCTCTTCTCCAACTTTTCTCATCTATCTTTTTCCTCCTCTCTCGTTCCTCTTCTCCTCAGTTGTCTTTTCATTTTTCCTCTTTCTTCAAACTCCTTCTTTCCTTTTTATTTTTCTATTTCCTTCATTTTTCCTACTTCCTCTCTCTTTCTGAAAAATCTTGAAAGGAACTTAAGGTCTGTGCAGTCTATGTAATTCCTCCTATCACGTAAGTAATGAAACGTGGGTAGCAATGACCGTAGAGTTTTTGTGCAGCTGGCCAACCCATCATTCTCTATCTCCTTCCTTCCATCTTCTCCTGTTTCCCCTCTTTTCCTCCCATACCTTCCCTCCCCTCCCTACCATTTCTCTCTTTCCTTCCTTCTGCCCTCTTTCCTCTTCCTCCCACTGCCTCCTTCTTCCTTCCCTCACCATATTTCTCTTCCTTCCGTATCTCCCTTCTCCTCCCTCTACATTTTCCCTTACATTATTCTCGTCATCTATCTTTTTTCTGCCATATCTTTCCTCTCTTTCTTATCTCATCCTTTCCACCTCATCCCCTTTTTTCTCTCTTTTCTTTCCTTTCTTCCTTCTTTTCTCTTCCCTCCATCTCCCCTCCTCCTCTCCTTTCCTTTCATCCTCATCTCCTTTTCTCACTTCCTTCCGTTACTTCCTCTCTCTTCCCCCCATCTTCCTTCCCCTTCCCCCTACCCCCTCCTTGGAGACACAAGCCTCGCCGCTAAGTTATGGCTTCCTAGGTCCTTCTTCCTGCTCTCATGCTTGGCTCGGGTCAGGTTGGGTGAGGCTAGGTCAGGTTGGGTTGGGTTGGGATGTGGGTTGGGATGGGATGAGATGAGTTGGGTTGGGTTGGGATGTGCGTTGGGATGGGATGAGATGGGTTGGGTTGGGATGAGTTGTGTTAAGTTTGAACTGGGTTGGTGCGGGGTGGGTTAGGTTGGTTTGGGTCGGGTCATGTGGGGATAAATGAGGTCAGATCAGGTTTGGTTTGGTTAAATGAGGGTAGGTTAGGTGAAGTAAGGTGAGGCTGAGTGAGAGATGAATTAGAGACAGGCAGATATGGCCAATAATATATACAAGAAAATAGATGAAAAGATACAAAAAGACACAAAGATATACAGATAGATAGATAGATAGATAGCCTCCCATGTCGCCATCTACCGTCTCACAGCAATAAAACTCTCTCAGCCACACTTCCTGTCCTTTATGACGAACCCTCTATCTCTTTACCTTTCTGTCTACCTGTCTATCTATTGACCTTTCTATCTACCTGTCTATCTATTTACTTCTCTATCTACCTGTCTATCTATTTACCTCTTTATCAACCTGTCTGTATATTAACTTCTCTATCTACCTGCCTATCTATTTACCTCTATCTACCTGCCTACCTATTTACCCCTCTATCTGCCTGTCTATCTATTTACCTCTATCTACCTGCCTATCAATTTACTTCTCTATCAACCTCTCTATATATTTACCTCTGTCTACCTGCCCATCTGCTTACCTCTCTATCTGTCTGTCTCTCCGTTTACCTATTTATCTATCGGTCTATTTAACTATCTACCTGTCTGTATCTGAACATGTATCTATATTTGATTTAATAACAGGTACCGGTAGCTTGGATTCTTAGATGGAATTTAGTAAAAAAAAATCTAATTCTATCATGCATGGGCCAACAGGTAAACTTTGGCTGTCCTCTTTCCTTATGTTTCAGTTCCTTAAGTCTTCGTTTCTTCCTCTTCTTCCTTCTCCCCATTTACCTCCTTCCTAGAGTTTCCCCTTCCTCCTCCTTCCCTTCTTCCTTCTCCTACACCTCCCCCATTCTTCCTCCCTTTCTCCCTCCCTCTTCCTGCCTCCTCCCTGACCCCGTTTCCTGTTAGTAATGCTTCCTGTTTTTCTGTCTCCTGCCCTCCGTTAAAGCCACACTTCCGCCACTACTGTAGGGAAGCCACCAGCACACCTTACACCGGCTAAGATTCAAGTCTACTCCCTGGGTACTCTGCAGAAGAATATACAAATAAATAAATAAATAGAATAAAAGGCTAAAACAGTAAAGCATTCACCTTTGATCGAAGTGGTGGACAGACGAAAAAAAAAGAGCTTATCCTTACTGGTGAAATATTGCTCACTGAAATATGAATCTTACTACGTAGGGTATATTATATTTCTCACCTTTCCACCTGATTATATTTTGGGAGGCTTGACAATGACCTGTGATTACGTTTTTAGCTATTTAACCACATTCATTACACATTCAATACATGAATAATTGTTTCTTACAAAATATGATTATATGTATCCTATGTATGGTGTGTAGGCAAGTACAGTACGTATCTTTGTATTTATATTTATATTTTATGTATATGCTTGCAGGATAGCTAGGGGAGGCGGGAAGACTAAATACTTTCATAATTTGGCGAAAGTAAACGATAAGTACCGTGAAACACAGTGCAAATATCCGATAGAAAAGGTGAACGATAGTTGGAGGAAAAGGATGATAAGCAAAGGAAGAGTTAACAACGAAGGAAGAGGAAATATTTCGAAAAGATGAACTCTGCAGTGAAACATAAAGATACAAGGAAGAACGCGGATGTCTGGAAGGAGGTTGACTTCCGATGTGCTCCGGAAGTTGAGATACGACGGAAGACGGGAGGAAACAAAGCAGAAAATAGAGGTAAAAGAGAGAGAGGAGGGTCACTGGAAATGAGCGATACAGAGATGAAACACAAAGGAAATGGACGCTACATAGAGGTAAATTAACTGAGAGAGGAGTTCTTTTGTGGTTGATGGTTTGGTTGATGTTGCTGGTGGTGGTGGTGTTGTTGTTGTGGTTGTAGATTAACCCCGAGCTGCTTGGCCAATAAGACCCGTCAATCACAAGTAAGCAAATGATTGTGTGGGCAGTCCTACGAGTAAAGAAATAGGTGGAGCATAAGGAGTGAATTAAGAGACTGACTAGGAGAGGAGGTAGGAAGGAAGAGATATGAACTGAGGCAGGTAGAGCATAAGGAGTGAACTGAGAGACTGACTAGGAGAGGAGGCTGGAAGGAGGAGAATTACAGTAGGCTAAAACAGGGAAGAGAATAAGGAATGAAAGCAAACTGAAGACTAAATAAGAGAGTGTTTAAGAGAGAGAGGCATCTTGAAGGAGAAGAAGAAGAAAACCGAAGGAAAAGTGGAGGAAACGGAGAGAATGGAGATAAGTGTGTGGATTTCTTGGAGGGAGAAGGAGAGGTGGAGCGAGAACTAGAGGGAGACATTTGGAGCGAGAGGAGAGACTGACTGGGAGAGGGTATGAGTGGGGTCGTTAAAGTGAAGTAGACTGGAGAAGGTGAAGCAAGGGTGAGAGACTGACTAGGAGAGTGCGTGAATGCTTGGAGGAAGGAGGACAGTAGGAGGGAAAACTAGGTGTAGGATTTGGAGCGGAAGGAGAGTGAGAGACTGACAAGGAGAGTTGGGTGGCTGGAATGAGAAGGAGGAGGAAAAGTAGGGCGACAAGATGGCAAGGGGACAAGATAGGTTAGCAAAAGAGGAAGGGAGGGAGGGAAGAAGGGAGAGACGGGGAGGGGGAGAGGGAGACAGGGAGGAAGTGGGAGAGAGAGGGAGGCAGGGAGGGAGAGGGAAAGAGAGGGAGGGAGGGGAAGGGGGAGACGGACGCAGAGAGAGAAGGGGAGAGGACGGGAGGGAGGGAGGGGGAGAGGGAGACAGGGAGGAAGTGGGAGAGAGAGGGAGGCAGGGAGGGAGAGGGAAAGAGAGGGAGGGAGGGGAAGGGGGAGACGGACGCAGAGAGAGAAGGGGAGAGGACGGGAGGGAGGGAGGGGGAGAGGGAGGCAGAGGGAGAGGGAGGCAGAGGGAGAGGCGGAGGGAGGGAAAGAGAAGGAGGGGTTGTTCATGAGTAGGGACACAGACACCTGGATATCCTTCTGTCATAAAGAAAAATAGGAGACAAACACTAGACACTAAAAAATAATATTAACACAAAAAATAAAATAATAATAAAAATGAAAGGAGAGAGAGAGAGAGAGAGAGAGAGAGAGAGAGAGAGAGAGAGAGAGAGAGAGAGAGAGAGGAGGGGGGAGAAACAGAGTGAAAATATAGAAGAGAGAAAGAGAGACAGTAAGATTGGAGCAGAGAAGCAGAAGGGTCCTGAGAATGACAGAGGGAGAGAGGGAGGGAGGGAGGGAGGAAGGAAAGAAGGGAGAGAGAGAGAGAGAGAGAGAGAGAGAGAGAGAGAGAGAGAGAGAGAAGATTTTTACCTGATAGCTGTCTATTTAACTTTATCAGGCAGGTAATATAAAGCCCATCTATAAAGCAATTGCAAAAAAAAAAATATGGAGATGGTTTTGTCTTTGAGGTGGATTCCGGGGGCTGAAATGATATGTGGATGAGTGTGTGGCCCAGGTTATGTTGATTATTAGTTCCCTTCTTCCTATTTCCCTGCTTTCTGGACACTAGTGGAAAAAAAGGTGTGGAAGATGATGGAAGTGTAGCTAACCAACCATCCATTCATTCATTCATCCATCTCTCTAACCATCTATCCTTCCACCTGTCAATCCATTCATCCATCCATCTATCCATCCATACATTCACCCAACTATCCATCCATACATTCACCCAACTATCCATCCATACATTCACCCAACTATCCATCCATACATTCACCCAACTATCCATCCATTCACTCACTCACCGACCCATCTATCCATACATTCACTCATCTATCCATCCATCCATCTACTCACCCATCTATTCATCCTTTCATTCCTTTTCTTTTCTTTTCCTTACTTGTTTATTGATTCTTTACTTGTTTTCTCCTTTATTTGTTTATTTTATTGTTTGCTTGTTTACGTGAGTGATGGCAGCAATAAATTTCACTGTCTCTTTATTTCTCTTTTTTTTTCTCTCTCTCCTTCGTTCCCTCCCATCCCGTCTATCTCTTTCTTGCTCCTCTCTCTCTCCTCTCTGTCACTCTAAATCTCCCTTTTTCTCCCTCCTTCCTCCCCATTCTCCCTTCCTCTCTCTCTCTCTCTCCTTTTATCTCCCTTCTGCGTTGGCTTCCTTCCTTCCTTTCCTTTCATACTGTACTTTCCCTCCTTCTCTATACGCGGTGTGTGTGTGTGTGTGTGTGTGTAATGTACCGAATGTTATGTACGTATAGAAAGTCACAAGGGAACTATCTATCTAGCTATCTACCACCCCTCTCCTCCATTTCTCAACAATTTCATTTCGTATATTTCCTGTTCTGTTCCTACGTTTTCCTTTATATATATATTTTTTATTCTGTCTATCGTTTATCATTCTTTATAATTCCACGTTTTTAGTTATTTTTTTTAATTTTCTGTTTTATTATTTTTATCTTTCTCGTTACTTCCCACTTTATTGCTCTTTACTTCGTTTTCCCATAATTTTCCGTATTTTTTTTATTCTATTTATCGCCATCATTCTTCTCAATTTCCAGTGTCTTCAATTTGGTTTTTCTCTACTTCCTTTAATTTTTTCCTCGCTTCTTAATCTGTTCCTTAATTCCCGTTTGTCTGTTTGTTTCTTCCTGTTTCCTTTTCTTTTTTTTTTTTTTTTTCATGAAGTTAATCAAAAAATTCCCCCCATGCTTATTGTTTTTATAATTACTTTCATTAACAGTAAAATTCACTTGGCATAATTTCGATGAAGATTTTACGGCCGTCCCCCCCTTCTCTTGTCCATCCCCCACCCACACACCCCTTCCCCCCCACCTCCACTATCCCCTCACCCACACTGGCCCTCCTCTTCTACTCCCCACTCCCACACTTCCCCACCCACCCATCTGCCTGCCTCCCCTCCACATTCGTTCCTTTCTCAGATCTCCTCCCCAACCCATTTTCTTCCCCCTCACCCACACTCCCCCCTCCTCTTCCCCTCTCCCACCCACACTCCCCTCCCCCCTCCCATTCTCATTCGTTTCTCCCACAAACCCCCTTCCCCGCCCCCTCCTCTTCCCCTTCCTTCATCCCTCCTCCTCCTCCAGCATCATGACTACTCCCCACCCCCTCATCCCAGCTATAATCGTACCCTACCCCCATCCCTTCCCTTTCCCTCTCTATTTCTCTCTTTCTCCCCCACCCCCTCTCTCTCTCCAGTGTTACCTCTCGTACCACTCAAGTCGACTACCCCAATTAAACACACAGGTACGCCAAACACTCACCTGGCTCCACCTGTGTGTGTGTGTGTGTGTGTGTGTGTGTGTGTGTGTATTTCTCAGGCGTTCACATATTTGTTAAACCTTCTCTCTCTTTTTCTCTTTTCTTCACTTATATACTTCTTTCTTTCTCTCCTTCCCTCCTTCCTTCCTTTCCATTCTTCCGTCCCTCCTTCCTTCCTCCTCCACAACAATTCTCAATCAGTCCAGATATTTCTCTCTCTCTCTCTCTCATTATCCTTTGGTCTCTCTCACTTGCTCCCTTTCCCACTCTCTCTCTAGCTTCCTTTATCCCTCCCGCCAAATCTCCCTTTCTTCTCCGTCTTATTTTCTCCTTCTCTCTCCCTTTCCTCTCTTCCTTTCTCTTTCCTCCCTCCCTTTCCCACTTTTCCTCCATACCTCCCACTCCACCTTTCCCCATCCCTTTCTTTTCTTCCTCCCTCCCTTTATCCCACCAATCTCTCCTTTTCCTCCCTCTCTCTTCCCACCTCCCTTTTCTCCCTCTCTTCCCATTTAGTCTTCTTCCTTGTCTCTTCCATTTTCTCTCTCTTTATCCTCCTTTTTCTCCCTTTCTGTCTTCCCTTTCCTCTCTCCCTCTCGTTTCCCCTTCCCTATCATCCAATCCTTCTTCCTTCTCCACCCTCCTTTTCCTCCCTCCCCTCCCTCTCTCATTCCCTTCCTTCCCTCCCTCCTTCCTCCCTGCCTCACAGTCCAGTCACGCTCCTCTGACCTACTAATGTAATACTGTGGGGGGAAATATACAGGCCTGTGGCGGGGGAATTCCCTTCAGTTTTCCCCTAAACTTTGATTTTTCGAGGGATTTTTCTTTGAGGGAAAAATAATAGTTTAGAGGGGAAAATTTGGGGGGAATTTTTGGGGGCATTTTCTTTTTTCTTTCGTCTCCATTCCTTTGCTGTTTTCTGGTTCCTTTATTCATCTTTATTTCTATATTTTTTATCTTTTCAGGGGCTATTGTTTGAGTCACTGATTCTCTTTTCTTTCTAGATTTTTCCCTTTCCTAACCTTTTTCTATTCTCATTTTCCTTCGTTTTTTTATTTTCTACGAGTAATAGTTTTGGGGGGGATAATTTCTCGACCTTCTGGCCAATTCTGTCTTCATTTTTCCTTCTCTCTCTCTCTCCCATCCTTCACTCTTCAACATATACTTTCTATATCTTTCAATTCGTCTACCATGCTTTTTTTTTTTTCCTTCCCGTTCCCTCTACCCCCCCCCACTCTCTCTCTCTCTCTCTTCAACATGTATTTTAATTTCCTTCATGTTATTAAAAAATCCCATTCGGTTGAGTAAACATGGAATGGGTGGTAATGAGTTCCTGGGCGCTGCTACTTCCACTCGCTCACTTTCTCACACACTCACTCACATCCTTATTTACTCACTCACTCATCCTCTCATGTGTGTGTGTGTGTGTGTGTGTGTGTGTGTGTGTGTGTAAAAATCCTTCCAGTATCCCCCTACTCAGCATAAATAACGTACAAAAGGTCACTAACCACCCATATCCAAAAAATAAATCGCTAAGGAACAGGTGTTAGGGAGCTTCCTTAACAGGTGACAGTATGAGCACTAGACTGTCACAGAAGAGTATAGTAAGGAGTCATAGGCAAAATAAATCGCTTGGGAAGAGGTGTTAGGGAGCATCCTTAAGTAACACGGGAAAATAACATTCATATTTAAAGATATATAAAGTAAATGAAAGACACATAGACAGGTAAATAAGAAGTTCCCAAGACAAACACACTCTCCTTCGCGACTTAAGCTTTGAAGACATTGATATCTAGACTATGAGATAAATATGAGAGAGGAAGATAGATATGTAAATAGATGCCACGACCCCCTCCCACCTCCCTGACCTAACATGACCTCGCTTCAGCCCCGGGACATGTCACCCTTCCCTCCTTATCGCCTCAATATCATACGCGTTTATCTTATCAATTTTTACTCCCCTCGGCTTCCCTCCCTTTACCCCACTCTATCTCCCCCTCTCCCCTTCCCCTTCTCCTCCCCCTCCTCTTGTCCTTCCTTCCTCCCCCCCTCCCTTCGTAACCTGATATGATATGATGTGACCTGGTTTAGATAAGAAGGTGGAAGGGAAGAGGGTGATAATGTCGGGTTATGGCGTGGAGTTTTTCAGGGCTGTGTTGTGGTGTGTGGAGTGTGTGTGTGTGTGTGTGTGTGTGTGTGTGTGTGTGTGTGTCTGTGTGTGTGTGTGTGTGTTTCTCTCTCTCTCTCTTAGTACTCACGTGACCCTGTTCATCCTAGGGCATCAACATCGTAGACTCACCTGCAAAAAGAAATACACATAAATTACCAAACAATACAAGAACAAAAATAAATATATAAAGTAATTTTTTCCCCTACAGCATACTAATATAGGGGGAAAGTTCTCTCTCTCTCTCTCTTTCTCTCTCTCTCCATATTCTTCCCCTCCTTCCTTCTTTCTTTACCGTTCTCACTCTCCTCTCTATCTCTCCCTACTTCCTCCTTGTCTTCCCTTTTTCTTCTTCCTTCCTCTCTGTCTCCATCACTCCTCCCTCTCATCTTCCCCCCCTTTCCTCTCTCCGTCCTACATTTTCCCTCCATCCTTCACTCTCCCATTTTTACCTTCTTCTCTACATCCATCACCCGCTTCTCTTACATCTTCTCTCCCTTTCCTCTCTCCTTCCTCCCTTCTCCCTCCCATCTTCCCTCCTTCTCCATCCTATTTTCTCTCCCTTTTCTCCCTCCCTCCCTTCCTCTTCCGGGCCTGATTGAAATAAAAATAAGATTATATTGGTTGCTTCCCTCCTGTCAAGACCTCTCGCTCTCTCTCTCTCTCTCTCTCTCGCTCTCTCTCTCTCAAGACTAGATCATACATTAAGGACGTAGAGTCTGTTATGTATCTATATATCTATCTACCTATCGATGTATCTATCTACCTATCCGTTTATCTATCTACCTCACCCGAAGTATGAACGGAAATGTTTGTGTATCTATGTAACTCTCTCTCTCTCTCTCTCTCTCTCTCTTACACCCAATTTAGAAAAATAACCCTCACTTTTCGCCTTATGGCAACACTCCACCCTCCTCTGCGTTGCCATATCAGGTGGTTTTATTTATTTTCTTGTTTACTAAGGTTTATTTACTTTATTTGCAAAGTCGTATAGCTGTGTTTGTTTGTGTTTGTGCGCTTGTTTTTTTCTGTTTGTTTGTGTGTGGTTATTTCGATATTTAATTGATTTTCCTTATGCTTCTTTTTTATAATTATGACACTATATGTATATATGTATGTATCAGTCTATCCATCTATCGATTTATCTGTCTGTCTATTTACCTCTCTAGCCATTTATCTATCTACCTATCCAACTCCACCAATCTCTCTATCTACCTATCTGTCTATTTATCTATCTACCAATCTATCTATTTATCTATCTACCAATCTATCTATTTATCTATCTACCTATCTATTCATCTATCTATTTGTCTGTCTATTTCTCTATCTATCTGTCCTCCAATCACATTTATTCACCATTCATTATTCTAATCTATCTACATATCTATCAGTTCAGGACTCTCTCCCTCTCTCTCTCTCTACGTACCATCAAATATACAGGGCGACTCGATCCACCCACCTGTTGAAGATAGAGATTTACTGCTGGAGAGAGAGAGAGAGAGAGAGAGAGAGAGAGAGAGAGAGAGAGAGAGAGAGAGAGAGAGAGAGAGAGAGAGAGAGAGAGAGACAGACAGACAGACAGAGACAGATGGACCACCCCTCCCTATCAACGAGTAAGTGAAACGTGGGTAGCTATCGCCGTAGACTTTTTCCGATCATCCCATCACTGACCTGTTTTCATTACAGTATATTCCTTCTACCAACAGATGATTTTATTGAGCATGAACTGGAGAGAGAGAGAGGGGGGGGGAGTGAGAAAGGAAGAAAGGAGGGGAAGACCAGGTTACAGGAGGAAGAAATTCAATTAGAGAGAGAGAGAGGAATATAAAAGAGGTGAAAGGGTACAGAATGAAAGAAAATAGACAGAATGAAAGATAGTGGTAGACAGACAGATAGATAGATAGACAGACAGATAACTGGATAGAGATAGAAGACTGGATGAGAGGCTTGGAAGATTGTGAGTCTTGATAGATTGCGTGAGAAGTTTAGTAGATTTTGAGTGGATTTTGAGTGCGTTTTCATCTCCCTCAGAGGATATCAGTCTTTCTCACTCTCTCTCTCTCTCTCTCACACACACACACACATACACACACACAATCAATGTCATCAGTACAGAATAGTTGATTAGATATATAGAATAACTACTACTACTACCATTACTACTACTACTACCATCCCTACTACTACTACTACTACTACTCTTAAAACCATTCCACCACTGTCACCACTACCACCACCACCACCACCACCACCACCACCTCAATGATTCACACCTCCCTACCTCTCTCTCTCTCCCCCTCCCTTATCCCATATTAATATTTCAGGGAGAGAAGGGAAAGGAGGGAGAGAGAAGGAAGGAAAGGAGGGTGAGGAATGAAGGAGGAAGGAATGGAAGGAGAGAGAGAAAGAAAGGGGAAGAGTGAGGAAAGTATGAAAGAAATAAAGGAAGGAGAATAAGGAACAGCGAAGGAAGTGCTAAGGAGAGAGAAATAGGGAAAACAGGAGGGAAGGAAAAAGGAAAGGAGAGAAGGAGAAAGGGAAGGGAAAAAGGGAAAGAAGGTGGAATAAATGAACACAAGAAAATGAGAATTGAGGAAAGCTGCAGAAGGAGAGAGAGAGAGAGAGAGAGAGAGAGAGAGAGAGAGAGAGGGGGGGGGGAGAGGGGTCAAATAACAAAGGGGAAGGAAATTCAGAGAAGCAGAGAAGGAGGGGAGGGAGGGAGGGAAGGAGGGAGATAATGGATGAATAACGAAGGAAGGAAGGAAGAAGGAAGTTAAGGAAGGGAGAACAATAAAAGCGAGGGAAGGAGGAAGGAAGGAAGAAGAGAATAAAAGGAGAAGAAAAGGAAGAAGGAAGAGAGAGAAATTTAAAAGACAAGAAGGAAGGACGAATCAAGAGGAAAAAGGAGAGATGGAAATTACAAGGAAAAGGAGAGGAAAATAAGAGGAAGATGGGAGAAGGAAGTAGGAAGATTATTAACAAGGGGAGTGGAATGGGAAAAGGAGGAAGAGTGAATGAAGGAAAGGAGGGAGAAGAGAAAGAAAGATGGGAAAATATGGAGGAGACAGAGGAAGGAAGAAAAGGGAGGAAGAAGAGGTTAAAGAAAGAAGGTAGAAGGAACTAAGGAAGAATGAAGGAGGAATGGGAGGGAGGAAAGAGGAGAGGAGGAAGAAGAGAGAGGGAGAGAAAGAGAGAGAAGGGAGGATAAAGGGAGGAAAGTGAGAGAGAATTTCTAGGTGAACACAGGTTGAATTATGCACTGCTCTCTCTCTCTCTCTCTCTCTCTCTCTCACACACACACACAAACGCACACACACACACAAATTTACTTTTGTTTCTATGTTTCATTCTTTATTCATTGCCTGTTTCTTACTCTCTCTCTCTCTCTCTCTTTCACACACACACACACAAACACATACGATTTTCCTTTCCTTTTCTATCCTTTCTCATGTCCCCCGTCTCTCTCTCTCTCTCTCTCTCTCTCTCTCTCTCCCTCTCTCTCGTCAATGGAGAAGCAAAACAATAGCTGGAGGAATATCTTAATGTGAAGAATATTCTGTTGTTTCGCGACCCTCCACTCTCTCTCTCATTCTCTCATTTTCTCACTTTTTTCTCTCTCACTTTTGTTGCTCTTTTGTGTACCTCTGACGCTCTCTCTCACTCATCTTTATCTATCCTTCAGTTTATCTATCTATTATTCTCATTCCCTCGCTTTTTTCACCAAGTATGACGAGAGAGAGAGAGAGAGAGAGAGAGAGAGAGAGAGAGAGAGAGAGAGAGAGTCCAAACCATGAATACCCAAGAAAGAGAAAGGAACAAAAAATGGAAGAAAGGATGCGAGTTATTATTATTATTATTATGATTATTATTATCATGATTATTATTATGATTATTATTATTATTATTACGACTACTACTACTGCTGCTGCTATGACCATTATTATTATTGTTATTACTGTTTTTGTCATGATTATTATTACTTTTATTATTACTATTATTATTTTTATTATTATTATTATTATTATTATTATTACTAAAGATGTGGTATTAATATATATGCTTCTTTCTTTCAACCTCTTTCTCCTCTTCATTTTCTCATCTCTCTTTGTCACACTACTTTCTTTATTCTCAGTCTTTCCTTCTTCTCCTTTTCCCTCTCCTCCTCCTTCCCTTCCTTCTCTCCGTCTTTTTCCTTCCCCTATTTGTTTCTCATTGTCTTTGTTTTTGTTGTATTTGTTGTGTTATTATTCATCTTCCTTCCTCTTCCTCCTCCTCCATCTTCTTCCTATCCATCCTCTTCACGTTTCTCCGTTAGTCGTCTTTCTCGCCTTCTCTTCCTCCGTCTCCTTCTCCCCCTCCTCCTCCTCCTCCTCCTCACAGGGAGTAATAAGCCTGTTTTCAATATTGATATCAAAGTGTTCAACTGATCTGAGACGGCGATATTTGGAGCGAGGAGGAGGAGGAGGATAAGGAGGAGGAGGAGGAAGAAGAAGAAGAAGAAGAGGAAGAAGAGGAGGAAGAGGACAAGAAGATGATGATGATGATGATAAGAAGACGAAGAAAAAGAGAAGGAGGAGGAAGAGGAGGAGAAGAAGGAGGAGGAGGGAAGGAAGGAGGAAGACTGTTGAAGGAATAAGGAAAACTGAAGGAGGGATGGAAGAAGGGTGAAAGAGAGGAGGAAGGAGGGAGACTAAAGGAGAGAAGGACGAAGGAAGGAGAAAGATGGAAGGAGAAGGAAACATGGATATTGAGGGAATGAAGGAAAGAGGGGCGGAGAGAAAAGGATGAGAGAGAGAGAGAGAGAGAGAGAGAGAGAGAGAGAGAGAGAGAGAGAGAGAGAGAGAGATCCACTAAAAATCACCAACCCATCCTCAAAACAGAAAGAAAAGCAAATTAAAGAAAGTGAGAAAGTGAGAAAGAAATCTAGCTCACCCCATTTATCAGGGAATAAATTACCTGTGGCCCCAATTAACGCAGGTCTATAATTAAAATCGAGTCCAATATTAATTAGAAATAAATAAGTAACAGAATAAATAAGGGGTTGGACGGCGTTAAGGTCATTTGCATTTTGATAGAGGGTAGATACAGTATTGAGAAGGTAATTAAGATGAAGGTAATTAAGATGAAGGTAATTTAGATGAAGATAAGAATATATAATCTGTCTTATAAGAAAAATGGATAGGTATTGATATTAACTGAAAAATGTAGTTTGGAAATAATGATACACTATATATATGTAACACTGATATGTAAATCCCTCTCTCTCTCTCTCTCTCTCTCGTCCTTTCCCTAAAACTATGCAAATTTCTTCTCGCTTCTCTCCTTCCTTTCACTCTCCTTTTCATCACTCCCTCCCTCCCTCCCTTCTCTCTTTTCCCTCACTCAGCTGTTTCCTCCTCTTTCATTCCCTTTCCTCTTCTCTTTCATCACCCTATTCTTTCTCTTTCTTTCTTCCTTTTCCTTCCCTTTCATTTTATCTCCTTCTCTTATCTGTATCTTTGTTTCTTTCCTTTACTCAGTTCTTTCCTTCTTTGCTTTCTTTTCTTCCTTCTTTCTTCTAAGTTTCTCTTTTCCTTCTCCCCCTTCCCCTCCCTCCTTTCCCCTCCATTCCTTCTCTTTCTTCCACTTTCTTTGCCTTACTTCCTCCCTCTCCTTCTCCCAATCCTTTCCACTATTTCAGTTCTTTCTTTTCCCCCTCCTCCCCCTCCCTCTCCTCTCGTACCCTCTTTTCTTCTCCTACCTTCCCCCAATTCTTTCTCTTCCTCCTTCCTCCCCCTTCCCCTTCCCTCTCCCCCTGACCTACTGTGCATAAGAGGGGTGTTCGTACCAAAGGAAGCATTGAGGCAGTGCTAATGTCAACCCCCCCCTTCCACCCCCTACCCATCTCCCCCTCCCCCTACCCATCTACCCCTTCCCCCTCCCCTCTCTACAATCCCTCTTCCATCCGGCACCTTCTCTTTTCCAGATTCTCTCCTCCATTTCCTACCTCCTTCCTCTTCCCCCTCTCTCAGTTTCTTTCTCTCTCTCTCTCTCTCTGACCCCTGTTCCCTCCTCCCTCCCCTTTTCCTTCCCTTCCTACCATCCCCCCTCTCCTCCCTTTCCTCCATCCATTTCTCCAAGTCACCCCCTCCCACCCATTATTTCCCTTCACTTCTTTCTCCCCCTTTCCCTCCAAACCCCCTCCCTTAACTCTCAAGACTCCTTCTCTCCCTCCCTCCCTCTCTCCCTCCAGACCCATTCCTCCCATCTCCCTTCTTCCACTTTTCCTCCCCTCCCCATCCAAGCCCTCCCTTCCCTCCTAAACCTCCCTTTCCTTCCTCCAAATCTCCCTTCTACATTCTTTCCTCTTTCTCCTCCTCTCCAAGTTACCTCTCATCCCTCGACTTCCCTCCTTTCCTCCAAGCAACTCTCTCTCTCTCTCTCTCTTACTATCTTTTCTCCTACTTCTGTTATTAGATTTAAGTTTTAGCATTAACGCCGGACCGCCTCGGAGTGTGGTCTGTATATCTATGTAACTCTCTCTCTCTCTCTCTCTCTCTCTCTCTCTCGCGTTTAGTCCCCTCTCGCTCCCTCCCCCCCTTCCTATTCAGCGCAATGTTCTTTTATTCGTAACTGAAAAGAAACGAAAAAAAAATGATATAATTTGAAAGACAATGGAAAAAGGAAGGAAAGAGGATGAGGGAATTGTGTGTGTGTGTGTGTGTGTGTGTGTGTGTGTGTGTGAGAGAGAGAGAGAGAGAGAGAGGCATTAAAAGACAGAGACATACAGACACGGGGGTAAGGAGGTAAGAAAACAGGAAGATATGTATTCATGTATGTATGTATGTATGTGGTAGATAGGTAGGAAGGCAGGTAGGGAGGTAGGTAGGTAGCCAGGAAGAAATATAGGTAGGTAGACAGGTAGCTGGGTGGGTAGGAAGACAGACAGATAGGAAGGTATACGGACATATAATTAAGTAGGTAAGAAGGCAGGTAAGTAGGTAAGAAGGTAGATATGAAGGCATGAAGGTAGGTAGTTAGGTAGATATAGACAGACACAGATAGATATATGATTCGGTAGGTAAGTAGGTAGGTAGGTATGTAGACAGGTGGGTAAGTATGTAGGTAGGTAGGCAGGTATAGACAGACACAGATAGACATATAATTACGTAGGTAAGTAGATGAGAAGGTAGGTAGGTAGGTGGACAGGTAGGTAGGTATACGGACAGACAGACAGACAGACAGCTGCATAACAGATACTTCAGACAGCTACTATTCCTCATATCAAAAACTGTCAACGCTTAATGAAAGAAATTTTGACACACGAAAAAAAAAAAAAAAATCCATGAAGCAGTAACAATTAAAAAAAAAATGACAGGGATTCGAGTGGTTAAAATCATCATTATTATCATCACTATCATCACCACCACCACCATCATCATCACCACCACCACCACCATCATCACCACCACCACCATCATCATCACCACCACCACCACCATCATCATCATCACCTCCACCACCATTACCATCATCATCATTACCATCATCACCGCCTCCAAAACCATCATCATCATCATCACCATCACCACCATCATCATCATCATCATCTCCTGACCTGTCTTTTGTTCATGATTCTTTGGGAGTAAAATTTCTGGGGAGTTTTAAGTTTCTGGTTCCTCCTGTATTGTGTGAGAGACTGACTAGGAGAGAATGAGAGGGGAAAAGAGAGAAGAGAAAATCAGAGGCGGGGCAGAAAATCGGTGGGAAAGTGTTTTGAGTGAGAGAGAGAGAGAGAGAGAGAGAGAGAGAGAGAGAGAGAGAGAGAGAGAGAGGGTACGGGTAGTGACAGAAAGTAGGATGGATGGATGGAGGAAGGGAAGGTGATAGGAGGGAGGAAGGGAGGAAGGAAGGGGGAGGAGGAGGGAGGTGAAGAGGGAGAGGGAAGGAGGGGGAGTAAGGTAGAAAGGAGAAAGTAGAGAAGGACAGGAAAGGAGGAAAAGGAAAGCGGCAGGAGAGAAAAAGGATGGAGGGAGAAAGGAAAGAAAGAGGGAAGGAGAAATGGGGAGTGAGAAAAGGAGGTAAGATGGGAAGAAAAAGAGTGGAGAAGGAAGAGAGAGATAGAAGGAAGAGAGGTACAAGGGAAAGGAAGAGGAAGAGGGAGAGAAGAGAAGAATAAAAGGACGGAGGAAAGACGAAGGGAGAGAAAAAATGATTTAATGGAGGGAGGAGGAAAATAGGAAAGATGAAGGGATGAGGAGAAATGTAGAGAAGTGATGAACTGAAAGGAGAAAGAGAAAGGAAGAGAAAAGAATGGAGGGAGGAAGAAGAAAAGGAGATGAGGAAAGAGAGAGAGAGAGAGGGGGGGAGGGGAAGAGAAAAGAATTTGAGGAAGAAGAAAAAGAGAAGAGGAAAGAGAATGAGAAAGGGAGGAAGAGAAAAGAGTTAGAGAAAGAAGTAAAGAAGAGAAATATAGGAAGTCGAAGATAATTGAAAGAGAAGGAAGGAAATAGAGAAGATATGGGAGAGAGAGAATCGAAGGAAAAATGGAGATGGAAAGGGAGGAAGAGGGAGAAGAATAGGGAGGGAGGGAGAGGGAAGACGGAGGAAAAAAGAGAGAAGAGGGAGGGAGAGAGAGAAAAAAAAGAGAGAAAAAAAAGAGAGCAGGGAGGGAATCGCAAAAGTTATAAAATTTTCGGAATGACCAACTTTTAGTCAGTATTAGAGAGAGAGAGAGAGAGAGAGAGAGAGAGCGAGAGAGAGAGAGAGAGAGAGAGAGGAGAGAGAGAGAGAGAGAGAGAGAGAGAGAGAGAATGGCTGGACACGGAAAGAAAAGCATATGCAAAAGAGAGAAGAAATATAGAGAAAGGAGGGAGGGAGGGAGAGAAGAAGGGAGGTAGGAAGCGAGGGAGGTAGGGAGGGAGGAGTGAGTTAGGAAGGATGAAGAGGGAGGAAATGGCAGATTTAAAAGGCCAAGGGAGGGAGGGAGGGAGGGAGGGAGGGAGGGAGAGCGAGAGGAACAGGGAGGATGAGAGAGAGAGAGAGAGAGAGAGAGAGAGAAGGAAGGAGGGAGAAGAAGGGGAGGGAAAGGAGGGAGGGAGAGGGGGGGAATGGAGAGTGGTCGGAGGGGAGGAAGAAGAATGGATGAACAGACGAAGGGAGAAAGGAGGGAGGGAGGGAGGGAACGGAGGAGGGGAAGGGAGGGAGGGAAAGAGGGAGGGAGAGAAAGAGATGGAGGAGGGATAAATGACATGGAGGAAAAGATGGGAGATTTACTCGAGATGGATTGAGGGAGCAAGAGAGGAAAGGAGGGAGGGAAGGGAAGGAAGAGGGAAGGAGGAGGAAAGACTGGAAACAGAAGAAAGATTAGAATGGAATGAGAAAAGGGAGAGAAGGAGAAAGGAAAGGGAGGAAAAGGAGAAGAAAAAGGGAAAGAGAGAGAGAGAGAGAGAGAGAGAACGGGCCCCCCTCAGCTGACAAACATCGTCTTTAAGTACCAAGACTAAATAAAAGACACAACTGTGCTAAGTACCCAACCAAAAACGCAATCTAACACTAACAAAACGTACCCTAACATCCTCTAACACGACACACTAACAAAACACTAACACTGGCTAACAAATCACAATCTAACACCTTCTAACAACACTCTAACGCCCTCTAACAAAAAAACTAGCCCGCCACCACCATCGCCTAAGATCCTGGGCTATAAACAAGCAAGGACGCCCATAAAACACGCCCAAGAATCCCGCTCAGTCTTATTATTTCCCGCCGTCCTGGGCGAGAGAGAGAGAGGAGGGGGGGGGTTCCGTTGGTAGGTTGTGCATGGTGGGGTGAAGGTATAAGTCTTTCTCTCCCCCCATCTCTCTCTCCCTCCCCTCTCTCTCTCTCTCCTTTTTCCTCTCCCCACTCTTCTCTGCCCTTTACCATCGCTCCTCCCTCTTTCTTCCTCTCTCCCTTATCTCTCCCTCCTTTTTTCCTCCCCCTCTCCCCCCTCCCCCAAACTTTGCCATCACCTTTTGGAACTCCGGGTGTCGAATGGCCTTTTTTTCCTTTCATTTTTTTTTTTTTTTTTTGACTAGTTTTGAGGCGAGATGCGAGAGATGGCGCACACACACACACACACAACTTTTGCGCCACCCTATCCCACCACCTCACCTGACTTCACCTCACCTGACTCTTGGCTTGACATGACTTCACTCCACATGACCTGATGTCACCTAACTCCACTTTACCCCCCTCATCTCACCTCACCTTCATCTCGCTGCGAATCACCTGCCTTCACTTCACCTGACCTCATCTTATTTCACCTGACATCAGTTCACCTTACATTGCCACTTATCACTTGACTTCACTCTACATGACCTAATCTCACCTCGTCTCACCTAACCTGACTTCCATCCACTTCACCTGGCTTCACCTCAGTCATGCCATCTCTCATAGGTACATATCATATGACTTCACTCCATCTGACCCAACCTGCCCTTGCCTGACTTCGCTCCAATCCACTTGACCCCACCTGACCTGGCCTCGCCACCACACATACAGTAACTATACATCACCTGACTTCACTTCAGGGAGAGTCGACCTGCGCCAACTCCAGCTAACCTAACTGTACCTGACCTAACCTGATCCAGTCCCTCTTCCAATTGAACGAACCCATGCCACCATGACCTGGCTAAATACGTGACCTCGACCAGGATACACACACACACACACACACACATTCTCTCTCTCTCTCTCTCTCTCTCTCTCTCTCACACACACACACACACACACAAACACAATTATAGCATACATAAAGTACATCGATATACACAATTACATAATAATAACAAAAAGCACTCAGATAACACATAATCCCGCCAGTGCCAGTAAGATTTAAGATTTTCTCCTGTAATTCCTCCTTCCCACCAGACGAATAATTTTACGGTCTCACGTAGCCAGTTAATTCTACGGTCATAGTCTGCCCTGTTCCATAATCTCAAAAAGCACATACCTCCGCCAAAGCCAGTGAAATTTATGACTTATTCCTGCATCCGAAGCCATCTCAAAATTTAATCAACTATTCCTTGATCCTTTGCCCACCTGTCCACCAGAGGTCATTGAAACCAGGTAAGTTTTTTAATAGCTATCTTGTCCACACACAGACAGACAACGACGGGTGAATACATAATCCCCTCGAATTTCGCTGGCAGAGGTAATAATAATAATAATAATAATAATAATAATGATAATAGCAGTAACAGCAACAAAAACAGTAACAACAGTACTCTTCTCTCTCACTACAATAGCCCCCCCCTCCAACCCTCCGAGAAGTGCCACCGGGCTCCCATTTTCTATGCGGGTGTCAGTGAGAGGGAAGGGGGCACTGAGGCATTTACTAAGAGAAGGACCTAATGTGAGAGCAGGGCACCTTTGAGTCAGTTTTTTTCCTAATGGGGAAGGGTGTTAATGTATTTCCGGAGAGAAGCATGGGGGAGGGGGAGGGAGAAGGTAAGAGAGGGGAAAGGGAGGGGGAGGGAGAAGGTAAGAGAGGGGAAAGGGAGGGGGAGTAAGGGATGGACAAGAGGGAAGGGCAGGAGAAGAGGAGAGGAGTGGGAAAGCGAGAGTGATGGGAGGAAAGGAAGGGGGAGAAGGTAGGAGAGGGGAAAGGTAGGGGGTGTAAGGGATGGGAAGAAGAAAGGGAAGAGCAGGAGAAGAGGAGAGGGAAGGGGATGGGAAGAGTAGTAAAGGGAGGAGAGGAGGGAGAAGGAAAGGGATAGGAAGAGGAGATGGGAGGGGATAGGAAGAGTGAGGGCAGGGAGGCGGAGAGGGGGAGGGAAGGGAGGAGGAAGAGTAGAGAAGGAAGGAGGAGAAGGAAAGGCAGGAGGAGAGGGATGGGAGGAGAGGGGAAAGTACGAGAAGGTAGGGAAGGGAGGAGGAGAGGGGAAAGGAAGGGAAAGAGTAGGGATGCGAGGAGGAGAGAGACGACAAGATTAGGATAGGAAAGGGAGAGGGAGAGAGACAGCAGGACCAGGGAGGGGGAAGAGAGGAAAGAACAGATGAAAGAAGACAGGAGGAGGGGGAGGGGGTAAGGAGAAGAGTAAGGATGGAGGCCAACAAAAGGGCAAGAAAGGAGTACAAAGTAATAATGAGTACAAAAGAAAGCAAACAACAGCACATGTACCTTGGACTGTGAATGAGGAGGTATGCACTCTGTGAATCTAAAGGACATGTGTTCTACGAGGTTCGGGGGTTACGTAAAGCCTTTTCCTAGGTGATTTATTTTGCCTATCACACCCAGAAACATAGGGTGGTACATATATAACGCCCTCTTATAGTGATAATTGTGGGAAAATGGGAGATAAATGGGAATAATTGGTAGTAAATTAGGAAAACAAGGGAGTGATAGTTGGTGTCTAATTGATATGGTCTGCTGATAGATTATTCCTTAAGATGATTCTCTCTCTCTCTCTCTCTCTCAATGTTTTTTTTTACCGATTGTCTTACTTATTTTCAAGACTAAGAAGCCAGAAGAGATATAATAAATGAATGAAATATGCGAATATATTAGAAACAAGAATAAATGCTGAATATAAGAAAAAATAAATGCTGAATAAAATTAAAATAAGTACTGAATGCAATGCTAGTCCCTAATTAGCTATTAAAAAAAAAAAAAAAATCAATGCCTTATTCTGACTGGCAAAGAAAAATAATCCAATCAATACCCTCCTCTGATTGGCTAAGAAAGTGCCATCCAGTCAATGCCCTATTCTGAATGGCTAAAATATTAACCTCAATTACTTCAGTCAACCCCCTATCAAGCCTCCCAATCAATCACGCGTTCTGATTGGCTAAAAAAAGTACATTCCCAGTCAAAGCCCGTCTCTGATTGGCTGGAAAGTACCCTCAGTCAAAGCTAAATTCAGATTGGTTCCTGTGTCATCCTCGGCAGCCAATCAGAAATGCCTTAAAAGAGAGGCACTTAAATTTCAGCCAATCAGAAGCGAGATTGAGGAGAGGAGAGAGCCAATGAGAACTGAGATGGCTTGTGGATCTTACCGTGGAGTTATTATTATTATTACTATTATTATTATTATTATTACCACTCCTACTACTGCAACTACTACTATTACCACTATTATTATTATTACTATTATTACCATTGACTCCATAATTATCCCCATCAACAAATACGTCATCGTTCTCATCATCATCATAATCATTACGTATCATCATCAACAACTCCACTAACGATTTATAACGAACTGTGGGCAATATACCGACTTTTAACGAACTAACCGCATTCTAACGACTTCTAACGAGCGTGTACTACATTCTGACGAGTAATAACAAACCGCACTGCACTCTAACAACCTTCAGCGAACGTTTCCCTCATTCTAACGACTTCTCATGACTTCTATTGCAATCCAACTTCTTTTAACGACTCTTCTGCGTCCTAACAACTCCTAACAAATCCATACTAAATTCTAACAACTTCTAACAATTCTCACAGCACATCCTAACGACTTCTAAAGCTCTCCCAAACCACCCAATCACACCCCAAGGCCGTCAAACTCACCAACCAATCAACATCAAGCTTACAGAGGGATGTCAGGCTAGACCAATTGGATGAGAGGATGGATAAAAAAAGGAAAGGGAGGGGGAGGGCAAGGATAGTAATGGGTTCTCACAGCAAATAAGTTTCTTTAATTAAGTTCTTTGATGATTCTTTATTGGGGTTGGGATGGAGGGGGGAGGGAAGGGGGAGAGGGGTAAAAAGGGGGAAGGAGAGGAAGCGAGGGAAGGGGAGGTGGAGGGGAGATGAAGGGGAAGAGAGGAAGGAAGGAGAAGGAAATAGTATGAGGGAAAGAGAAGGAAATGAGACGAGGGGAAAAGAGTATAGAGGGAGAAGAGGGAGAATAAGGAGGAAGAAGGGAGGGAAAAGGAGAGAGAGAGGAAAGGGTCAAAGGGAGAGAAAGGTAGAAAACTAAGGGGCGGGAGAGAGAGATGAGCAAGAGAGGAGGTGGGGGGGGGAAAGGAAGAAAAGGAAATAGGAATGACAGGAAATAAAGGAAGAAAATATCAAAGACAGACGAAGAGGCCGGAAGAGAGAAAGAGAAAGAGAGAGAGAGAGAGAGAGAGATTTATTAAGGATGGAGATAGAAGGTACAACTCCTCTCTCTCTCTCTCTCTCCAGCAAAGTATACAGAAATAACCCCACCCCACAGTCATACGTACATACATACATACTCACATACATGCATACATACTCTCTACTCTCAATATTGACCGGAGTCGAAAATCACCCTCTTTTGCACGCTAAACTCGACCTTAAAGCCTAAGCCCCATCCCAGTGTGTCAAATATGGAGAGAGAGAGAGAGAGAGAGAGAGAGAGAGAGAGAGAGAGAGAGAGAGAGAGAGAGGAGGTGGTGTGTGTGTGTACCCCTCTCTCTCTCTCTATGTATGTATGTATGAATGCGTGTGTGTACGTATGTATGAGGGAAGAGTATGTATGTGTCTGTATGTATGCATTTATGTAAGTGCGTGTGCGGGTTGATTTACACACTCCCTTGTAACACACCATACCATCCTTTTGAAATATTAGGACGCACCCGGATGTGAAGGAAGCGGGGGTTGGGATTTGAATTTTAAGTTGCAACGGATTTTAACGGACTCTTGTGCGGATTTTAAACCGGATTACTGGAGTATTTAACTGACTTCAACCGACATTTATCTTATTTATAGAGACGATAGAGTTTTAAAGATTTTCGGCTGTGTATTAGTGATTGGTACATTGAAATAAAGTAAAAATAAGCATGTGAATGTGTAATATGTAAAGATAAAAGGAAATATATGTATATATATATAAAAAAAAAGATAAATAACTAAATAAATCAATAAAAGTGAATATTGCTGGGGGCAGGGCAACTAAATGGCGGGGAACAGGGCGATATGGAGGCGATTTGTTTGTGACCACCCCTTACAGGATTATGGCCGTAGACAAATAGATAGATAGATAGAATTTATTACCCTAGAAAATCTCATAAGTTGTCTCCTGTTTAATTCTCTTCTCCTCACTTCTTCATATTCCCCCCCTTCCTTCTTTTCCTCTCCTGAATATATATTTTTTCTCCCCCTTCCCTCTCCTCCCTTTCTTCCCCTTTCCATCCTCCCTTTCCATTCCTTTCCTTCCCTTCCCACACCTATAGCCACATTACCCTCTTATCATTTCCTTTTCTAGACAGGTAGAGAGAGAGAGAGAGAGAGAGAGAGAGAGAGGTAAAGTGTGCCATAAAGATTCATTTTAGGTGTTCGCTCTAGTACTTCCTCCTTTACTCCTTCCCTCCTTCCTTTCCTTCTCTTTCTCTTATTCATATCTCCCTATATCTCCTTCCATTCGTTTCCTTTTTCTTTCCTTCTCTCTTTCTCTCCTACTATTCGTAACTCTTATCTCCTTCCCTTTCTCCTCTTCCATTAGTTTCTTCTCCTTTCCTCTCTCCCTTTTCTTTCCTTCATCTTTCTCTCCATTCTCAATGTTCCTTCCTTCCTTCTCTTCCTTCCTCCATCATTCTCTTCCCTCTATCTCTCTCTCCTTTACTTCTATCTCCTTTTCTCTCCTTCTCTTGCCCCTCCTTCCTTCAATGTATCCTTCCCTCCTTCACTGTTTTTTCCATCATTCCTTCTCTCCCTTCCTGTTTTTTCCTTCTCCTTAATTGTGTTCTCTCCCCCCTTCCTTCCTCCTCCTCTTGTCCTCTTCATCTGCATTGTCTCATTCCCCTGTCCCTCTTTCTTCTTCCTTGTCTTCTTTATTTACCTCTTCGTCTATCTATTTTGCCATCTATCTACCTACCTATCTATCTATTTATCCACCTATCTATTTATCTGTCATTCTCTATCTACCCTTCTATCTATCTATCAATCTCCCAGTCTATCACTCTGTCTACCAGTCCCCCACCCTGACCCCCCAGCTCCTTCACCCACGTGTGTTTGTTTACATAACTCAGCTGTTTACTCCTGGGATTTAAACTTGACACCCATTTACCGCCTCTCTCTCTCTCTCCCTCTCTCCATTTCACCATCATTTTCCTTTTTCTTTTTTTAACTTTTTTTTTTTCATTTATTCGTATTGGCATCATTTTCCAATTTCCCATCGTTTTTCCATTCCCATCATCTGATTTTCATTTTTCCTTCACTCATTCATCTTTCATCGTCATCTTTCCCTTACCTTCATTTTCCTATTCTATCGTTTTTTCATCTCCCCATCATCTTATTTCCATTTTTCTTCACCCCTTCATCTTTCCCTCATTTCTCACCTGCTCTTGTTTCTTGCCAGTGATCCGCTTAGTCTTTTATATCAGGTGTTTTAAAACTTTCCTACTACGTTACTCATCTTCCTTCTTTCCTTCATTTACTCTTTCCTTCCTTCATGCATACATCATTCGTTCCTCCCCGTCTCTCTCACTCCATCCTCTTCCTTAAGTTTCTCTTTCTTTCCTCCCTTCCCCTCGTATCAATCTCTCTCCTCCCTTCCCTCTATCTTCCCCTCTCCCTCACCCTTCTTCTCTTCTTCCTTTCCTTCGTATCCACCACCCTCTCTCTCTCCCGCCTATTCATTTCCCTCTTTTTCACCCCTCCAGTTCATTCATCTCCTCACCACTACTCCCCTTCCCTTCCTCTCTCCCCTTCCCATCCTCTCTCTTTCTCCCTCCTCTCCTCTCGACTCCCTCGTTCCCTTCCCCTCTCTCTCACCCCTCCCCTCCCCGCATCTGAATATACTCCCCCTCTTCCTCTCTCACCATCACCATCTATCTTCATTTATGGTATTATCCCTCTCTCTCTCTCTCTCTCTCCCCTTGCTGCCCTTCCTCTACCGCTTTCCTTCCTTTCGTATTCCCCTCTTCCTTCCTGCTTCTTTCTTCTTCCTCCATCATTTTTCCTTTTCCTCCCTTCCTCATCACTTCTCTCCTTTCCATCTTCCCAAATCCTTCTTTCATCTCCTTCCTTCCTCCCACATTCAATCTTCAGTCTCCCAGCATCTGCCTTCCCTCCTTTCTTCCCTTTTCTCTCACTTTCTACTTCGTACTTCTTCCCTTTCTCTTCTCCACGTCCATCCTTCATTCCTTCCTTCTTTCCTTTAGACTCCTTACTTCCTTGCACCATTTCATTCCTTCTTTTCTTCCCTCCTCCACTCCCATTCCATCACTGCTTATACTTGTTTCCCTCTCTTCCTCCCCTCTCTCCTTTCTTCCCTTTTCTCTCTCCTTCCCATTCTTCTCTCTACCTCCCATCCTTTCTTTCCTTCCTCCCTCCTTCCTTCCCTTCTCTCCTCCCTTCCCTCCTCTCTGGCAGTATTACCATAATGTGACATAGCCGGATAGAATTAAAAAACACTGTGATAGGATAATTGGCTCTTGGTAACATTGCCTTTGTGTGTGTGTGTGTGTGTGTGTGTGTGTGTGTGTGTGTGTCTGTCTGTCTATGTATATCTGTCTCTATCTGTGTCTGTCTATGTATATCTGTCTCTATCTGTGTCTGTCTATGTACCTATCTGTTTATGTGTCTCTCCATCCATCTATCAATCTCTCTCACTCTTCTCCATCTTTCCTTCTCTCTCTCTCTCACCGAGCGCCTACCTCCCATTAGAATACCAATAGAATCTTCCTGTTTTATGTCCTTCCTTCCTTCCTCCTTCTCACCTTGTCCTCAGCTTCTCTTCCAATCTATTTTCACCATCTACTTTTTTACACTTACGGTTTTTATCTATTATTCTATCATTATTTACCAGTATGTGTCCACGTATATATGATGCTTTGACTATCATCATTATTATTATTTTTTATTATTACTACTACTATTACTATTACTACTGCTGCTACTACTACTACTACTACTACTACTATGATGCTGATGATGACTGTTATTATTATTATCATTACCAGGAGTATCATCATCATCATCATCACCACCATCACCTCCCAACCTATCTCTAATTACACCACCACCACCACCACCATTAATACTCCGAATTTCACCACCACATCAAACAAATTCATCACCACTATCATCACCACACATTCTTTTAATACAGATACCAGAGCTGCGCGGAAACCCGAATATAACAGTCTTCCCTTTCATCCCTTTCACGAACCCCATTTTCTTTCAAGGTTTTTCTCTCTCCCATTTATCAGCTTTCTTTTTTCTCTCTCTTCTGTCTGTATCTCTCCCTCCCTCTCTCTCTCTCTCTCTCTCTCTCTCTTTCAAGGTTTTTCTATTCGTTTATCAATTTCTTTTTCCTCTCTCCTCTGTCTGTCTGTCTGTCTGTCTCTCTCTCTGGCTTTGACTCGCGTTTCAACATATTTATTTTTTCTTTTTCTTCATTATCTATTCAGCCTCGTCTCAGTTATTCTTTTTTTTCATTCCTTTTCGCCAATTCTTTCTTTTCATTTCCTTTCGCCAATTCTTTTGCTGTTTCCATATTCCTGTCATGATTGATGCTCCTGTCGTGAATAATTTGGAATATATTAGTTGATAAAAAACAGAGAAACTGTTTTCAAGGGAAAGAAATTTTTTTATATCTTTATCGAAGTCGACTGGAAAAATATATTTGATGGAGATTAGGCGCCTTGATTACCGAGTTGATGATGATGATGATGATGATGATTTTTATTATTATTATTGGTGCTGTCACTGAAAATATCATTATCATTATTATTATCACCATCACCAACATTACTATTATCAGTGTTAATGTGATTATTATTACAAATGGAAACTCATCTATATATCATTACAAAGTCAAACGTTAGATCCTTACTACAATGATGGATTAATATTGTTATTTTATTATTATTATTATTATTATGAAAAAAGCTAAGGCAAATCGCTGTAATCACTGCTAAAACTTAAATACTCAAACGAAGAAAACAGGAAGGGGAGACTAGCATTTAAAGATTTCACTCTTTCCTCTCACATATTCCCCCACTAACTCTTCCTTTCTTACTTCCCATATTTTTTTCTTTCTTTTCTTGAGCTGTCACCGCCAAACACCCACCTCGGCCCCTCCACCCCCCGGTACAGGAGCCGAATTCAGGCCTAAGCGCCGGACTCTCCCAGAATGTGTTATTGTTGTGCCCCGTAGCCAATAGCAGCCCGCCCTGCCCGTGACGTCACAACATGGCCGCCACTGTAAACTTCCGGGGTGAGAATGTGGGTTTAGATGATGATGATGATGATGATTTATTTTATACAGTAGCTCCGACTTTTACTTAGAATGAATCTCCTTCTCTTTCCCCTCTTCCCTTTCCCCAGTCTCTTCCTCTACATTCTTCTGCTCTCCTTCCCTTCTATACCCTCTTTTCTCTCCTTTTTTCTAAATCCCCTCCCATTTTCTCTTACGTCCCCTATTCCTTCCCCATTTACCTCCTCCCCATTCTTCCAATATCCATCCCTTCCTATTTCCCCCCCTTCCCCCATTATCCTCTTCTCTCCTCCATTCATTCCTCACATCCTCCTCTTTCTTCTTCCATTCCCTTCTTTCTCCTCCCCTTCTCTTCCCTCTCTCCTCATCAATTTTCTAATCATAATCCATTCCTTCTCCTCCTCCTCCTCTCTTCCTCCATTCCGTCCTCCTCCCCATTCTTCTAATCTCCCTCCCTCCCCTCCCTCCTCCTCTCCCCCCATAATTCAATCCTATTCATTCCGGTCATCATTTGCACTTTTGTAGGATCGAACCCGCTATCTGAGAGAGAGAGAGAGAGAGAGAGAGAGAGAGAGAGAGAGAGAGAGAGAGAGAGAGAGAGAGAGAGAGAGAGAGAGAGAGAGAGACAGACAGACAGACTCTGTGGTTTCAGTGCGTTAGTGTGTGTGTGTGTGTGTGTGTGTGTGTGTGTGTGTGTGTGTGTGTGTGTGTGTGTGTGTGTGTGTGTGTGTGCCTGCGTGCGTGTGTGCGTTAGACCACTTCAAAATCCCCCTCCCAACCCACTCCATCCCAACCCACCCACTCCATCCAACCCACCACCAGACCGCATGTCAATTAGGCAGCAAAAAAAAACCCAAAGCCATCAAGCACTAAATGTTTCCAGGAAGAGACGAGGAGAAACGCTGAGGCAGACATATATATATCACTACCACACAAGCATTTCATTTTGGCAAGTCATATACACAGGAAAGTACCCAATGAATATCTCTGAATGGATGGATGGACGGGTGATGTATGTATGTATGTGTGTGTATGTTTGTATGTGTGTGAGTAAACGTATGTTGGTATGTGTTGATATGTATGTATGTATGTGTGAGTGTATGTTGGTATATATGTGTGTATGTTGGTGTGTATGTATGTGTATGTAGGTATGTGTTTGTATGTATGTGTGTGTATGTTGGTATGTGTTTCTATGTATGTACGTGTATACGGGTGTTTGTATGTATTTATGTGTACATGTATGACTGTATCAATTTATGAATGTATGCATGAATCTATGTGGTTACTTGTATGTATGTATGTATGTATATACTTTTATATAATTATGTACTCGAATGTTAGTGTATATGTATGTATATATGCATGTACGTATGCGTTCAAATATGGATATAAGGAAGAAGGTATATATCCGAGGAAAATAAGTCGACCTAAAACACACCCAAAAAACAAGACTCAGAACAAATAAAGAAAACAAAAACAAAGAGAAGAGTTAAATGATCAGGTGTAGTCTGTATAGCAAGACTGGAAACTGACAGGCAGAAAGGCACAGACAGACAAACAGACACTCAATTATACAGACAAGCATAGAGGAATAGAGCGGAGTGAGTGATGAGAGGGTAATCAGAGTAGCAAGAGTGGAAGCTGAACTGATTAGAATGATAGAGACACAAGGGGGGTGGATGGCCAATCAGGAGAGAGAGAGAGAGAGAGAGAGAGAGAGAGAGAGAGAGAGAGAGAGATACACAATCTGATACCGTCAATCGAGAAACCTTGACAATCAGATGCTAGTGATAAACAGTTCGTGTGTGTGTGTGTGTGTGTGTGTGTGTGTGTGTGTGTGTGTGTGTGTATGTGTGTGTGTGTGTTATCAGGTAAGTGGGCTGACAGGTGAGTATTGCTTGCCTCCTCCTGTCTCTACCAGCCCGGTCATGCTTTATTTTATTATTAGTATTATTATTATTATTGTTGTTATTATTATTATTAATTATTATTATTATTATTATCAGACAAATGGGGCACAACGATGACGGTGACGAGAGCTATGATAATGACAATAATGATGACGATAATGACAGTGATGATGATGATCATGATAATGATGATGACAGCTGAATTTTGGCTATCATTAACAAAAACAGTCATCAGTTATATTCATCTTTCTTCAAACACACCCAACATTACAGAAAACTTTACTGTTAATACATGCTGTTGCTTTCACACACACACCCAACACACACACACACACACACACACACACACACAAATAATGTTACCACAATACGTACCACTATCTTCACCTGCATGAGAATAATACCACAATGATTATTCCCAACATTACCACCACCACCACAAGTACCACCATCACAACCACCACAATCACATCAACTACCACAACCACCACTACCAGGGCCAGATACACCACCATTACCTATAACCACCACCAAAACCACCACTACCAACATTTCTTCCCACCACCACAAACCACCAACGCTGGGCATTAAAATCAGGGCCACGCGTGTATGGTAATTTTTATCGCTAGTTGCAGGGAGTTAATTGCACGCTTGCTAAAATGTGCAATAGTTTAATAGTGGCAAATGTCACGGAGCCTGTTGATAATTTTAAATACAAGGGGTTGTGTGTGTGTGTGTGTGTGTGTGTGTGTGTGTGTGTGTGTGTGAGAGAGAGAGAGAGAGAGAGAGAGAGAGCAAGCAATATGCCATAATGCAGTATACAAAACTCTACGGACATTAATACCCACGTTTCATTACCTCGGCCCATTCTAAAGTACATAAAATTCTACGGACACTGCAACCCACGTTTCATTATATCTGACGTAATTTATTCAATTATGTTCTCTGGTACTTTCTAATGTCACTCTCACATCACATTATATTATTTTTCCCATATATTAATTGACTTTATTATAATTTATTTATTTTCAGCTGTCTTAACCTCTTGAGTACGATGAAGAGGCGAGTATTATGGAATGGAGAGCAGCAGTTGATATTTCCTGAACCACATCAACCACCCCCACCACAACCACCAAACGAACCACCACAACCACAATCGAGGCAATCCAACCATCCACAACTGCCACATCAACCGCCCACCCACCACAACCACTACATCAACCACCCCCACCACAACCACCACATCAACCACCCCCACCACAACCACCACATCAACCACCCCCACCACAACCACCACATCAACCACCCCCACCACGACCACCACATCAGCCACCCCCACCACAGCATGGCAGAGGAAGCCGTGGCAACAAGCACATTACCTCAGCAAAAACAATATCCAGGCCAAGCCACCAACAATAGCCAGAGGGGACATAGAAAATATTTTGGTATTATCGGCGAATGGTAGGGGGAGGGGGGAGAAGGAGGGGGGAGTGAGGGGATGGGAAGGGGTGGGGGAAAGGGAAGGGAGGGGGGAAGGAAGGGAGAAGATGGACGACAGGTGAATGGTAGGGGAAAACAGGTAGGTAGGGAAGGGAGAAGGATGGGAGTGGGATAGGGAAAGGGAGGGGTAGATAGGGGAGAAAGCTAGGTAGGAGGGGGTGGCAGAGGTGAAGGGGATAGGGTAAAGGGAGAGGAGGGAGCAGGACGAAGTGGGGGAGGGGGAAGATAGGAGGGTGGGGTCTAGGGGAGGAAGAGGTGTGGTCTGGGGGGAGGGGCAGATGGAGGTGGGGTCGGGAGGGGGGACACAGGGGGAAGGGGGGAGGGTACGGGGGTGGAATTTGAGAACGACCACCTGAGAAAATCCATTAAAACTTGAAAATCCGAAAACCCCCCCAGGGAAATAAATTGGAACAGTCAATCGGACACTTGGCCCTCCAGTTTTTTTTTTTTTTTTTTTTTTTTTTCAATTTTTTCCCTTAAATTTTCTGCAATATTTTGAGCATTTTTTCATATTGGTTTCGGTTCTTTTATTTTTTGGCATTATTTGAACTATTCCTTGTGTGTGTGTGTTTTTTTTTATTGATTCTCTGATTTATTTGCATTAATCTTTTATTTATTTTCTTTGTGTTTTTCTGTTATTTTTCTTAGTTTCTCGACGTTCCTCTTATTTTTTTTAAACCAGAATTATTCCTTGTTTTTCTCCAGTTTTTTTTTTCTTTTATATATATATATATATTATTGATTTTTATTTATCATCTTTTTGTCGTATCTTTTTTATTATTATTTCATCTGGCATATTATTTTTTTTACATATTTCTGCAAATCTCTTCGCATTTTTTTATATTCTGTTTTTCTGGTGTTCTAAAAATCCCTTGTTATTTTTTTCGTGACTTTATATACTTTTTTATCTTTGTTTTGTGGAGATTATCTATGAGGGGTTTTAGTATAGTTGCTTAGATACTAGTTTTATCGATCTATCATTTTATCTACCTGTCAGTAACTGTCTCTTCTACTTATACATTTGACTATATATATCTATCGTTGTACAGTCATTAGTCCTATTAACCTCTCTCTTGTTTTCTCTCTCTCACTCCCTTTTCATCTATTATCCTTCTCCTCCATCTCCTCCTGCTCCTTCTCCCCCTCCTCTTTCTCCTCCCCACTCCACATCCTCCTCTTTCTCCTCCCCTGCTCCTCCCCACTCCCCATCCTCCTCTTCCATCTCCTCCTCTTTCTCCCCATCCTCCACCTCCCTCCCTCATATTTTTTTCCTTTTTTTTTTTCTTTATAGGTGGATGTGTCAAGATTTTGGGACGTCAGATTCCAAATTGAAAAACTTTTTTATATATGCACTTAAACGGTGAGCTCCACCGGATTATTATTATTTTTCCTTTTTATTTCTTTATTAATTTTTTTCTCTTCTTTTTTCTGAGTCTTTTTTATTGTAAGGATTTAGTGATTTTTTTTTTAACATTATTCGTCTGTTATTTGGGTCTTCGTTGGTTTTGCTTTATATATTCGACTGTCTTATTCTGTCTATTTCTGTCTGTCTATCAATATATCTATTTTGTGTTTGCTGTCTATCGTTCTGTCTATTTGTGTTTGCTGTCTGTCATTCTATTCATTTCTGTTTGTCTGTCTGTCCTTCTATCTATTTGTGTTTGCCTGTCTAGCATTCTGTCTATCTGTCTGTCTATCATTCTATCGATCTGTTTGTCTGTCTATTATTATATCAATTTGTTTGTCTATCATTCTATTTTTATTTTTCTGTCTGTCTGTATATATCTTTACTTATTCATATCTATACATCTATCTGACTATTAATATTACGTGTATCTATTTCTCATTCGTATTTCTTTATCTATCTGTCTGCCTTGTCTGTCTGTTTATCTACTTACCCATCATTCTATTATCGATCGCTCTTATCAACACTCTGCGTGTCTGTCTTCCTGCAAATCGATATTCATCTGTCTATCTATCTACCTATATCTGTTTATCGATCTGTCCACTTCCCCCACCTACACCCACCCATACCTACCTACACCCACCTCCATCAATCCACACCCCACCTGCTTACACCCTCTCACCCCACCTAAACCCACCCAAAGCCCCACTTCATTCACCTACACCCACTTTCTCCACCTATCAGCTATCTCCTACACCAATCCTCACCCACGTCCATCCACTAATTCATCCACCTAAAACCACCTACCTATTCTCACTCCACCCATGTCCATCCACCCTGTCCACCTTCCCCCACCCATCCAACCCTTCACCCCATCCACTTACATCCACTTAACCACACCCTCTCCGCCAACTCCCTACTCCACCCCACACCCACCTTCACCCGCCTCGTCCACCTTCCCCTACCCACCCCAACCCCTCATACCCCCACCCTCCAAACCCACACCCACCTCCCCAATTCCCCCGTAAAGGTTTATTGATAGAAGTCATGCCTCAGACCCACCAAAATTCTGCCACTTTTCCAGCCTTGACCTTCAGAGGAAATAATATGGAGTGTTAATATATACGCAGTTTATTTCATTTATTTTACGCAATTTATTCTTCTTTATTTAACGCATTTTTTTTTTTCATTTATTATACGCAACTTATTTTCAGTTATTATATGCAATTTATTTTTATTTACTTTTATACGCAATTTATTTTATTTATTTTCTAAGCATTTTATTCCATTTATTTTTATACGCAATTTACTTCATTTATTTTTATATGCAATTTATTTTCTTTATTTTTATACGCAATTTATTTTCTTTATTTTTATATGCAATTTATTTCATTTATTTTTATACGCAATTTATTTTCTTTATTTTTATACGCAATTTATTTCATTTATTTTTATACGCAATTTATTTCATTTATTTTTATACGCAATTTATTTCATTTATTTTTATTGCTTGGCTTTATTCGTAATTTTTCTTAGGGTACATTCTTTATTTTTTTTTTTTAAATATTTATTCTAACTGATTTTTATTGTCAATTCACTTTTTATAGTCATTTTTTCTATTGTTACTTTCTTTATTAATGGATTTATTCTTGGCCTTATAAATAATATAGATCATTATACACTACATAGTTTATTTCAGTTATTATCATTATTATTATTATTATTATTATTATTATTATCATCATCATCATCACTACTAACATCATCGCCCTCGTCATTATCACCATGGCCATCACTGTCACCATCACCACCTTCACCGGATTACTAACACCAAAATAAAAACAAGATTACAAAATATGCTAGAGACTTTATCATAGTGGAATTAACTCTTTTTATAGACTGAATAAATCGCTTGGAAATGGTATCAAGAAAAACTTTAAAAAACGTACAGTGGAGGGGGGCCTAAAATTACTCCCCGATCCCCGGGTAACGGACTGGGGTAACGCTGGTAACCTCAGAGCTTCGTAAATGGAAACTCGGAAAACCGGGGCTCGATCTAGTGCTCTCATGATTGCCGGTAGTCCAACATTTTCGCGGGCCCGTGATGTCACTTTCACGTATCCGAGAGTCACTTTCACCTGACACAAATATTGGGGAGGCTACCTGAGCTTCTTCCCCCGCCCCTCTCTCTCTCTTTCTTTCTCTCGCTCTCTAATTTTCTTCCGTTCACACCTCCATCTTCTTCCATTCGCTCTTCTTTTTTTGGACTTTTCATGTTTTGTATTATTGTTTTTCCTTCCCTTTATTTCCTTCTCTCTCCCTCCCTTCCTCCCTCCCTCTCTCTCTCTCTCTCTCTCTCTCTCTCTCTCTCTCCCTCCCTCGCTCCCTCCCCTAAGCACTCAGTATTTCATCCTTTGATTGTTTTCCTTTTCATGTCTTCATTCTCTCTGTTTTTTCTTTCTCGAGGCTTTTCGTCTATCTTGTTAGTGTTTTCCCTCCTTTTCTATATTATTCTCTCTCTCTCTCTATCTATCCACCTATCAATCTATATCTATCATTTTCCGTATTATTACTGTGTTCCCTTCTATTTCGTGTTTCTCTACTCTCTTCCCTCCTTCCCTCCCCTCTCCCTCTCTCTCTCTCCAAAAACCTTCCTCTCACGCCCACCTCCCATTCTCTTTTCTCTTTCCTCCTCCTCCTCGCACTTCCCTCCTTCTCAACAAATACATAAATACACAAACACAAAAGCCAGCCCCCCACCCATCGCCTCACGCAACACACCAATACAGCGAAAATACAGGCAGAGGGGGTGGTGAGAGGGTGGGGTAGTGGTTGGGGGAGCGAGAGTTGGTATAGGAGAGTGTGGTGCTGTGGTGAGAGTTGGTGTAGGAGAGTGTGGTAGGGAGTGAGAGTTAGTATAGAAGAGTGTGGTGGTGGGGTGAGATTGGGTGTAGGAGAGTGTGGTGGGAGGTGAGAGGGGGTGTAGGAGAGTGTGGTGGAGGGGATGAGAGGGGTGATGGAGTTGTAGAGGGTGGGGTGTGGTAGAGGGGATAAGAGGGGTGAAGGAAGAGAATGTGGTGGGGTGTTGTTGAATGGATGAGAGGGGTGAAAGAAGAGAATGTGGGGGGGAAGTGTTGTGGAAAGGATGAGAGGGGTGAAGGAAGAGAATGTGGTGGGGTGCAGGAATTGTGGTGGGTGGGGTGTGGTGGAGGGTGGGTGTGGGAGCAGGTAAACAGGATACTCTGTTACCTGGCTCTCACACCTGCCTGTATCGGGTTTGGCATGCTTGTCGTGTCTCGGTGTGGCTGGGTGTGTGGGTGTGGTTGGGTGCGTGTGCGTGTGTGTGTGTGTGTGTGTGTGTGTGTGTGTGTGTGTGTGTGTGTGTAAGTATGTGTGTGTGTGTGAGTGTAAAAGAGTTTGCATCACTAAGGAAAGAGGAAGAACAAAACACACAAATACCCCATTAAAGTAATCAATCTGAATTTACAAACTCTTTCCCTGTCCCCCAAAAGGAGGATGGTGGAGAGATGAGGGCAACTTAAGCCTGCAGTCCACCGAGCTCATGTGTAAGATGAATAAAATCATCTACCGTACCCAATAAATAAATAAATAAAATAAAGGATTGATAATGGGGTTTATTTTTTGCTGCGCTGTATATATAACTTTGTATTTATATCGAGATGTGTCAAAGTGTTTCGTGCATAAATGTTAGTTCAGTGTGAGAGAATGGTGGGATGTAACGGCATTCTCTCTCTCTCTCTCACACACACTTTCAGGCATTCCGTTTCTCACCAGTGCTCTTTCTCTCTCTCTCTCTACCTACCTATATACCTATTAATCTACCTACTTACTTACCTACCTACCTATCTCTCTCCCTCTATCTCTCACTCCCTACATACCTACCATCTATCAATCTATCCATCCATCCATCTATCTATTTCACCCCCACTAATAACAACACTGAATAATTCCAACCGAATATTCACGCCGTTCTCCGTGAATAAACCACCTACAGGCAGTGAATGAGACCCCCGATGGCAAAATTATTCACTATTCAACACTGACAGGACGTTCGGAATAATTTGATAGTGGAATTATTGTGATTATTATTATTGCTGCATTTTTACCCGGCCCGGTATTTGGGGGAATGTTGTTGTGGTGGTGGTGGTTGCTATTATTATTATTATTAATTATTATTATTGTTATTATTACCAGTCATTAGAAAAATTACATCACCGCCATTATTTCTATCATTACCATCGTTATCATTGCTACTCTTTTAATATTTAATAATAATAAGAACAACAACAACAACAATAATAATAATCATGATGATGATGATGATGATAATGATGATGATGATAATAATAATAATAATAATAATAATAATAACACTAACAATAATCTCTATCACTGCCATGCCTATCGCTCCCCCAGCATCACCCTTATCACCCCATAACCACCTCAATTACCACTTACAATATTCAGACCACGTGACCTGGCAATTATCAGCAGCCCGCTAATTATTAAACAACCACACACAATTATCATAACCAATTTACCCAGCGTCAGGGAGTCAATAAACGAATTATTCAGGGAGGAGGCAGCGAGAGGGAGTGTTATTAATTACTGAAGGAGACTGGAACTACTGACTTGGTAAATATGGGGTGATAATGGAGTAAAGAAAGATAAATGAGTTAAAATAAAGTACTCAGTATGGTTATTGATAAAGCAAACATGTTAAAATATAGGGCTTTTAAAAATAAAGAAGGGAAATAATAAGCGATAAATAAGTAAATGAATATACAAGTAAATAATAAACACATGAATAAATGAATAAAAAATAAATAGATAAGGAAATAAATACCACAGTAATAAGATTTCAATAAGGTGTTCTGGCATGATATTAAGTATGTGGTATATGAGAGACGCTATACTCTTTTCGCCTAGATTTGTCCTAGATTTTAGTTCTTTTCTAGCTTAAAAATAATATGACTACGCTCTTCTAGCAGCACTTCTTCGTTACTAGCATTACATTCAATCTTTAAGCTCTCATTGCAATTTTTAGCGTTCTTATACCTTTTAGAGCTGCTCGTCTCAAAGCTCCCTGTATCTTTAAACCCCCTCGTACTTTTAAACCATCCTTGTACCTTCCAAGTCCCTAAAGCACGTGGTTGGTAAAGGTTCTGTAGTCGCCTCTTATCCCTTTAAATTCCCTTATACCTTTAAAACACTTTCATTAAATTTCCTTATCCTTTTAATCCATCCCTGTCCCTTTAAACCACCCATGTCCCTTTAAACCACCCATGTCCCTTTAAACCATCCCTGTCCCTTTAAACCACACTTGTCCGTTTAAAGTCTAAAACATCCGTGTCTCTTTAAACCACACTTGTACCTTTAAAGTCCCTAAAACACGTGGTTGCTAATGGCCCTCCACCAAGCCTCCTCCTCGGCCAATCAGAACACTCCTAGCCCCTGTTTACATGGGCCTCGACCGCTGATTGGCTGAGCACTCTACATGTTCTAAGCAGGGTCAACAGGGAGAGAGAGAGAGTGGGAAGGAGAGGGAGAGGGGGGAAAGGGAGATGGAAGGGAGGGCGTAAAAAGAGAGGAAAGAGGGGGGGAAAAAGGAGCATGATGATAACAGGCAGAGGAAGAAGTAAGAGGGAAGAGGAAATACAGGAGGAAGAAGGAAAGGGAAACTGTAAGAAGCGAGGAAAACGAGGGAGGAAAGGGAAAGTCAGAGGGGGTGTGGGGGAGGGGAAAGGAGGGGGAATGTGCGATCAACAGAAAATGGAAAATGAGATGGTGTGGGGTTGTTTATCAGACAATGGGAGGACAGATGAGAAATTGCTCTTTTTTGAGAGAGAGAGAGAGAGAGAGAGAGAGAGAGAGAGAGAGAGAGAGAGAGAGAGAATCATTGCATACTGGGAATTTTTTTCTGTGTGTGTGTGTGTGTGTGTGTGTGTGTGTGTGTGTGTGTGTGTGTGTGTGTGTGTGAGAGAGAGAGAGAGAGAGAGAGAGAGAGAGAGAGAGAGATGACGCGGGGGAAAGAGAAAAATAGAGAAGTTTGGACAGAAGGAGACAGAAATGGATTGAGCCCGGAGGGAGGGAGAGAGGGAGGGGGAGGGAGGGAGGGAGGGAGGAATGAGGGAGGGAAGGTGAGAAGGAAGGAGGAAGAAAAAGGAGTAGTAGTTAGAAATGAAGAAGAAAGGGAGAAGTGGTGAAGAGAGGAGGAAGAGTGAGGAGGGAAAGAAAGAGAGGAAAGAGAAGAAAAGAAAGAAGGAAGGAAGGAAGGAAAGGAAGGAAGAAGGAAGAAAGAGGAAGGGAGAGAAAAGGAACCAATATGGCAAAAAGAAATTAAGATATGAAAGAGGAAAGAGGAAGAAAAGGATGAAGAAGAACGGAAGAAAGGAAGAATGGAAAGAAAGACAGCTGGGGAGGAAAGAAGGAAGCTTAGAAGGAAGGGGGAAAGAAGGAGGGTAAAGAAAGGAAAGGAAGGAAAGCGGAATAAATGAGGGAAGAATGAAGGAGAATGTAAGAACGAGGGGAAGAAAAGAGGAAAGAAAAATGGAGGAAGAAGGGAAGCAAAAAATAAAAGAAAGAAAACAAAATAGGAAGGAGAGAGAGAGAGAGAGAGAGAGGGGGGGGCAGTGCAGTGATATATATGAGCTAAAGTGACTTACTCTTCACGTTTGTCTTACTTTCAACCTCTCTCATTTTCAAGATCAAGACTCTCCCTTTTACTCTCTCACTTTCTCACATTCTGGGGTTCCGTCCCTCACAATACAAGCATATATTTCTCCCTCTCTCTCTCTCTCTCTCTCTCTCTCATCTTTCTTTCCCACATTCTTCCTCGCTCTCAAAAGCCCTCTCTCTCATTTCTCTCATTTCCACTCCCTTTCCTCTCGCTCACTTGCAACCCGTTATCCTCTCCCTTACTTCTCCTCCTATTTCTTTTCTTTCCTTATTGTCTCATTTTTTTCGGGTTATAGTGATCTCTCTCTCTCTCTCTCTCTCTCTCTCTCTCTCTCTCTCTCTCTCTCTCTCTCTCTAAATATTAGGAGATAGAAAAAGTACACACACACACACACACACACACACACAGTAAAGAAAAAGACTGACCGAAAAATGACCAAAATCCAGGCCTCTAAGTTCAATTCTTCGAGCGTGTGCGTCCAACTGCGTGTGTGTGTGTGTGTGTGTGTGTGTGTGTGTGTGTGTGTGTGTGCGTGTGCGTGTGCGCGTGTGTGTGTGTGTGTACGAGGGGCCGTGTAAATATCTGGGCCAACTACCACAATCGAGGGAATGTTTGTTGTTGGTGAGGTCGGCGATATTGGTGGCGACGAGAGAGAGAGAGAGAGAGAGAGAGAGAGAGAGAGAGAGAGAGAGAGAGAGAGAGAGAGAGAGAGAGAGAGAGAGAGAGAGAGTTAATGGGGAAGAAGTGTGAGAAACTGGAGAAGAGGGAGGGAGAGGGGGAGGAGTGAAAGAGGAGAGAAAAGAGAGAGAGAGGGAAAGGAGAGAAAACGGTCTGGCTGTAAGAAAGAAAATATAAAAGCAGAAATAAAGTAAGAATTAGAAGATAAAGAAAGTGAGAGAGAAGTAAGAGAAAAGGAAAATAGGAGACATTTTACTGAATAAATACAGGTGAGAGAGAGAGAGAGAGAGAGAGAGAGAGAGAGAGAGGGGGGGGGAACACTACATAATACAAAATAATGAAAAATCAAAGCAAAACGCAAAGGAACGATGCAAAGAAAAAAGGAAGAAGGAAGGAAGGAAGGAAAGAAAGAAGGAAGGTAGGAATAAAATAAAGGAAGGAAGGGCGGAAGGAAGGAGTGTGGAAGGAAGCAAAGAAAGAATGGAAAGAAGGAAGGAAGGAAGAAAAGAATGAAGGAAGATAGGAAGAAAATAAAGGAAGGAAGGAAGGAAGGAAGGAGAGTGTGGAATGCTGGCCGAAGGAAAATGGTTTAAGCTGGAAACAAGATCACCTTTCTCTCTCTCTCTCTCTCTCTCTCTCTCATCTTTCTTGCACACATTATTTGCTTCCTTTCTTCCCACTCACCATACCTTCTCATATTTTTGCTTTTATTTTGGTTATATATATTCTCTCTCTCACAACCAACTCACTTTCTCTAACTCTCTCTCTCTCTCCCTTTCTCCATTTTCTTACACCCCTTTAACACCCGCTCCTCTCTCACTTCTCCTCCCCCGCTCCCATTTCTCTCTCTCTCTCTCACACACACACATTTTCTTACCCTGTCAAATTACACGTAAAAATGCCATTACGCTACGATTTCTCTCTCTCTCTCTCTCTATTAATTCCTTTACTACCAAATAATACAACAAATAAACGCAACAATCTTCCACAAAAAATATTACAGCCGTGAAAGCAAAGATGGATCAGAGGAGGAGGAGGAGGAGATGATGATGATGATGAATAAGTATAAGAGGAGGAGGAGGAGGAAGAAGAGGAGTAGGAGGAGGAGGAGGAGAAGAAGATGATGATGATGATGATGATGGAGGCTCATACTAATATCCAATGACATAAAAAAAAGTAGATAATCACATTTTTCTAGGTCACAACTCTGCCTTAGAATAGAAACAGTCGATGTTATATAAGGTGAGAGAGAGAGAGAGAGAGAGAGAGAGAGAGAGAGAGAGAGAGAGAGAGAGAGAGAGAGAGAGCGGAAAATCCAGGAAAAAAGGTGCGAAGTGAGAGATTGATTTGGACAGTGTGTGTGAGTGGGGTGATGGGGAGGAGAAGGAGGAGAGGGAGGCCGAGAATGAGGCGATGAGACTGACTAGGAGAGTATATGAGAGTACGGTAGTCTGGGGGAAGGAGAAGGAGACCAAGAACGAGGTGAGAGACTGATTAGGAGAGCATTTGAGGGGAAAGTGGTCTGGGGATGGAGGAGAGGGTGACCAAGGACGAGGAGGGATAAAATGGAAACTATGTAAGGGAAAGAGAGTTGTTCCTGAGTAGGGACAAAAACAACGCCTGAGGGTCCTTTCTTTCTGGCCACCACTCAGAGGATGCAGCGTCCGACACAAGCTGACTTTCAGGTCTGTGTGGTCTGTATGACTCTCTCTCTCTCTCTCTCTCTCTCTCACCCAACCCTTCTTCAATGCTCTCAACCCTAATGGATTCCAATTCTTTTTGTCCTCTCCCACTCTCTCCCTTTCCTTTCAACTTCCCTCCCTCCCTCCCTCCCTTAAACACCCTCTCCATCTCACTCAACCTCCCTTTTCTCCCTCCATTTCAGGGCTTTGCTCCCTCGTTTCCTCCTTCTCTCCATTTTTTCTCTCTTTATTCCTGTTTTTTAACTTCACATTATCATTTTTTAAAACTATTTTTTCTTCTCCTTTGCCTTTTTCTTTTCTTCATTTCTCTCTAGTCACTCTCTTCCCTCCCTTCTTTCTTTCTTTTCTTCACTCCCTCCTTTCCATCCTCCTTACCCTCCCTCCCTCCTTTCCTTCCCTCCCTCCCTCGTTCCCTTTCTTCTTCCCCCTTCCATTTTTCTCTCCTTACCTCTCCTCACAATTATCTTTTCCTCCTTCCTTCCTGTATTGTTTGTTTCCATTCCTCCCTCCTTCTCCCATCCCTTATTTCTCTCTCTTTCCTTCCTTTCCCTTTCTCACCTTTCCTCCGCTCACGTCATCCTCTCTCTTCCTACATTCCTTTCCTCTCTATCCTTTCCCTCTTCCTTTCTTCCCCTTTCTCTGTCTACCAATCTATCAATCAGTCTGCTTCTATCTATCCATCTCTCCACGTCTTTCTATCTCTTCCCCTTCTTTTTTTACCCCTTTCTTCTCCCTCTCTGTCTACCAGTCTATCAGTCAGTCTCTATCTATCACTCCACGATCTCCTACTGTATCTATTATCCCTATTCACTGATCTGTCTACCTACACTATGTATCTATCTATGCATCTATATACTATCAATATTTTAATCACCCAATCAGACACTATCAATTTATCTATCCATTTATATGATTATCTCTCTATCCATCAGTTCATCTATTACCTATCTATCTATCCATCTATCAGTTTACCTATCTACCTATCCATTAATGAATCACCCTATCTATCTCCCTGACTGTCCTCTCCCTGTATGCGTTCAGGGAGCTTACCGTGGCCTCCCTCCGTGGTCATTAACTCTCTCCCTGGGATCCCCCCCCCCAGGGAGAGAGAGAGAGAGAGAGAGAGAGAGAGAGAGATAACGAAGGAGGGAGGAGGAGTAAACTATCCGCTTCCTCCGCTGAGTGAACCAAAGCTGAGTCGCTCACAGGTACGCACACGCACACATACATACATACACAAACTTACATACACACACAAAACCAGGTACACACATACATAATCATATATACTGTATACATAGATTCACCCACGCACATACAGAAGCACAGATACGTACACGGGCACAATTAGGTAAAGACAAGCGCAGGTGTGTGTATGGCGTCATTAGTAGGAGTTAAGGTGAAATACTGGGTCTTAGGAAAAAAAAAACTTTCTAGGCTGCCTCTCTCTCTCTACATGGGGAAAATGGGATGGGTTACGCTGTTGATTCTCGTCTGTGGCAGGCTGCTTATACATATCACACATACTGCAGTCTTGTAGAGAGAGGTAAGGATATATATATAGATAGATAGATAGATACTGTACATATATGGATGAAACGAGAGAAGGAGAAAAGAGGGGAAGAAGGGAGAAGCAGAGAGAAGAGGAGGTAAAGGATGAAGAAGGAAGGGGGAGAGAGGAGAGGAGGTAGGAGAGAGAGAAGGAAGGGAAGAAGGAAGAAGCAGAGACGAGAGAAAAAATGATAAAGGGAGTCAAGACAATGGGAGGGAAAGCAGAGGGAGGGACAAAGGGAGAAAAGGAGGGGGTAGGGAGGTAGAGATGAGGGAAGAAGAGGAGGGAGAGGGAGGGAGGGAGGATCAAGAAGATATTCTGTAAGTGACATGGAGAGGAACAGAGAGGAAGGGGGGGAGGGAGGGAGGGAGAGTAGGAGGGAGGGGGGAGGGAGAGAGAAAAAGATGGGGTAGGCGTGATGAAAGAGAGAGAGAGAGAGAGAGAGAGGGGGGGGGAAGTAGAAGGAATGGAAGGCTGAAAGACAAATACAAAAGGTGAAGGAAGAGGAGAGGAGGGAGTGAAGGAAGGAATGAAGGACACACTGAAGAAGGCAGCGAAGGAGGGCGTGAATGAAGGAAGAGAAGGTGAATAAGTGAAGGAGGGAGTGAAGGAGACGGTGAAGGATGGGCGAGAGGTGAAGGACAAGCGAGGACATGGTAAACACGTGAAGGAAGATGCATGAAGGAAAGAGGGAAAGGAGAAGGTGAAGGAGTAAAGAAGGAGATGCAGAGTGAAGGAAACGGAGATGCAGAGTGAAGGAGGAGATGAAGGAGTGAAGGAGAAGTGAGGGAGTGAAGGAGGAAGTGAAGGAGAGGGGGGAGGAGCGATGGTGAAGGGAGCATATGGTATAGAAGTGAAAGAAGGTGAGAGGAAGTAAGAATAACGTTGTGAAGGAGTGAATGAAAGGAGTGAAAGAGGAGGAGAGGAGGTAACGGAGTGAAGGAAGGAAGGAGTGAAGGAGGAGAGGGGGTAAAGGAGTGACGGGGGAGAAGAGGTAAAGGAGTGAAAGAGGGGATGAAAGTGGGAGGGAGTGAAGGAGAACATGAGTGAAGGAGAGGGTGAAGGAGATGATGAAGGAAGAGAGGAGTAAAGAAGAGAAGAAAGGTTAGAGTGAAGGAGGGGATGAAGGAAGAGGGAGTGAAGGAGGGGATGAAGGAGGAGGGAGTGAAGGAGAGGATGAAGGAGGAGGGAGTGAAGGAGGGGATGAAGGAAGAGGGAGTGAAGGAGGGGATGAAGGAGGAGGGTGAAGGAGGGGATGAAGGAGGAGGGAGTGAAGGAGGGGATGAAGGAGGAGGGAGTGAAGGAGAGGATGAAGGAGGAGGGAGTGAAGGAGGGGATGAAGGAGGAGGGAGAGGTGATGGACAAGGGAGTATATGGTAAATCCAATTTTGCTCCCAGACAGAGGAGGCGATCACTCAGGAGGAGGGAAGGAGGGAGGGAAGGAGGGAGAGAAAGAGGGAAGAAAGAGAAGGAAAGAAGAGAAAGGGAGCAGAAGGGGAGAGGAGAGAGTGGGAGAAGCGGGAGGAGGAAAGGAGGGAGCGAAGGAGGGAGGAAAGAGAAGGAAAGAAGAGAAAGGGAGAAGAAGGGGAGAGGAGAGAGTGGAAGAAGAGGGAGGAGGAAAGGAGAAGAGGAGAAGGAGAGACGGAGAAAAGGAAGGATGTGAGAGAAGAAGGGAAAGCAGGAGGTGATGGAGGAAAGGAGGGAATATGTGAAAACGAGAGAGAAAAGAGGAATTGAGAGAGAAGAGAGAAGGAAGGAGGGAAGCAGGGCGGTGGAGGGATGAGAGAAGAGGATGGAGGGAGGAAAAAGGGAGAGAAGCATGAAAGGAAGGAAGGGCTATGATGGAGAATATGAAGGGAGGAAGAGCAAGAGGGAGGGAGGGAGGGAGGAAGGGAGGGAAGGAGGAAGGGAATGAAAGGAACAAGGAAGCAAAGGTGATGATGGAGGAGGAGGAAGAGGAGAACGAGGAGGACAGAGAGAGAGAGAGAGAGAGAGAGAGAGAGAGGTGGAAGAAGACAGAGGAGGGACGAAAAGAAAGGAGAAAGGAGGAATGGAAGAAGGCAGGCAATCACTCAGAGAAGAAGGAAGAGTGAGTGAGGCAGGGAGGGAGGAGGGGGAGAGAGGGAGGGAAGGAGGGAGAGTATGATGATGAAGATGATGCCACGTGATCTGGGGGGAGAGTGAGTGTGAGTGAGTGAATGTGAGAGAGAGAGAGAGAGAGAGAGAGAGAGAGAGACAGACAGACAGACAGAGAGAGAAGAAGGAAGGGAGAAAACAAATGAAAAAGGAGATGAGACAAGAGGGAGATAAAAAGGGAGGGAGATAAAAGGGAAGTAGGGGGGGGAAAGGGAGGAAGGAAGGGAGTTATTTGATGTTAACTTAGGAGTTCTGATTTTTGTGCCTATTTCTCAGGGCTACAGGTCGCTCTCTCTCCCTCTCTCTCTCTCCATTATATTTTCCTTTACATTTGCCAACCTATCTTTATTATCTATCTATCTCTATCTGTCTGTCTGTCAGCCGATTTATCTATCTTTCTAAAACTTATATCTATTACCCTTACTATTTCTTATCTATCTAAATATACATCTGCCCATCCACCTAGCAATATTCATCTATCTATCTATCTATATATATATCTTTCCATCCATCATTGCATATTCTTATTCACCTACCCACCCATTCATTCATCCATCTATCAATCAATCTGCCTCAGTCTCTCTCTATCTATCTATCTGTTTATCTATCTCTATCTATTCATCCCCTTTCACCCGTTCTTTCCTCCCCTCTTTCATCAGCTCTGTTATCGCTCCCTTCCTCTTCATTATCGTTCTTTCTCGCATTCTCTCTCTTCCATTATCTCCCCTTCTCCCCCTCCTTCCTCCTCCTCCTCCTCCCTCACGCCTGACTTCTCCTTCCTTTTGCTTCAGTTCTCCCTTTATTTTGGCCTCTCCCTCTTCTCCCTTATTTGTTTCAGGCTGTCTTTATTCTCCCTTTGTCTTTCTTTTTTTCCTTGTCATTATTTGTGTTTTTCTTCATGTTTTGGTGTATATTTATATTTGTCTTTACCTGATGTCTTTACTAATTAATTCTCCCTCCTTTATTTTTTATTATTTTTCGCATTTTATACATTTTCAAAAATAATTTTATCTTTTTTTCATTTATTGATTTTTTGGTTTATATTTTTCTTGGATTTCCTGTTTTTAGGCTAATTTTCCTTTATTTTCTTTTAACATTTTCTTCCTCTTCCCATTTCCTTTTTCTCTTCTCTTTTCCTTCCTTCCTTCCTGTCCTTTCTTCTTCTTTGCATTCTTTATCTTCCTTCTTTCCATCCCTCTCACTTCTTCCCTCTATCCTTAAATTCTCTCCACTTGTCCCTCCCTCCTTCTCTCCTTTCCCTCCCTCCCTCCCTCGCTCCCTCCCTCCTTCCCTTCCTCCCTCCCTCCTTCAGCCATGTTTGTGAAGTAACCATTGATGCATGTTCAGTCATATTTGCCTCTCCTCTCATGGCAGAATGATTCATGGTTATGGTAACGAGGGAAGCTATGGTAGGGTACAACACGGTCATGGTAGTGGACTGGTGTGGTGTGGTGTGGTGTGGTGTGGTGTGGTGTGGTGTGTCATGGTAGGGTATGGTAGGAGGAGTTATATTTTGCCCCCCTCTCATGGTAGAATGGTTTATGTTCATGGTAGCAGAGGTTTGGTATGGTAGGATGCTTCATGGTGTGGTAGTGGGGGATGGACTGGTATTAAATGGTATGACAGGCTATGGTATTATGGTTAAGATATTGGCTGTTACCTCTCTCTCTCTCTCTTTCTCTTATCCTCCCCCTTTCTCTCTCTCTCTCCGCCTTCCCTTCTCTCCCTCTCCCCCTTCCCTGCTCTCTCACTCTCTCTAGCCGAGTGACCCCACATCAAGTAACTTCTAAGGCCAACAAAGAAAATGGGAATCGGATTAGCAGAGAAAGAAACAAAACATTTGACTCCCACCCCTCCTCTCTCTCTCTCTTCCTTCCCTAATTCTTTGCCCTCATTTTCCTCCCAACTCTTCTGCTCTCCCTCCACCGCCATCTCCCTCTCCCTCTCACTCTCCACCTCTCCCTCTCTTCCCTTCATCCTTCTCCCTTTATCTCTCTTATCCCGCCTCTCCCTCTTTCTCTCCTCATTCTGTCACCCTCCTTTCTTTGTCCCCCTCCTTTCCATTTCTCTTCATCTCTCCTCTCTTCTCCTTTCTTCCTCTCTTCCCTTATCCTCTCCTTTCTTCCTCTCTTCATCTTTCCTCTCCAGGCGCTTTCTTTTTCCTCTCTTCTCATTCCTTCCTCTCTTCATCTATCCTCTTTTCTCTTATCCTCTCCTTTCTTCCTCTCTCCCTCCCTCTTCTTTTCTCTTATCCTCCCCCTTCGTCCTCTCTTCATCCCTCCTCCTCTATCCTCTCATTTCTCCCTCTCTTCACCTCCAATCCTCTCCGCTCCCCTCTCGCCCTCCCCCCCCAACAAACTTAGTCCACAACAAACTCTCTCTCTCATGAGGCTTGTTTGGTTGATTGCGTGTTTACTTTCCTTGTTTACTTGTTTGTCTTTGTAACCGCCCCCTGCTCCTGTCCGTCTCTCTGTCTGTATGATCTGTGTATCCGTATTTTATATCCCTTGTATGATTTGTATTTTTTGTCCTTGTGTGTGTGTGTGTGTGTGTGTGTGTGTGTGTGTCTCTCTCTCTCTCTCTCTCTCTGTCCTCCTCCTCCGAACCCATATACCTTCCCTCTCTTTCTCATCTGTCTTCTACTTTCCTCTCCCTACCCTACAGTCATTTACCTCCACCTCTCCTTTCCCTCGTCCCTTCCTCTTGTCCTCTCTTCTCTTCCCTTTCCTCCTTTTCTCCTATCCTCTGCCCTTACTTTCCTTCCTTTCTCTTCTTTGCTTCCTCCCTAACGCTTCCCTCCTCCCTCCCTTCTCTCCTCTTCTTTACTTCCTCCTCCATCCTTTCCTCCTCTTCCTTCCTTCCTCATCTTTGCTTCCTCTTCTACCCTTCCCTCTTCTTGCCTCCTCCTTTTCCCTTCCTTTCTCTACTTCCTCCTCTCATTCCCCTTTTCTTCCCCTCCCAGTCTACTTAAACCACTTACAATCATAATAAAACAGAATAAGTACAAATTCAAGTACACAATTAGTTTTTAAGTACAAATAAAGTACATAAGTATAAAGAAAGTAGTGTCCTTACTTATCGACGTCCTTGAAGTCCTTAGATGACTATCCTTGTCTTGTACTTACCTGGAATGAGAAAATAAAGATTAGAGAGAGAGAGATAGAAAATAAGTAGAATTATATAGAGAGACAAACTAGACTATCATTACTTATCTCTCACCCCTACTTTCTCTCTCTCTCTCTCTCTCTAACTCTCTCTCTCTCTCTCTCTCTCTCTCTCTCTCTCTCTCTCTCTCACCTTCAATCCATCTCCCTCGCTTTTCTCCTTCCCCACTCTATATGTCTGGATAATCCCACTCATTCGTCTTCTCTCTCTCTCTCCCTCTCTCTCTCTCTCTCTCAAATATTATCGTCTTACCTGTTTCAATTTCACACTCATTTTCCCTCCCTCATCTTTCATCGTCTCTCTCTCTCTCTCTCTCTTTCTCAATCCATCCTTAACCCCTTCAATACGATGACCTTAATATATCCTTCTCTCTACCTCCAGACGCTTTTATTCATCTTAGGAGAAGGTTGTCGAACTCAAGGGGTTAGATACAGCCTTCCCTAACACCTCTCCTTGAGCGATTTATTTTGCTCGTTAACCCCTCCACAACGCCTAACCTGATGCTGAATAAAATCGTCCAGAGATAGCAAGAAAATGAGGTACTTAACTTCTCTCTCTCTCTCTCTCTCTCTAAGTAGCCTCTCTCTCACTCACTGTCACTCCAATAATTCCCGCGCCCTCTTTCCCCATCCGTCTTTCAGCCTCTCTCTCTCTCTCTCTCTCGTTCTCAATCTCTCTCTCTCTCACTTTCTCTCATCCAAAGGTATCTCAGAGTCAGCCTAATTGCGGACAGGATGCCATATTAGTGTGGTGAGAGAGAGAGAGAGAGAGAGAGAGAGAGAGAGAATGGGAAGCCTGGAGGAAAATGAGTGAAGGGATAAAAGGATAAGAAATGAATGAGAGAAAAGGATTATGAGAGAGAGAGAGAGAGAGAGAGAGAGAGAGAGAGAGAGAGAGAGAAGTATCAGGAAAGGCGGGTTTAAAAACGCGAAATTAAAGAAAAATGAAGATTTATAACGAAACTGGAACACAGTAGGAGGAGGAGGAGGAAGAAGAAGAAGAGGAGGAGGAGGAGGAGGAGAAGGAGGAGGAGGAGAATGAAGAAGAAATGGAGGACGAGGAGGAGGAAGAGGAGAGAAGAAGATATGGCTGAAAGTGGAACATTTGGAGTAGGAAGGAGGGAGGAAGATGGAGGGGGGAAGAAGGAAGACTTGGAGGAGGGAAGTCTGGGGAGGAGGGAGCAAGAATTGGAGGAGGAGGGAAGATTTGGAGGGCTACTATGCTGTGATAGATAGATAGACAGATAGACTGGCAGATAGATAGATAGGCAGGGAGACAGATACGTAAGAAACATAGATAGATAGATGGATAGAGACAGGGATAGATAAAATGATAGACTGACAAACGGATAGGCAAACAAAGACATAGAGACAGATAGATAGATAGATAGATAAAGACAAATTAATAGATACAGTAGACCGATAAGGTACAAACATAAAAAAACATACAGATAGATAGATACAAAGATAGATAGAATAAGAATCGATGTTTGTAAGGAGTTGGGTCAATTTTGTAGTGGTTCAGCCGTAACAATCACTCAGATAAAACTAACACACACACGCCTATCGAGAGAGAGAGAGAGAGAGAGAGAGAGAGAGAGAGAGAGAGAGAGAGAAGTCTAAACAAGGCGAAAATTAAGAGGCAACAGAAAACGTGCTCCGGGGTTGGCAACGAGAGGGGACACTCCGCCAAAACGAGTGTAAAGAAAACGGGAAGCTGGATCTGAACAATTAGGCAAGCAAGGGATGGGGGGAGGGGGGGGAGGGAGGGTGTTTAGACAGCTGGAGGAGTGGAGGTAATTTTCTCTCCACTTATCTCTCCCTCCTCTCTCCCTCTTACTCCTTCCCTCAGGCGCTGCGACTGTCTTTTCTTTAATTTTCAGTCACTCACTCACTTAGGCTCTCTCTCTCCCCCTCCTCTCGCTTGTTTTTCCTCTCTTTCTACCCCCCCCTCTCTCTCTCCTTTCTGTATCGCTCTGCACCTCCCTCCTACACAGTATCCTCCCCCCCCTCTCTCTCTCTCTCTCTCTCTCTCTCTCTCTCTCTCTCTCTCTCCACTCGACACACGTTAAAATCCTGAGGCTATGGAATGAAGGCAGTGATGACTCGAGACGCCTGAAGGAAGGAAGGAAGGAAGGGAGGAAGGTTTAAAGGGAGAGGAGGAGTGAGGGAGGGAGGAAGGAAGGTAGAGAGGAATAGGTAGGGGGGAAGGAAAGAAGGGAAAGGAGGGAGGGACGGAAGGAAGGAAGGAAGGGAAAAGAGGATGGAATGAAGGAAGGAGGATAGGTAAGAAGGGAAGAAATGATGAAGTGAAGGCAAGGAGAAATGGAAAATGAAAGTCTAGCAATGAAATAACAATAATAATAACAATAACACCACCATCACCATCACCACCACCATCACCACCACCATCACCACCACCACCACCATCACCATCATCACCAACAACAACAAATCCAGGACACCAATTAAAAAAAAAAATCCATAATTCCCTCATCCAAACTCCAAAAATTTGAGATCACTACTTTCAGAATTATTCAAAAACTAACTTACCCCCTCATCATGGCTGCCAGCAATTAACAAACAAGAGATGCTGACCTAATTGACCTGTAATTACTGGGAGGTGATTTGCTCTCCCTTTTTTTATGCAGGAAATACGACTGCCAGATTCCATTCACCCATGTCCCACTGGGAAGAGAAACAGGTACGGATTTTGATGTGATTTTTTAATTTCCCCAAAAATAAAAATAATTAAAAAAAAATTAGACAATCAGTGGAAAAAGCTAAGTAATAATAATAATGATAATAATAATAAAATAATATAAAAAAAAATAAGAGTAAAGGGAAAATAATAAAAAACTGGGAAAATTTTATCTGGCTCAGGTGTTCTGCTAAATGATCTCAAGGTGATAACTTCCTTGAACACTACCTGAAGGAGTTTAATCTTCGTCTAAGGAGACTCCCTAATAGCTCTTCCTAAGCGATTTATTTTGCTTTTTACACCTTGCTGCCCTCTTGTGTGTTATCTAAAATCCATCTCATATCGCCATACTCTGCATAAATAACGTACAAAAGGATATTAACCAGCGATATCCAAAAATAAATCGCTTAGGAACAGGTGTTAGGGAGGTTACGCAACCGACGAAAATACGGAAAATGGTCTCGAATTATCGGCAGTTAAGGAAGCTCCCTAACACCACTTCCTCACCGATTTAGTTTTGGATACGGCTAATATCGTTGTGTAATTTATGCTGAGTATGGTGATATTAGAATGATTTAAGTCTCTCTCTCTCTCTCTCTCTCTCTCTCGTTAATTGGCACAGAAGCTAGAGTGGTCTGGAGTGGGGGGAGGAGGAGAGAGGGCTGGAGAGAGAGAGAGAATGGAGGGAGACTGGGGGTGGAAGAGGGAGAGAGAGAGAGAGAGAGAGAAAGACAGACAGACAGACAGAAAAGGGGAAGGGATAGGAGGAGAGGGGAGTGGTAGAAAGAGACTGACAGGGAGTGAAAACAGAATGAGGAATGGAGAGAGAGAGAGAGAAAGAGAGAAAGAGAGAGAGAGAGAGAGAGAGGCGGGGGGGGGGAGGCACGAAAAGAAAGTAAAATTCTGACAAAAAATGCGTACATGTCAAACCTACATGACTGCTAAAAATACGTACACGAGTAGCTAAAATGTGCACATGGGATTTGCTACACATGACTGACGTGTTTTTAACATGTCAGTGGCTCACACCTGACTTGCATACATACATACATGCATACGTACATACATACATACATACATACATACGTACATACATACATACTTAACATACACTGCCTCGGCCTTACATGCAGTCATACCTACATACGCTCATGGCATACATAGATACACACATATTTGCTCATACATCCACACAGTCATGGCATACACACGTACATGCATACATACTGCCCATGCATACATACACAGGGCACTTACATACATTCACGATTATCAAATACATACATACATACATAAGAGGAACAGACCTACATGGTGTATAATTGAGCAGGTACACACAGCCTCTCACCGTCGTCACTGCTACCACAACTACCACAATTACCACAACTACAACTATCACCGCAACCACCACCACGTCTACTGCTACTACCACCACAACCACAACCACCACCATCGGGAGAGAGAGGAATAGAGGCGAGTTACTGGGTGAGGAGTGACCATATTGCATTAGAGAAAGAGAGAGAGAGAGAGAGAGAGAGAGAGAGAGAGAGAGAGAGAGAGAGAGAGAGAGAGAGTGAGAGAGAGAGAGAGAGAGAGAGAGAGAGAGTGAGAGAGAGAGAGAGAGAGAGAGAGAGAGAGAGAGAGAGAGAGAGAGAACTGAAGGTAGAAAAAGAGGAGAAAGAATTACTGGTTAAAAGAAATACTAAAAATAAATATGTATATGAAACCGATAGTCAGATAGATAGATAGATAGACAGAAATATGAGTGATAAAAACAGATACGTAGAGAGAGAAAGACAGACGCAGACAGACAGGCGGACAGACAGACAGAGTAGCGAGAATAATAGCCGTAATAGTGGTAGAAGGTAATGGTGGTAGTTGTGGTAGTGGTGGCGGCCTTACTAACAGTAGCCCTAATTGCGATAATAGTGGTAGTTAGCCTCGATTGTGGTGGCTGGGCTAATAGTGGTAGTTGTGGTAGCTGTGGTTGTGGTGGTGGTATTTTTGTGGTAGTGGTGGTGGTTGTGGTAGTTTCTGTGGTTGTGGTGGTGGTATTTTTGTGGTAGTGTTGGTGGTAGCTTTTGTGGTTGTGGTGGTGGTGGTAGTTGTAATGGAAGTGGTGGTGGTAGCTGTGGTGATGGGGCTAGTAGTTGTGGTGGCAGTAGTGGTCTTTGTGGTAAATACGGCAGCTGTTGTTGTGGTGGTGGTGGTAACTGTGGTGACAGTGGTAGCTATGATGGTGGTAGTTATGGCAATTGTGGTAGTCGTGGTAGGAGTAATTAAAGAGAGAGCAAGGCAATTATAAAGCGGTAATTGTCTCTCTCTCCATCTATCTGCCTTCATTAGAGTGAGGGAGGGAGGGAGAGAAGGGAGAGAAGGGAGGGAGGGAGGGAGAGAAGGGAGGGAGGGAGGGAGAGAAGGGAGAGAAGGAGGGAGGGAGGAAGTGAGGAGGATGGTAGGGGAGAAGGAAAAAGGAAGACATGGAAAGGTGGGGACGAGAGAGAGAGAGAGAGAGAGAGAGAGAGAGAGAGAGAGAGAGAGAGAGAGGGAGAGGGAGAGAGAGAGAGAGAGAGAGAGAGAGATACCCCTCTCCTGAGCCTCCTCCACACTAGATCTGCATCATACGTCATAATTTAACCTAATTCACTTGGGACTCTCTCTCTCTCTCTATCGATCTATCTATCCATCTATTTATCTCACTCGTGACCCAGTTTCCAGTCTCTCTCTCCCATTCCTGTCTCTTCCATCTCCCTTCATTCCTCCTTCCTTTTATATATATCTTTCTTCTCTCTCATTCTCTTCCTCATATATTTCCTCTTCCGAGTCTCTCTCTTCCTGCTTTTTTCTTTTTCTTTCTTTTATTTCACTTTATCCATTTATCTTTATTTAACTCATTTCTTTTTCTCTACCTTATTCGCTTTCTTTTCTGTCTGTTTCCATACTACCTCTTTCTTCCCTACGCGTCTCTCTGTCTGTCAGTCTTTCTCGCTCTCTCTCTACCTTCCTTATTCCCTCTTCTCTACCTTCTCCCCATGTCTCCCTTCCTCCCTCCATCCATCCAACTATCTCTCTCTCTCTTTTTCTCTCTCTAGCACGAATCCACCCAACTTTGCATAATATATTCCAAGAACATTTTGTAAATAGAGAAATTATGTGAGTGACGTCCTTAAAGGCTTAGTTTTTTTTATTTTTTACAAGACAATAAAAAAAGTAAAAAAAAAAAAAACAAGAATTATCATCATCATCATAAGAATCGTCATCTCATCCTCCTCATCACCACCATCATCATCATCATCAAAATCGTCAGCTCATTCTCCTCATCACCACCATCATCAAAATCTTCATCTCGTCCTACATAATCACCACCATCATAATATAAATCGTCTTCTCATCCTCATCACCATCATCACCTTTAGAATCAAAATCATCATCATCACCACCAATATAATCTTTTTCGTCATCATTACAACTTACATCATCTTTACGGTCATCACCATCATCATCATCATCATCATCAGTTACCTTATGACACTTTATTGTATGGTTAATGGTGATGATGATGATGACAATGGTGGATGGAAAAGGTGGTGATAATGATGATAATTATGATGAGAATGATAGATGAAGAAGAATACGATGATGATGATGAAGATGAATGATGAACACGATGACGGTGAAAATGATGATGATAACGATTACTGTGATGACGATGGTGATGATAACGATTACTGTGATGATGATGGTGATGATGATGATACCAATATGTGTAAAATAACGAAAAAAAAAATCTCTTTCTCAACCTCATTTTGCCTTCTTCACTGACAGGAATCTTCATCGCTCCCTCATTCACTCACCATACATCATATACATTATTCATTACGCCCACTCTTCATTTAATAACTCTAAGAAATGTAGGGAATTTGGAGGGGGAGAGGGAAGGGGAGGGGAGGGAGAAAGAGGAGGAAGAGAGAGGAAAAGGGGTGATGAATGGAGGATAGAGGAGGGAGAGTTGGAGGGTTAGGTGGAGAGAGTGGAAGGTGGAGGGGGAGAGTGTAGGAGGGGGAGAGGGAAAGTGTGGGAGGGGGAGGGGGGAGAGAGAGAGGGGAGTGGAGGGGAAAAAAAGGAGGAGAGAGAGAATAGAGGTGGGAGTGTAGAGGAGGGAGAGATGGAGGAGAGGAGGGGTAGGGGAATGGTTGGGAAGAAAAGAAAAAGGAGAAGGAAGGAGGGGGAAAGGGAGGAAAAAGGGGTAGGTAAAGTAGGGGATGGGAGGAAATAGGTGAGGAGGGGAAGAGAGGGAGAGTAAAGGAGGAGGAGGAGGAGGAGGGAAGATGGGAGAGGTGGAGAAGGAAAGAATTAATAGGTCAGACGAGGAAAGTGAGTAGGTATGTAAGTAAGTAGGCGATTACGATGGTAGGTCAGGAGATACGTATGTAGTTAGGTAAATAGGTAGGTAGGCAGGTAGGTAGGTGTGTAGGGTGGAAAGGAGGTAAGTGGGCGAATGAGTAGTGAGGTCAGTAGGTCAGACTATGGACGGATAAGTGTGTAATATAGATCAGGACGGAGCTAGGTAGGTAGGCAGGTAAGTAGGTAGGTAGGTTAGGTGGTAGACAGGTAGGTAGGTACGTAGTAGGCAGGTAGGTAAGTAGGTAGGTAGGTTAGGTGGTCGACAGGTAGGTAGGTACGTAATAGGCAGGTAGGTAGGTAGGTAGGTAGGTAGGTAGGCAGGTGGGTAGGTCACTTGACAGACATGTATGCCGCTTGGTAATTTAGGTCAGGAGAGAGGTTGGTAAGTAGGTCGGTAGGTAGGTAGAGAGGCAAATCAGAAAGACGGTAAGGTAGGTAGGTGGGATGATTAGTAAGTAAATAAGATTCTCTCTCTCTCTCTCTCTCTCTCTCTCTCTCTCTTTCTCCCCTTTACTTCATCTCTCTTCAAAATCTCTACCTCTCTTCCATCTCTAATTATATACCTACTTCTCTCCATCCCATTTCCTTCCTACCTTCACCCTTCCCTCCCTCCCTCCCCTCTCTCTCTCTCCCTCCTTCCTTCCCTCCCTGGAATATTAAGAATGGAGGAAATTATAATATTCACACAGGCCTCGTATCAGGGGGAGGCAGGGAGGGAGGGAGGGAGGGAGGGAGGGAGGGAAGGAAGGGAAGGGAGGAAAAGAACATAAAACAGTGTAAGGGAAGGGAGGAAGGAAAGAAGGGGCAAGGGAGGAAGAGAGGGAGGAAGGAAGCGAGGGAGAGAGAAGGGGGGATTGAGGGAGGGAGGGAAGCGGGTCACAATGGACAGTGGGATGTGAGGAAAGAAAGTGAGAGGGAGAGGAGGGAAAGAAGGAAGGAAGGAGGGAAACACTGAGGAAAGAAGAAGGTCTGAGGGATGGAGAGAAGAAGAAATAAAAAGTATTAAAGAAGGAGAGAGAGAGAGAGAGAGAGAGAGAGAGAGAGAGAGAGACGGACGAAGTGAGGCTAGGAGAGAGAAGAGATGGAAGGCAGAGAGTAGGGATGGGAGAAGGGGAGGGAGAAAGGGAGGGAGGGAGAAGGGAGAAAGGGAGGGAGGGAGGGAAGAAAATCATTAAAATTCCCTCTATTTCTCCCGTGCCAACAAACCCCTCATCATCCCTATACCTCCCTCCCTCCCTACCTTCTTCCCTCCCTTCCTCTCCCTCCCTGCCTTCTTCCCTCCCTTCCTCCCTTCTTTCCTCCCTACCTTCTTCCCTCCCTCTCCCTATCTCCCTCCATATCTCCTTCCCATCTCTCCCTTTCTCCTTCCCTCCCTCTCTCCTTCCTTCCTTCCCACTATCTCTCCCTTCCTCCCCCTATCTACCTGTGTATCACCTTCCCATCTCTCCCTTCCTCCTTCTTTCCTTCCTTCCTTCCAACTCTCTCTCTCTCTCTCTCTCTGGTTTCTGATTCCACCCCTCTCTCTTACCCTCCATCTCTCCCTCCCTCCCTCCCTCCCACCCATACTATTCTTTCTAAATTAAAAACCGACAAGGGAGGGAGGGAGGGAGGGGAGAGAAAGAGAGAGGGAGGGAGGGAGAAAGAGGGGGAGAGGGAGAGAAAACAGAAAGAGGGAGGGAGGGAGGGAGGAAGAGAGAGAGCGAGAGTACAAAGGAGTACAAAGGAAAGCAAACAGCAACAGGCGCATTAGTCCATTCGAATTATGTTTGTTTGGGAGACTGACAGAGAGAGAGAGAGAGAGAGAGAGAGAGAGAGAGAGAGAACAAGAAGCGGTGCCAAGGCACAGCAAACCCTTCCCCGGCAGTCATTTTAGCCGCATAAACACAACAGGATATCTAGTCAGAGATGTCACATATCAAATTTGGAGTAAATCGGGTGAAAATTGACAATTTTATGCCCATTTGAAATTTTAGGCCCGACCCACCTGACACTGACCCCCCCTACCACTAACTGGGGGGTGACTCCCTTGACGTAATGAGGCATGTTATAGGTTGCAGATTTGAAAGATGCACCTTTAGGTTTTGATTTCGTGTCGATATGACACATTTGAAAGGAGTTATGGCGAAAAAACGATTTTTACTTTTTTTAACCTTTCTTGGCCCTACAGCCTGGGCCTTGGCCCATAACTTGATCAGGTGATCAGAGGGTCATAGCCCATCATCCCTATAATTTTAGTCAAAATCGCACCAGTAGTGCTCGCGTAAACTTGTTAACAGACAGACGGACAGACAGACAAACAGAGAGAAAACAATAGCCGTCCCCGGGGCGGGGACGGGTAATAATACAAAGGAAACTGAAGGACAGGAAAGACTGAAGGAATAAAGAAGAAAAGAAGGAAGATTATAAGTGCCACAAATTAAAGAGGGAAAGAATATAGAAAGAGAGAAAATGTTCGAGAAAGAAGAGAAACAAAAAGATATGAAAACATGAAAATTATAAAGATACAAAGACGGATGAAAATTAAAATATAAAATAGGAAGTAAGATTGATAGAGAGAGAGAGAGAGAGAGAGAGAGAGAATGGAAAATAAAACAGAAAAAGAAAAGAGCAAAGGGAGGTAGGTAGAGGGCAAAGGGGGGTAGGTGGGGGGGGATGAAGGGAGGGCAGCGTAGCCTCAGTGCCTCTGTCATTGCCTTCCTAGGGGCTCCCTTTATGCCAGGCTGAAGGGGGTATTGTTGTGTGTGTGTGTGTGTGTGTGTGTGTGTGTCAGAGAAAAGGCTTTGTGTATGTGTTTATTTGTGCGCGTGTATATATATATATATATATATATATATATATATATATATATATATATATATATATATATATATATATATATATATATATATATATATATATGAGAGAGAGGGGGGGAGACCCACTATAAACTTATATAATCTAGACCATCCTTTTTTCTATAAACTCTCTCTCTCTCTCTCTATCTATCTATCTATCTATATCTATTTAGTCGTGTCTGTCTGTCTACCTATCTATCTGTTCATCTTCCTATCGTAATTCTTCTGTTATTTCTTTCTTTTTCTTTCCAGTCAGATGTCTGTAAGTTCGTTCCCTTCCTCTCTCTCTACTCTCTCTCTCTCTCTCTCTCTCACCTAACCTGACCTGACCTAAGCCAAAATAAGCCCCACCTACCTCGGGCTAACCCAATTCTAGATGGTCTGGGCAAGGCTGGATGTGATTACCTCTTTTATGATGCAGTTGGTGGTGATCATTAATGTGGAGCTGCTTAGGATGATGATGATGATGATGATGATGATGAGGAGGAGGAGGAGGATGGTGGTGGTGATGGGGGTGAGGAGGAGAAGGATGATGATGATGATGATGATGATGATGATGATGATGATGATGAGGAGGAGGAGGAGGAGGAGGAGAAGGAGAAAGATGATGATGGTTAGGTAAGGGTGGTGATGGTGGTGAAGATAGTGATGATGATGGTGGTGACGGTGATGGTAATGATGATGATGATGAGGAGGAGGAGGATTACACAGGAAAGCAAACAGCAACAGACCTTATGGTCCTTTCGAGGCTGCTTGTTAGAGAAAACTATGACTACAAGATCTAACTCTACATGTTGAAGGATAAGGATAGGAAAGCAAGAAGGCTCCCCCCACCACCAAACCCTCCAGGAAAAAGTGAGAAAAACCACCATGCAGCATGGAAAAACTGACATGGAAATTTTATAGGAAACACTGGAAAGGAAAAGTCACATTCTATAATACTTTATCTATAAGCTACCCAATAGAGTAACCTGAAAGAGAAAGTAAACAAATAAAATAATAGTTACGGCATGACATTATAAACCAGTTACATTGAGTTAATGGGAAGTCTGTGGACATAACGTGGAAGCTACACACTGCACAGTGTGGATGTTTAGGGGTGGTGCAGCAGCCTTGCCTGGCGCTTTTAAGGTAGGCAGCAGTCAATCAGGCCCTAGCTCCGTTTGCTCCACTGAGACAAGGAACTCTCCCATGTGGGACAAGTACACAAGTTTCATCCTGAAGCAGTGACCCCTGGTACATTAAAAAAATCCCGATGGTGGTCACTTGACTAACAGGGACCCTCAGTGATCCACAGCCCATCACAGGTCGAAAGTAAGAGTAGTGACCGTTAACTCAGGGTTATCTGTGCAGCTCCTAATCTGTGCTTATATTGCTTTCTTTGCGCTGGGGAGACTGAAAAGTATATAGGACGGGTGTCTTAGATAAAAGGGGACTGCACAGTGCACAGTGTGGATGTGCAATGCACAGAGTGGATGTTTAGGGGTGGTGGAGGAGAAGGAGGAGAAGGATGATGATAGCTAGGTATGGGTGATGATGATGATGATGAAGATGATAATAATGATGATGATTAATTTAAGGATGGACATTTAGTAGCAGTGTCTCTGTAAGACCCTCTTCTTGCTCTCTCTCTCTCTCTCTCAAACAAACAAACAAACAAACAAAAGAAAAAGACAAGTAAATAGAGGAAAACAAACGAAACAATCAAACAATGGGGAACAAAAAAAAAGAATCAGACAATCAAAACAACCAAAACAAAAGAAACAGATCAATAAAAAACAATAGAAAAACAACCCCAACACACACACACACACACACACACACACACATACACATACACACACACACGCACACACACACACACACACACACACACACACACACACACACACACACACGAAGTAATCACGAACCGAACTGGATGGATGACCGAATTAAGGGCAGGGGAATCTGAACCCACTCCTCTTTTCCTCCTCCTCCTCTCACTTAAACCCCTCGAGACAGACGGTTTTTCCTCATCTAACCCTCCTTCATTCCTCTCATTTCTCTCTCTCTCTCTCTCTCTCTCTCTCTCTCTCTCTCTCCAGCCTAATCGATGAAGAAAGTTAGGACGATTTCCCCCATCTAACCCTCCTTCAGTCCACTCTCCCTTAGGTCATTTCATTCTCCGACTTAACCTCTCTGGGCAGACGATTTCTCTCATCTTCCCCTCATTCTCTCACCTATCTCGCAGCCCATTCTCCCTTAGGTTTATTCCACTCACCGACTTAACCTTCCTGGGCAGACGATTTCTCTCATCTTCCCCACATTCTCTCACCTATCTCGCAGTCCATTCTCCCTTAGGTTATTCCACTCACCGACTTAACCTTCCTGGGCAGACGATTTCTCTTACCTCACCCTTCATTCTCTCACCTATCTCGCAGCCCATTCTCACTTAGGATATTCCACTCTCCGACTTAACCTTTCTGTGGGTGGGTCAGCGCAGTTTGGGGTTAATCGGCGAAGCAGGCGAATGGAAAGTTAGGCACCAATCAATTAGCCGGTCGTTAAGAAGACTAACTCAATTTGCGACGCGCTCAGAATCGAGGTCCTTGGAAGAGGGGGGGTTTGGGGGGTGGATGTGAAAAATGGGTGGATGGATGGATGGGTGGATGAATGAATGCGTAGGTGGGTGGATGGATAGTTGAAGGGATGGAAAAAAGGTACATGCATGGATGAGTGGGTGAATGGATAGATGGGTGAGTAAATGCATGGATGGCTGGATGGGTGGGCGAGTGGATGGCTGGATGGATAGTTGAATGGATGAAATAAGGATGGATGGATGAACAGGTTAGAGAGCATTAAGTCGACGGACGGACGGGTGGACGAATGGATGGATGATGAAAGGGATGGATAGACGGATGGATGGATACGTGGATGGAGGTTTAGAGAGGAGAATGGATGAATGTAAGGATGGACCCAATTGGTGGATGAGTGACTGAATGGATGGATGGACAGACGGATGGACGAGTTAATTAAGATTAGAATTATGAAACCCTTGGAACCAGAAGCGCCACTCAAAAAAAAAAAAAAAAAAAGAACAAGAAAGAAAGAAAGAAAGAAAGAAGAAGTGATGATCAATGTTAGAGTTCTATATAAAGGGATTTCCTTAGTTCAGTAACAGAGCACACGATTTGTCTATCTATCGGTCTGTATATCTATCTATTTACCTATCTATCTATCTATTTCTGATCTTCGTTTCGAAATTTAGTGTACGAAAACTCCACCCCTTCACTACGATAACGCAAACTCTCGCTTTAATAATTTAGTCACCAGACGATTTTACTTAACTCTCTCTCTCTCTCTCTTTCTCTCTCAGGCTGAATAAAATCGTCTGGAGGTGGCAAGAACGAAACAGCAATAAAACACGCCATTCATTCTGATCAAAGGCGATGAGAAGCGAATTTGTGAAGGATATACGTTAATTGTGGAGAAAGAGAGGGTGAGCTTGTGAACAGTGAAGGATGGAAGGATAGATGGATGGCAGGGGACTGAGATAGATACACTGATAGACAGATAGATAGAGAGAGACAGATACACAGATGGGAAGGTTGGTAGGGAGACAGATAGACAAATATTTCATTAGATACGGAGATTGATAGATACATTAGAGAGAGAGAGAGAGAGAGAGAGAGAGAGAGAGAGAGAGAGAGAGAGAGAGAGAAGGGTTAAGAAGGAAGAAAAGAGACTCTCTCAATCAAGAAAATGAGTGGGACTGCTAGGGAGGGAGGGAGGGAGTGAGGGAGGGAGGAAGGGGGGAGGCAGAGGGGAGGGGAAGGGAGGCAGAGAAGATGGAGAGAGAAAGGGGAGGAGGGAAAGGGTGAGAGGAGGAGGGGGGAGAGAAGGTAGGGAGAGAGAGGGAGGAGAAGGAAAGAAACGAAGGGGGAGGGAGATGAAAAAGGGAGAGGGAGAGAGGGAAGGGGAGGGATCAGAAGAGGAGGGGAAAGATAGGTAGAGAGGGAGAGGGGAAGAATGAAGGTGAGTGGGTGGAAAAAAGGAGGAGAAGGATGAGGGGAAATATGTAGAAGGAAGGAAAATGGGAGGAGGGAGAGAGAAGGGAAAGAGAAAGGCAAGATGATGTGTGAGGGAGGAGGAGGAGGAGGAGGAGGAGGAAGAGGAGGAGGAATGGGGGAGGGGAAGCAGGAGCGGGAGAAATGGAGGGAGAGGGGAGGACGAAAACGTATGGGGAAGAGGAAAAAGAGGGGAAAGATGGGGAGGAATAAGGAGAAGGGGTTAATGGGCAGGGGAAGAGAAGGGAGGGGGAGAGGACTGGACAGAGGATGAGGAAGGGGAAAAGGAATGGGGGAATAGGGGGGAAAGAAGGGGAAAGAGACAGGAAGGGAAGGGAAGGGGGACGAGGAGAGGGGGAAGAGGAAGGGGAAGGGCAGGTAAGGGGAAGGGGAAGAGGAGAGGATGGCAAGGGGGAAGGGGGCATTAGGAGGGGGAGGGAGGGGAGAATGGCCAAGGTATTGGGTAGGGGAAGGGGGTAAGAGATGGAAAGGGGGAAGGTGAGGGGAAGGGACAGGGAAATGTGTGGTTCGCGAAACTTAATATCCCACCAACTTTGGCGTCCGTCGTCATAGCACCCGGGCTTTGAGGAACCTGGCTCTCTCTCTCTCTCTCTCTCTCTCTCACTCCATATTTCCTTTCCCCTATCTCTCTCTCTCCCCCTCCTTTTCTACCTACCTCTTCCTCCTCCCTCCCTCTCTACCTATCTCTCCCTTCCTTCTCTTATACCTCCCCTTTCCCCTTCCTCCCTCTTCTCTCCCTCCCTTCCCCCCTCTTCCTTCTCTCTCTCTCCTCCCCTATCTATTCCCCTCCATCCAATGCCATCCTCTCCTCTCCTTTTTCCCTCCTCCTCCCTTCCTCCCTTCCCCTGGTTCGGAAGGGGGGGAGGGGAGAGAGGGAGAGAGAAGTGTACGATGTCTCTCTCCCACCTGTTTGATTCTCCCTCTCTCTCTCTCTAATTCTGATAATTTTCATATAAGTTTGTGGTCATTTAATCCAATGAATTTAATTAATCTTATTTTATGTGACCCTGAGAGAGAGAGAGAGAGAGAGAGAGAGAGAGAGATGGTGTGCAAGATAACTGGGAGGCGAGAATGAATGTGTACTGAGAGAGAGAGAGAGAGAGAGAGAGAGAGTTACTATATATAGAGGTAGGGGGAGCTATTATTTTCTCTCTCTTTTATTACCGTTTTCTTTACTCTCTCTCTCTCTCTCTCTCTCTCTCTCTCTCTATTTCTCTTCCCGCTTTCCTTCCTTTGCACTCGCTTCCTCCTTCACTAATCTAATTCTCTCTCCCTTTCTTCCTACTTCACCTCTCCCTCTCTCTCTCTCTAACAGGACTACCATATTTTTGTGCCCTATATAATTGAAGCCTTAGGTGGCGGCCATATTGAATCATGACGTCATCACACTTCCGCTTAGCCCAGGTGGTGGATGAGTGATGATGATGATGATGATGATGGTGATGATAATGATGATGATGATGGTGGTGATGATGATAATGATGATGGTGATGATAATGATGATGATGATGATGATGATGATGGTGATGATAATGATGATGATGATGGTGGTGATGATGATAATGATGATGGTGATGATGATGATGATGATGGTGGTGATGATGATGATGATGATAATGATAGTGATGACGGGAAAGTATTGATGCAAACTTTATTTTTACAACAACAACAACAACTACAATTGCTACTACCACTACTAAAACGAAAATAAAGAGAAATAGCAGAAAGTGAGAGAATGAATAATGAAGGACTAAAAAGGAGAGAAAAAAAAAGACTAGAAAAGAGAAAAAGGAAGATAAATAAATGAAAGAAAAGAGAAGGAAAGACGAAGGAGACAGGAAGAGAAAGAAGAGGGGAAAGTTAGTAATGGGATAGTCTTAAAAGTGAGAAGAATGGTGACGTCTCTCTCTCTCTCACACACACACACACACTCTCTCTCTCTCTCACACATTCATCAGTGCACCTCCCCTCCTTTCCCTCCCTCCCTCTATTTTTTTTCTTTCCCGCCTCCCTCATACCTCCCTTCCCCTCCCCTCCCCTCCCTCTATTAACACACAGCCACGTTATTAAAGCCATATTGGTACAGGAAAGGTCGTAATGTCCTTCCCTTCCCTTCCTTTCCTTTCCCATCTTCCTTCTTCTTTACCTATGAACTTTCCCTCTTCCTTTCCTTACCTCTCCTTACCCTTTTCCTCCTTTCTTTCATTCCCTTCCACATTTCTTATCTCATCTTCATTCCCCATCCTTCCTTTCCTTCCCTTTCCTGTCTCTTCTCTTACCTGCCTTATCTTCCCTTTCCTTTCCCACATATTCCCTTCCCTTCCCTACCCTCTTCTTCCATTTTCCCCCTTTCCCTTCCCTCCCATTCCCTCCATAGCCTCTTCTCTCTCTTTCCTAGCCCCCTCCTCCTTCTCCTTTCCCATTTAGATCTCTTTTATTCTTCCTTTTCCTCTCCTTTCTTCCCCTTCCCTCACCCCTTCCCACCTTTCCCACCTCCCATGCTTCCTTACTCTATTTCAATATTCCTTTCATCCTCTCTCTCTCTCTCTTTTCTTCTTACTTTTCCTCTTTCTTTCTTTCTCTCTTTCTTTCTATTTTTCCTTCCTTTTACTCCTTCCCCCTCCCTCCCTCCGCACACATTTGACAGATGAGAGAGAGAGAGAGAGAGAGAGAGAGAGTGAGAGTGAGTGAGTCCGACCCCCTCTCTTCACCATACAGAGCTTGTTAGAGTGTATTAACCACCTGTAATTGGCCTGTGTGTGTGTGTGTGTGTGTGTGTGTGTGTGTGTGTGTATGCGGTGATGTGGTGGTGCAGGTGGTCAAGTGGTAAGGTATGTTGTTTGCCATCCATAAAAACGCGAGATCAAACACAGACTGTAGCAGAGAAGAGTGTGGTTAAATAAATCTCATTAAAACAGAATATACTGATGTTCCGTAAAACCCAACAACACATCATAAAAACACCACCACTAATACCATCACCCCAGTCCGGAATGAGGCAGCCCTAACGAGTATTCAGTATGGACGGTGGGTATTAGTGCCGAAGTGGTGACATGGGAAGGTGTATGATACGTAAGGGAACTGCTGGGCTTCAGGAAACAGGCTGTCTGATCTATATCCAGAGTTAGATTATATATACATTACATCTATCTATCTGTCTATCTATCTTTCTATATAATGTCTCCGTACTCTCTCTCTCTCTCTCCCGCGTGTGTGTGTGCACGTGCGTGTGTACATGTGTATGCATTAATGTTTATTCGTCAAGAATGTTACGTATACAAGAGGAGGAGGAGGAGGAGGAGGAGGAGGAGGAGGAAGAGGAGGAGGAAGAGGGGTAGAATGAGGAATAGGAAGAAGAGGAGGAGGACGAAGAAAAAGAAGAGGAGAAGAAGGAGGAGGATCGAAGAGAGAGAATGGGAGTGAAAGGGAGGAATGATGGAAGGGAAAGAAATGTGGGTGAGAAGAGGTGACGAAATTGAAGGGATGGAGAGGAAAAAGGAAGGAAAATGGGAGGGAGAGGTGAGAAGGGAGTAAACGAGGACGAAAGAGAGAAGGGAAAATGGAAGAAAATAAAGGGAGAGAGAGAGAGAGAGAGAGAGAGAGAGAGAGAGAGAGAGAGAGAGAGAGGGCATCTGGTGACCAACTCGTAACAAACACAACTTACATCAACAAACTCTCTCTCTCTCTCTCCCTCTTTCATACATACACACATACGGCTCCAAAGTCATCAGCGTAAAACCCAACCACACACACACACACACACACACACACACACACACACACACACACACACACAACACACACACGCAAAACACAAACAAAATTAACGCCCATTCATACAAACACCCACACACACACGTCATCTCTCTCTCTCTCTCTCTCTCTCCCTCTCTCTCTCTTTGTCTGTCTGTCTGTCTCTCTCTCTCTCTCTCTCATCCAGTCACAAACAACAAACACCTACTCCCAAACAGACCCAATCCCTTACACGACCCGGAAATCGCCGCAATGGAACCCAGACTTATAACACACCGACCAAAACAAAGCTATTGGTCGTAAGCGGGTCGGCAAAAACGATGTGATTGGCTTAGGGAGATGGAGAGAGCTGATTGGTTGGCTGGGGTTGTGACGTCATGGTTTTGGAGCGATGGAGGGAGCTGATTGGTCGGCTTGGGTTGTGACATCATGGTTTTGGAGCGATGGAGGGCTGTGATTGGTTGGCTGGGGTTGTGACGTCATGGTTTTGGAGCGATGGAGGACTGTGATTGGTTGGCTTGGGTTGTGACGTCATGGTTTTGGAGCGATGGAGGACTGTGATTGGTTGGCTGGGAGCGTGACGTCATGGATTTGTAAGGATGGAGGGAAGTGATTGGCTGGTCAAAATCGTGACGTTATGGCTTGAGAGCGATGGAGGACTGTGACTGGTTGCCTAAATGTGTGACGTCATGATTGGGAGCATTGCAGGACTGTGATTGGCTGGCAGATGTGGCGTCACATACGGAGGAGGGAGGGACATGAATGGTTGACAGTCGTTACGTCATGGCTTTCCAGCAACGTGATTGGTTGGTATCATGGCTTACGAGCGATGGAAGGCTGTGATTGGTTGGCTGGGGTTGTGACGGCATGATCTGAGATTTGGAGAGATGCTACTGGTCGTTTGAATTCGTGATGTCATAGATTTTTAGTTCAATCTATCCCCCTTTTTGTGGTGATTTATTGTGCGAAAGAAAATCATCCGTCACAAGCTAATAATAATAACAACAACAACAATAATAATAGTAGTGGCAGTGATAGTAGTAGTAGTAGCAGTAGTAAAAGTAGTGGTAGTAGTAGTAGTAGCAGCAGAGCAGAAAGAATAATAAGAAATAAATCAATAAATAAGCTCATTGAAATCCCCTGGGGTTGGCTAGGACAAATTACTAGAGTTTTCCCGAAGCTGAGAGGGTCAAAGGTGATTATATAACTAATTCTCAAGTTCCTATATTTACTCTAAGATGTTACCTGGATAAAAAAAAATAATTGAGATGTTCCGGCCTTGTTGTAGTAAATTTTCAGGATTAAAAATATAAATTGGAAAAAATACATATATATATAACTCTAAAAAAAAAAAAAAAAACTGAATACGTAATCTTGACTAGAGTGCCAAGTTTCTGGTTCCCTGAGAGAGAGAGAGAGAGAGAGAGAGAGAGAGAGAGAGAGAAAGCTAACTCTATTACCTGACTCACACTTCCTTCCCTGCTTGATTTCCTGTCTGTCAGTCTATCTAATTACATACCGACCTACTTACCTAGCTCCCGTCCTACCTGCACACCGATCTTCCTACCTACCTAGTTACCTACGTGCCTACCAACCTACTTACCTACCAATCTATCTACCGACCTACCTACTTTATGTGTCAATACAAGCCCTTATCATTGCATACCTACAAATCACACCTAACTACCTACTTACCAACCATCCCACCTACCTACCAACGAAACAAACAAATCTACCAACCATCCCACCAACATACCAATCTACTTACCAGCCACCCAACCTACTTAACTACCAGCTAAACTTACCTACCAACCTACCTACCTACCAACCAGACAAACCAATTATCCCACTTACGTACCACCCGACCCCACCTACTTACCAATTACCCAACCAATCTACCTACCTACCAACCACACAAACCAATCATCCCACCTACCTACCAACCACCCCACCTATTTACCAACTACCCAGCCTAGCTACCAACCTACTTACCAACCAGTCTTCAAGTTAAGTGCCATAATTTCTGCCATAAATCGCCAGCAGACGACATAGGTAATTTATAGAGTCATCAAGACGACCTATAAGCACGCCCCCACGCCAACACCGGATCAGAGCCCATTAACAGGGGATCCAACCCTTTTGTAGTAGGATCCGAACCCACATGTGCCGAGTATAAGGGATCGAGGCACTGGGGATTGTACAGGATCGAGGACATATTGAAGAGGATCGAACTGTGGAGAGAGGGAGGGAGAGAGAGAGAGAGAGAGAGAGAGAGAGAGAGAGAGAGAGAGAGAGAGAGACCAGAGAGAGAGACCAAAAAAAAAATCTGCCAAATCATAATCCCTGATATTTGGCGCGAACTAAAAATGGCGAAAAATAAATATATCACTTTTTCGGACGCAAACGGGCGAGCGCATAATCTTCGGAGCTTATGCAAATCAGTGGCGGTGCGTATAGCGGTTATACTCCCTCATATAACACATATATTTTACGCTCCTGTGGTTTGTGACGCGAAAATTTGGGACCCGTAAAAAAGGCGGCGGGAAATGCATATATAGAATCTTTTATGTCACCCTGTTTTTTCGGGTTATCATTTTTGTATAGATTATTATTATTATTATTATTACTATGTGTGTGTGTGTGTGTCTGTGTGCATAAATATGTGCACGTGTATGTTTTCCTCTATGTACGTGTGTGCAAAAACGTGCATACATGCATGTTTGTCTCTATGTTCGTGTGTGGATGTGTATAAACGTGTGTACGTGTATGCTTTTCCCTATGTACGTATATAAATGTATGTACGTGTTTTTTCCTGTGTGTGTGTGTGTGTGTGTGTGTGTGTGTGTGTGTAACGTTGTGTGTACTTTATATTTGCTGGTTTCGCGGCCGTGATGGAGTACAGGATTTTTACATTTGCAAATCTTTGTACTCTCCGTCGTTATATTATATTAATTTTTCAGCGTAGAGAGAAGAGAGAGAGAGAGAGAGAGAGAGAGAGAGAGAGAGAGAGAGAGAGAGAGAGAGAGAGAGAGAGAGAGAGAGAGAGAGAGAGAGAGAGAGAGAGAGAGAGACTGTAACCTGACCTTTTCTCGACCCGGGCAAAGAAAATGGTGAAGAACAACAAAAGATGACTTGTGGGGGGGAGAGGGGGAGAAGGATGGAAGGAGGGAGAGAATTTTGAAAGGAAGAGACAGGTAGGAACGAGGAGGGAGGAGAGAGGGAGGAGAGGAGAGTAAGAAAATTTTGAAAGAATAAGGAGATAGAAAAATAAGAAAGGAAAAAGAAGGAAGGAAGAAAGGATGGAAGATAGTAAAGATGGAAGTAGACTGGGAAGGATGGAGAGAAGGACGGAAGGAGGGAGAAGAATATCGAAGGGAAGTGATAGGTAGAGAAGAAAGCAGAGAAGGAAAGAAAGAGGAAAAGGGGAAAGATGGAGGAAGAAAGCATGGAGAGAGAGAGAGGAGAGAGCGGTATAGAAGGAAGATGGGAAGAAAGAGGGGGAGAGAGAAAGATGGAAGGAGTGTAGGGGAGAGGGAGGGATGGAGAGAAAGAGAAAGGAAAGAAAGAAATAAGGGGGAGATAACTCTGACAGGACGAGGGGAGGAGGGAAGAAACAGGAGGGAGAGGAGAACTGGAGAGAAATAAGAAGGGAAGGAAGGAGACACAGAGAAAACCGAAGGACGAAAGGAAGAGAGAGTGAAAGAGAATTAAAGTGGGAGGGAGAGAAGAGCAAGAGCGGGAAGGAAAAAGTGAGAGAGGTATTTGGAAGGGAAAAAAAGATAGCTAAAGATATACATACGGACAACGGGTAAACAGATAGATATATAGACAGGCAGACAGACAGACAAAAATATAAGGAAGGCAACTGACCAGAGAGGATGAGTGTGAACGCATGACTACGTACGAATGTGTCCATGGGCGTGTGTACGTGTGTGTGTATGATGTGCGCACGTATGTGTGTGTACGTATGTATGTGCGTGTGTATGTCTCTGGGGAGAAAAATCTGTTGGTAAGTCGGCAGGAGGTCAGGGAGGGGAGAGGAGGAAGGAGGGAGGGAAAAGTCGAAAGGAGTGAGAGGGAAAAATGAGGTAGAGAATGAGGAGGCAGGGAGGGGAAGAGGAGGGGAGGGGGGAGGAAGATAAGGAGGAGGAAAAGGAGAGAAGGGGGAGGGGATGGGGGAGGAGGAAGCAGGGGGGGAGAGAAGAGGACGGAGGAAAGTGGAAAGGAGTGTGTTGGAAAAATGAAAAAGATAGAGAGAAGGGGAGGGGAAGGGGGAGGGAGGAGGGGAAGGAAGAGAGAGGGGAGCGTAAGGGGGGAGGAGAGAGAGAGAAGGAGAGAGAAGAGGAATGAAGAAAAAAGCCAAAGGGAAAATAATACAGAGACAGAGGAAAGAGGGAGGGGGAAGAGGAACAGGTAGGCAGGTAGAGAGAGAGAGAGAGAGAGAGAGAGAGAGGGGGGGGGGAGAACAGAAGGAGAGGAAGAGAAGTTCCACGGACGAAAATCTCTTGGGAAGGAAGGAGGAGGGGGGGAGGAGGGAGGTTAGGAAGAGGACGAACTGCCTCAAGGGAGAGAGAGAGAGAGAGAGAGAGAGAGAGAGAGAGAGAGAGGAAAAACCTGTGAGTATGTGTGTGTGTGTGTGTGTGTGTGTGAAAGAAGAATGCATGAGACAGAAGTTACTGTGAGCAAGAATGACAGCTGGGGAGAGAGAGAGAGAGAGAGAGAGAGAGAGAGAAATTAAAGAAAGTGAACTATCTTACTCACGTTTCAGCTTCCACTTCCGATCTGACTTACCTGTGG
>NC_137043.1:38622881-38660381 GCF_032717465.1 Coenobita brevimanus
CCAGAGATTCGTACAAGAATTTTAAGCTGAATTAAATCGTCTGGCTTAATCTAGAATATAATACTCTGTCTGTCTGTCTGTCTGTCTCTCTCTCTCTCTCTCTCTCTCTCTCTCTCTCAAGCGACCGAATAACTCTACCTTACAACCATTACAAGAGCGACTTATCCATTCAGAGGTGCTAATTATTTCCCCTCAGGTAATACTAATAATAAAGGTAAAATCGTGCCCAGGTAAGCAGTATTAAACACCTGTGTGAAGCCTCAGCCTCTGGGGTTAATCAAGTGAAACCCTCTATTGTGGCTGCCATCCCCTGCCACTGGGTCAGGTGGGGTGAGGTAAGGTGATAGTGAGCAGGCAGATAGTGAGGCAGGGTAAGGCGGATGAGGTAAGATGACATTAAGGCAGGGTAAGGCAGGATGAGGTAAGGTAAAAGTGAGGCAGGGTAAGGCAGGATGAGGTAAGGTGATAGTGAGGCAGGGTAAGGCAGGATGAGGTAAGGTGATAGTGAGGCAGGGTAAGGCAGGATGAAGTAAGGTGGTATTGAGGCAGGGTAAGGCAGGATGAGGTAAGGTGATAGTGAGGCAGGGTAAGGCAGGATGAGGTAAGGTGATAGTGAGGCAGGGTGACAGTGAACTGGATCAAGTGGGGTGAGGTAAGGTAAGAAAGAGTAAGACAGGGTGAATACAGGGTAGAGCAAGGTGAGGCAGAGTGAGACATATTGAGGCACGGTATGGCAGGGTGAGATAGAGTGAGTACGGCAGAGTAAGGCAGAGTGAGGCAGGGTGAGGAAGACAGTCCCTCCTTAGAGACGGATCCACCTACTGTAAACAAACCCAGGGACAAACCTGAGCCGGGGATGGTCCTTAGTGTTGCTAGATTAGTAGGTAGGTAGGCTGGGAGGTAGGAAGAAAGGCAGGTAGGTAGGTAGTAAGCAGGCAGGTAGGAAGGAAGGTTGGCAGGTAGGTAGGTAGGTAAGAAGGAAGTCAGGAAAGAAGGCAGGTAGGAAGGAGCGCTGGTAGGTAGGTAGGAAGGAAGGCAGCAAGGTAGGAAGGTAGGTGGGTAGGTAGGAAAGCAGTCTCGTAAAACATTCGAGGGTGTTCGTCAAGAGCTTCATACGTACGCAGGTAAAAGGAAGATACAATTCAGCCAACGCAAGACGACTTCACTCATCTTAGACGCAACCTCTAAGACATCCCCCAGAGTTGATGCTTTTTCTTAAGACGCCAATCACGGGAACTTTAGCGTCTGCGTTTCCGCTTCCGTAGACACCTTTGGCACGCACACGAACCATTAACTTGGTGATTCGCTTTTTTTTCTTTTCTTTTTTTTTTCTTCTTGATGTCTTTGGGTGATCTCTCTTTCTCTCTCTCTCTTAGACTGGGAGTGCCATCTGCCATCCCTCTCCTTCTCCCCTACTTTCATCTCCCCAAACCTCCTCCTTTCCTCCCTTTCATGCCTCCAATCCCTTCTATAAGTCACACACATAGTTTACCTCCTCCTTTTCCTCTTCTCCCCTCTTTACAGTTTCAACTCCCTTCCCCCCCTTCTTCCCCCTCCCCCCTCTTCCCCCTTCCTCTACCTTATTTCCCCTCTTTCCACCACCACCACCTCACAAAACACCACACACCTTATACTTTTACCCCCTCTCCACCTTCCCCTCCCCTTACCCCTTCCCCTCTCCCCCTTCCTATATCGCCCATGTTTTTACCCCCTCACTCCCCCACCCCACAACACACTACACAGGTCACCTTACACTTTTTCCCTCTCCCCATCTTTTCCCCTTACCCCCTACCCCTCTCCCCTTCAACTCACTCTTTCAATAGCTCCCATCTTTCCCCCACCCCTCACTCCCCCACCCCACAACACACTACACATGTCACCTTACTTTCCCTCACCTTCCCCTCCCCCCCTCAACACCCCCTTGCTTCCCCCCCCCCCGTGAAATTAACCTGGCGTGTCAATATCCAGATCCTGAGGCCTTCAATTAACCCGACTCCAGAAATTGGCGAATAGTAAGGATTTTCTCCACCCCATTTTGTCACTCCACCAAAAAAAAAAAAAAAAAAAAAAAAAAAAAAAAAAAACAGTTCCTCTATTGCCCATTCTTCCTGGTTTTCTTCGCCTTCTCTTATCCTCCCCCTTTTTCTCTGTCTCCTCTTCTTCTTCCTTCTCCTCCTCCCCTTTCTTCGACTCCTCCTTCTCCTCCCTCCTCTTTCTCATCTTTTTCTTTCTTCTCATTGTTCTTTTTTCTCTCCTTGCTTTTCCTCCTCCTCTTCCTCCTCCTTCTTCTTCCTCTTCCTCCTCCTCCTGCCCTATAATTCCTTCTTTCTTTATATTTTCCATCACTTTCTGTCTTCCTCTCCCAGTACTCCTATTTTCCTTCCTACTTTCCTTTCTTCTTTAACTTCACTTCCTCCTCTTTCACATCCTTCTGTTCTGTTCATTCCTCCTTTATTCATTCCAGTTCCTCATTTCTTCCTTTCCCGTGTATTCTTCCATCTCTCTCTCTCTCTCCCCTGGGTCCCGAATCTTGGCCTACCGTATTTCGGAGGATTTACGGGAGGAGGAGGGGGAAGGGGAAGGAGGAAAAGAAAGACAAGACAGGAAAGGGTAGAGGAAAAGAGGAGGGGAGAGAGAAAGATGAAGGTGAGAGAGACGGGAAAAGAGAGAAGAGAGGGAGGGATAGTTGGGGGAAGGTGAGAAGGGGAGGAGAGGAAAGGAGGAGGAGATGGAAGAAAGTGAAATGAAGGTGAGGAAAATATGAGGAATGAAAGCTAAGAGGGAGGAAAGGAGAGGGGAAGGGAAGGGAAAGATATATTACGATACATATAATGTGTTGAATATCTTATATATGTATCATGATTAAATTTAATGAAATCCACACACACACACACACACACACACACACACACACACACAAACTTATTTTTCTCTCTATCTATCTCGCACACCCACTCAAACACCCACACACACACAAACGCACACACACACACATACTTACACACCAAAATAACTGGGCCACACCGGGCTCTCTCTCTTTCTATCTGTCTCTCACACCCACTCAAACACCCACACCCACTCAAACACACACACACACAATCCCTCTGTCTGTCTCTATCTATCAATCTATTTATCTATCTATCCCGCCCGCAGACACACGAAATAACTGGGCCACACCGGGATTAACCACACCACCGCGAACAAGAACAATAAAAAACATAAAAAAGCCAATTAGAAACCAGAGAACGAGACCTGAAACTGAGACCGCCGCCAGCCAATAGGACCCCGGAGCCCTTGATCCCACCGCTGCCTTCATTTCTTTCATTCCCTTTGCTTTACTGGTGGGATCTCTTTCACTTCTTTCATTTGGGATTCTTTGCCTGTAATTTTTTTTTCCCCTTTCGAGACAATAGGAGCACGGAGCCCTTCCTTCCCAGCTGCCTTCATTTCTTTCACGCCCACTGGTTTACTCAGACGATTTTTTTCACTTCTTTCACTCCCACTGGTTTACTCAGACGATTTTTTTCACTTCTTTCACTCCCACTGGTTTACTCAGACGATTTTTTTTCACTTCTTTCACTCCCACTGGTTTACTCAGACGATTTTTTTCACTTCTTTCACTCCCACTGGTTTACTCAGACGATTTTTTTCACTTCTTTCACTCCCACTGGTTTACTCAGACGATTTTTTTCACTCCTTTCACTCCCACTGGTTTACTGGAACGAATTCTTTCATTTCTTTCACGAGGGGGCGAATAAATTTTCCTGTTCTTTCTTTGTGCTTGGGTCTCTTACCGGTGCTTTCATTTTTTTTTTTTCCCGCCCCACTGACTTACTGGGGATGATTTCTTTCATTTCTTTCAGTAAGGATTTTTTTGTATTTTGCTTGGTTTCTGTACGTTGCGTGTGTGTGTGTGTGTGTGTGTGTGTGTGTGTGTGTGTGTGTGTGTGTGTGTTTTATAGGACTACATCTGATTTTTCGTTTTAATTTGCTTTTTTTTAACATGATTTTAATTTTTTCTGGGTTAATTATGTGGTTTCTGTTTTTATTTTGTTTTTTTTTGGCGATTTTTCTGTGTGTTTGATTAGTTGATTTTTTTTACTGATTTCTTTCGCTGTTTTTTCTCTAATTCTCTCTCTCTCTCTCTCTCTCAATCTTATCCTCTTTGCTGTTTAAATTCTCTTAATCCTCTCTCTCTCTTTCTTAATCCTATCCTCTCTGCAGTTTATTCTCCCTCCCTCCCTCCCCCTCTCTCTCTCTCTCTTTCTCTCGCTCTCTCTCTCAGGCCTTTAATTCTCGGCTGCCTGGATCCATCAAAAGGGAGGGAAATCAGAAGAGGGGAGGGAGGGGGAGGGAAGAATGTGGAGGAGGAGGAGGAGGAGGAAAGATGGAAGAAGAAAGTGAGGATGGAACGAAGGACAGAAAGAAGAAGGGGGGAAAATTCGATGGAAGGGGAGGAGAGACGGAATAGAAGAAGGAAGGAAATAAGAGAGGAAGGAAGAAGGGAAAGTGGAGAGAAAAGACATGATAGTAAAGAGAGAAGAAGGAATAAGGGATGGATGAAGACCGGTAAGGAAAGTCGGAAGGAATGGAGGGGATGGGGGAGGAAAGAGGAAGGGAGGGAGAGAAGTGAAGTGAAGGAAGAGACAGGAAACAGCAGAGGGGAGGAGGGAAAAAAAGCAAGTGAGGGAAAATGTAGGGAAAAACGAAGAAAAGAAAGACAGGAAGAAAACACAAGAGGGTGAAATAAGCAAAGAGATAAATGGTATATCAAAGGGAAAAAATGAAGGAGAGAACTAGAAATGCGAGGGAAGGAAAGAAGGAAGGAAAGGAGGATGGAAGGTAAAAGGTGAAGAACTTGAAGGGGGGAGGTGAGGGAGAAGGCTACGAAAGAAATGAATGAAAATGAAAAAAGGAAGGGGAGAACTAGTGAAGTGAGAGAAGGAGGGAAATGAAGGAGGGAGGGAAAGAAAGGGGGAAGGAAGGGAGGAGGAAGGTGGAGAAGAAATCTAGGAAAGAAATGAATGAAAGTGGAAAAAGAAATGAGAGAAAGAAAATTAAGAAAAGGAATGTGGGAAGAAAGAAGGTGCAGAAAGGAAGGAGGAAAGAAAGGTGAGGAAGGGAAAGATGAAAGAAAGGTGAGGGAAGGCAGGATGAAAGAAAGGTGAGGGAAGGCAGGATGAAAGAAAGGTGAGGGAAGGCAGGATGAAAGAGAGGTGAAGGATGAAAGGAGGAAAGAAAGGTGATGGAGGGAAGGAGGGAGGTGAAGGAGGGAAGGAGGGAGGTGAAGGAGGGAGGTGAAGGACAGAGTGATTGACAAGTGGCGTAAAATATAGGTTAATGGAAATTATGATAAGAAATTCAGGAGGGGAAGAGAAGGGGGGGGAAGACGAAGGAGGAGGAGGAGGAGGAGGAGGAGGAGAAAGGGTGGAGGGAGTGCAGGAGGAAGAGGAAGAAAACGAGAGATGAAGCAATAGAAGGAAAAGGAAGAAGGAAGACTAAGAATGAAGGTGAGAAGGAAGGTAGGTAGGTAAGTGAGAGAGAGAGAGAGAGAGAGAGAGAGAGAGAGAGAGAGAGAGAGAGAGAGAGAGAGAGAGGTCGGAGGCATTACCAGCGAAATTGATTTGCATGATTGGTTGAAGTGATTGTGGGGAGGATTTGAGAGCAGGGTGTGTGTGTGTGTGTGTGTGTGTGTGTGTGTGTGTGTGTGTGTGTGTGTGTGTGTGTGTGTGTGTGTGAGAGAGAGAGGGGGAGGGTGTGTAAGTGGGTTGGGTGTGTGAGATAAGGAGAGAGAGAGAGAGAGATGACTGACCGAAGGAAAAGGAAAAGAGAAAAGGAAGAGTGAAAGAGAATGAGAGAAGATATAGGAAAGAGAACAAGCAGCCCAAAGAACCACATCTCCTACCACTACAACCACAACTACCACCACCACCATTACAACTACCACACGGACACTGCAGACTCATCCACAACACTCACCACTACAACCACAACCATTACAACAGCAACTACCACAACGACCATTACTACCACAGTGACAACCTTTAATATTACCGCAACACTCTTAGTACCACAACTACCACGTCAGTCATCACCAATACCACACAACTCACCACAACCACAACTATGCAACTCCCAGTCCTTCCAGAACATCGAATGGAAATCTAACAACCCTTTCACAACAAAACGCATCCACAGCCAAACACCCAACCAAACTCAACGAAACACCAACCAACAACAATAATTAAATCCCATCCAAACACTCAACTCAGTTCACACACACACACACACACACACACACACACACAATAAAATTCCAAACTCTCAAGCCAACCAAACGATAATCAAACTCCAACAAAACACATCAACTCAACCCAAACCCAATCAAACACCTCAACACAACCAAATGCACCCTAACAACCATCCGAACACCTCAACCAAACAATTTCACAAACCAAACAACCATGCAAACACCACAACACAACCAAAACGCACCCAAACAACCCTCCAAACCCCACCGCCTCATCCAGCGACCCCCGGCACCCGTCTGGCAGCGTGTGGCATCCCCGGCTCCTTCCACCAATGGCTTCGCACCTCATTGGCTCCCACCCGCCGCCTCGCCCTGGGTCTCCGCTAATCACTTTTCACCTACTTTAATGGCATTTGGCAACTCAACTTCGCTCGACCAATGGCCTTACTCGTTCCTCTGATGGCTCTCGCTTTGTTTTGTTGTGTGGGCTTGTGTGTTTGTCGTGTTTTTGACGTGTTTTTTTTAAATGTTTTTTTCCTTCTTCCCTCCCGTCTGCTCTGTTTCTCATTTATTTTAATCTTTGTCAACTCTGCTTTGTCTGACGAGCGGCTTTTATCGTTCCAATGATGGCTTAGGTTTTGCTTTTTTGGTGTGTGTGTGTGTGTGGGGGGGGGGTTCTTCCCTCCTATCTACGCTGTTCCTCGTGTTTGTTGATGTTTGTACTCTAGACTGGTGGCCTATGGAAACTTTGCCCTGTTTTTAGACGTGTTTTTTTCCCCTCTACCCTCTCGTCTACAAGTTTGTTTGTCCTGTTTGCTGAAGCCTATAATGTAGATGGGTAGACTCTGGAAACTTTGGCTGGTGATTTGTGGCAGTCCTCTCCATTTACGAGTCAAAGGGATTTCTGTAAATTCTAAACGACTTGGCAACTCCTATTTGTGGCCTCCTATTAACTCCTCCCATTTTTATTTATTTATTTATTTTAGTGGTGTGCTATTAAATTCTCCTTTTTTTTTTTTTATGCATATGGAAGCTGCTACCTCAATGTTACCTAATGATATTCGTAACTCTATACTGTATCTTGCAAATCTGGTAATATTAAAGCAATGATATCTTTGCATTGTACTGTTACTAGCAACTTAGGTACGTAGAGGTCCATGAGATTTTTATTTCTAGGATATCCGGGAATTCTAGCACCTTTTAGTAGGCAAACAGGCCATTGAGATGCTGACATTTTAACATATGGCAACTCTGGGTCGTCATTTTTACACAACATATGGCAACTCTGGGTCATTTTTACGCAACATATGGCAACTCTGGGTCATTTTTACGCAACATATGGCAACTCTGGGTCATTTTTACACAACATATGGCAACTCTGGGTCATTTTTACACAACATATGGCAACTCTGGGTCGTCATTTTTACATTTGGTAACTCTGGGTCATTTTTACACAACATATGGCAACTCTGGGTCGTCATTTTTACACAACATATGGCAACTCTGGGTCGTCAATTTTACAACACATGGCAACTCTAGGTCGTGGCAGCCAATGATATTCCCAGATTTCCACACGCTTGGCAACTCCACTTCTGTCCGGCCAATGTATTTCAAACTTTCAACCCTATTTCGAAATCTGACTCCTAAACTTGACCCCATCAGACGGTCAGTAAAATTTTGATAGATTTTTGAGTTAGAGGACTTTGTAAAATAGATGACGTTTCTGAGTTAGAGAGTTAGTAAATAGGACACTTAGAAAAAAAAAAAAGTTGGAGCTGGAGAAACGGGTAGAATATTCAATTACCGAAGATGAAACAAAAAAAATGAAATTCTTCCTTTACGGACGGTTAGGTAAGAGTTTGTGTAGATATGGGAGGGAGGAGGGGAGGGGTGGAAGAGAAGGGAGGGGGAGGAAGAGGAACGACAAAAAAGGGGGGGAAAGGATGTGGAAGAGAAATGAGGGGCAGGAGGAAGGGGAAGGGTGGAAGAAAGTGGGGGAATGTGAGGGGGACGAGAGTTCAAGAAGGAAGAAGGAAGAGAAGGGAAGAGCTGGGAAGGAGAGAGAGAGAGAGAGAGAGAGAGAGAGAGAGAGAGAGAGAGAGAGAGAGAGAGTATTTCATTCTGTTGCAGTGAAGCGTGTGAGTGAGGGTAAAATAGGAACACACTCTTGACACACCCTGTGCCCTCCACTGACCCTCTACTCACAGCCAATCACGCGAGAGGGGAGGAGAAGGAGGAGGAGAGGAAGGAGAAGGAGAAGGAGGAGGAGGAGGAGATGAGGAAGATGGAGGAGGAGGAGGGGGAGAGGGAGGAGGAGGAGGACAAAGTAGGGGAGTTGGGGTGGAGGAAAAGAAGAGGAATTGGGGAAGAGAAGGAATTTAGGTCAGAACCAGAAGACGGGAAGGGGGTGGAGGAGAGGAAAGAGGAGGGAAGAGAAGGGTAGGGAAGGAAAGGAAGGAAAGTTGGGGAAGAGAAAGAGAAATAGGGGAGGGGAAGTATTTGGTGAGGAGGAAGAAGGGAAAGAGGGGAGGGGCTTTCTGGAGAGAGAGAGAGAGAGAGAGAGAGAGAGAGAGAGAGAGAGAGAGAGAGAGAGAGAAAGTAATCAAGCAATATCATCAAGAGAAACACTTTTTAACTAAACAAAGAAAGAGAAGGGAAGGCATGACATGAAAATCCGTATCAGAAAAAAAAAAATTAATGAATGAATAAAGACAACAAGAAAAAAGGAAAAATAACAACAACAACAACAAGTAAACATAAACAAGACTAACAAGTAAATACGTAGAGAAAATAAAACTACCTCACAGAGTCGTAAACAGGGCTAGACAGGTAGAGAAAATAAAGATATCTCTAATGTATTCACTATATCAGGACCATTTCTTCCACATGACCTCACTAACGTCCAGTGGAGTGGCTTTCTCTCTCTCTCTATCTGTCTATCTATCCAGCTATCTATCTCCTGATCCTCTTTCCTCTTTCAAACATTCTATTCTCTCCCTCTCTCTCTCTCTCTCATGCCTCCACAAACGTTCCAAATTAGTTTCCAGCATCCTCCCTCTCACTCACTTTCACTCAATCACTCTCACCCTCCCTGTCACGTTCAGTCAGCCTACCTACCAATCCCTCAGTCATTTTCACTCACTTTCTCAAACGTCTCTCCGTCACTTTCACGTCCTAATTACTCTAGTCACTCACTCCATCATTTTCACTTAATTGTGTTGGTAATCTAGTTCATTTTCAGTTAGATAGATGGATAGATAGATGGAGATAGATAGGTAGATTGATAGATGGATGGATGGATGGATAGATGGAGAGATAGATAGGCAGATGGATAGATGGATGGATATATGGAGACAGATAGGTAGAAAGATAGATGGATGGATAGATGGAGAGATAGATAGGTAGATGGATCGATGGATGAAGCGAGAGACAGACAGATAGATATGGGCAGATAGACAGAGATAGGAACAGCAGAGAGACAGATAAAGAAGATGAACTAGTACTGAAAGTTGGAGCAATAGACGGTAAGAAGGAAGATTACATGAAGAAGGAAAGGATACAAGAGAAGGAACGAAGGAAGGAAAGAAAATAGTATGGAAGGAAGAAAGGGAGGAAGAAGTAAGGTGGAGGGAAAGGATGGAAGAAAAGTGTGAAGAGGAAGGATAAAAGGAAAGGAAAGGAGAGACAGAAGGAAGAAACGAGAAAGATGGGAGGAAGGAAGAGAAAGGGCATAAGGAAGAAGAAAGCCAAGAAGAAAGGAAAGATGGAAGAAATTGAAAGAAAGGAAGGATATGGAAGAAGGAAGAGAGTAGATAAAATGAAGGCAATGAAGAAAAGAAATTATATGAAGGAGAAAATGAAGGAGGCGAAGGAATGACTGAAAAAAACACCATTATATTTTTTTTATATGGGATCCCAAACACATTATCTATTTATCTTCCTATCTATCTATCCCATCCACCTATCTATTTCTCCATTTATCTATCACTGTCTATCTAGTTATCTCTCTCTCTCTCTCTCAATTTTTAGTGGTCATTAACTACGTGTAAAAAATCTAGTCAGCTGTCTGTCTGTCTCTCTCTCTCTCTTTCTCTGTCTGTCTCTCTCTCTCTGATCTGCTATCTTACTCTTAATCTTTTGTAATTAGAAAAAAGTCTTTCCATTAGTATTAAGTCCAAAGCACCAAGAGAGAGAGTCGTAAAGTCTGTGTGATCCCTCTGTCTGTCTGTCTGTCTGTCTCTCTCTCATGGTGAATTAAAATTACTATAATTAATATACACAAAATGACGAGAGAGAGAGAGAGAGAGAGAGAGAGAGAGTTTATACATAATGTAGGATGGTAGTTGACCTGACACGAGACCTAGGCTTATCTACCTCTACTCTCCATCTCCTTAGCCTACTCTACTCCTCCCCTCTCCTACTCTACCCTCCCCTCTCCTACTCTACTCCCCCCTCTCCTACTCTACCCTCCCCTCTCCTACTCTACCCTCCCCTCTCCTACTCTACCCTCCCCTCTCCTACTCTCCCCTCCCCTCTCCTACTCTACCCTCCCCTCTCCTACTCTACCCTCCCCTCTCCTACTCTCCCCTCCCCTCTCCTACTCTACCCTCCCCTCTCCTACTCTACCCTCCCCTCTCCTACTCTACCTTGTCCTATTTTATTCTCCTCTACTCTACCTTAACACCCGGATTCTAGTCGGTTAAAGAAGCTCCCTAACACCTTTTCCTTAGCGATTTATTTTCCAAACTACTCTTTACTGTTCTCTTGTATGTTGTTTTTATCTTTTACATGGAAGGCAAACATAACACACATGGGATTATTAATGACCCGTATGCAAAAATAAACTGGTAAGGAAAAGGTGTTAGGGAGCTTCCTTAACTAATCGTCATCTACTCTGCTCATCCAAACGCCTCTCTACCTTGCTCTAGTCTGCCTACCTTACTCTTTTCTTTCTTGCTTTATTCTCCTTTACTGTGCTCTTGTCCTACTCTCTTAACTATATTTAACTTTACTCCTCTCGCACTCTACTCTCCACAGCCCTACTCTTCTCTCTTACCTTATTCTCCTTTATTTTGCTCTTTGTCCTACTCTGTTAACTTTTACAACAGTACTCTTCTCGCCTCGACTTAGCACGGCACTACCTCTCCCCCTCCCCCCCGTCTCTCCTACCATCCCCTCACCGTATTGGGTAAGTATCAGAGCGAAAATGGGGTACTGTGATGGGGGCATTAATTGGGCATGTGCGTAGCCAAGCGGAGCAAAAACAAAAACAAAAAAATGACCAAAAAACGTCACCGCTCTGTTTTTGCCACGTATCACGAAGGAAACACATCAACAGCGCGACAACGGTATGCACTCACGAACCGTTCCCTGCTTCCCTATCCTTGTCTTTAACAGTTCGAATAGCTTTTTTTTTTTACCCCTTCACTACGAGGGTGTCTGTCAGGTAGTCCAACTTCGGCATTCCAAAATTGCAGTTTTTTTTTTTTTTTTTTTTTTTTTTATGATTGGTTTTGTAAATAAAGCAGACGTGGAAAATCAGGTATATAGGCGGGATTAGAATTATATCAGACAATTTTTCTTTGATTTACGAAGGACTTGTAGTGCGGAAAAAAAAAAAAAAAAAATAGTGGACTATACTTAATTTTTCTTGTTACCCTGTTAGAAATTTTGAGAGAGAGAGAGAGAGAGAGAGAGAGAGTGGGAAGGAAAGGTAAGGCAAGGTGAGGTGAGGGGAGGGGGAGGGGAGGGAAGAAGGATTATGAGGGTTGTATTGGGACAAATTGAGTGGCGGGGAGGGGGTGGAGTGGAGAGGGGAGATGGGGAGGAAAGGCGGTCATCTTCCAAACCTTTCCTCACTTTTCTCTCCCCAGTCCTCTCTCTCTCTCTCTCTCACTCCCCTTCTTTTCCTTTTAATTTTCTGTTTATTTTTTCATTCACTGATCATTCCTTCTTTCCTTCCTCTTTTTTTTTTCTCTCTCTCTCTTTCGCCTGTCCCCTCTCTTTACCCTCCTTCATTCGCTACTTCCTTCCCTCCTTTCTTTAATCCTCTCTTTGTCTCCACTCATTCTTAATTATTCCCTCTTCCTTCTTTTCTCGTCTTTCCTTCCTTACCTCCACTTCTCCTACTTATTCTATCCACCCCTTCCTTCCCCTCCCCTTCATCCTCTCCCTCTCTCTTCCCTTACTTTTTCCCCTCTTCCCATTACAGTGCTTTATCATCCTTCACCTTCTCTTTCCCTTTATCTTTCTCTCCCCTTCCTCCCCCTTTTCCCTTCTCTACTTCCCTCCCCTCTTCGCTTCTCCTCTGTTCTCTTCTCTTCTTTCCGCTTCTCTCTTCCTTTCCTTTCCCCTCACTCTGCCTTCCCCTTTCTCACTATTCCCTTTCCTATCTCTTCCCTCCCCTCTCTCCTCATCCCATACCTACACTCCCTCTTCCTTCCCTTCCCCTCCCCTCCCTTCCTTTCCCCTCCCCTCTCCCCCCCTCCACTCCCCTCAGAAATACTCTATATGTTTCGTCCCCTCAATTAATCTTACGCGGGCCCTAGATTTGAGGAGGGGAAGAGGAGGGGAAGGGGAGGGGAAGGGAAGGGGAGGGGAGGGGAGGGGAAGGGATGGAGGGGAAGGGGAGGGGAGGGGAAGGAGAGGAAGGGGAGAGGAAAAGGTAAGGGAAGGGGAGAGGAAAAGGTAAGGGTAGGGGAGGGAGAAAGGGAAGGGGAGTGAAGGGAAGGGGATGGAGGGAAAGAAAAGGGAAGGGAAAGACGAAAGGGGAGGTGCGTAAGGTGGAGGAAAATGAGGAGGAGGAAGACAAAGAGAAGGGAGGTAAGAGGTGGAAAAAGGAAGGGGATAGGGAAGAAAACAAGAGGAAGGGTTGAGAGGAAGGTAGAAAAGCTAATGAAGGAGATGAAAGATGGGAGAGGGTGGGAAGGGAAAGGAGGAGAGGGAGAGGAAGAAGAAGAAGATGAAGAGAAAGAACAACAATAGTAATAATAATAATAATAATAATAATAATAAAAATAATCCATCAAAACACAGAAAATCAAATGAATGAATATGAACAAGAAAAAACTTCCCCCTTCTCTCTTAGACCCGACCCCCTACCTATGCCTTCCCTTATTTATTTATTTATTTATTTATTGAGAGAGAGAGAGAGAGAGAGAGAGAGAGAGAGAGAGAGAGAGAGAAGGGGGGGGTTAAAATGAAGATAAAAAGTCTACATAAATAGAATATCAAAGTCAATAGATATATAATGGACATACAGACAGATAAATAGATAGATAATTAGACAGACAGACAGAGAGATAAAGAGAGAGGGGGGGGGGCACTCACAGACCTCGTACCCTCCCCCCCCCCAGGGCGCAGAGGAGGGGTGACTGAGACATATTGCTGGGATTATGACAGACAACACGATTTTCTTAGACCAGGCCGAGATGGGGGAGGGGAGGGAGGGAGGCAAGAAAGAGAGGGGAGGGGAGGGGAGGAGGGAGAGAAAAAAAGAAAGGGGAGCAAGGGAAGGAGGTAAGAGAGGGGAGGGAGGAAAGAAAGAGAGGGGAAGGGGGAGGAAAGAGTGGGAGGAGAGAGGAAAAAAAGAGGAGAATGCTAGAGGGAAGGAGGGAGGGAAAAAAGGGGGGGAGAGAAAAGGGATGGGGAGGTAAGTGGAAAACAATATAGGGATAGACGGAGGAAAAGGGAGGGGATGAAGAAAAAAGAGGAGAGAGAGAAAAATGGGAAGGAAAAATAGGAAGACAAAAGAGAAGGAAGGAAAAAGGGAAGAGAGAAAGAAAAGGAAAGACAGGGGAAAGTAAAGGTAGGAAGAAAGGACAGTAAAGAGAAATGAGAAAGACAAGAAGAGATAGAGACAAAGTGGAGAAAATGAGGGGGAAAGAGAGTGAGAAGAGAGAGAGAGAAAGAGGCAGGAAAACAAGGAAAGAGGAAGGGAGAGAAAGAGAAATGAAGGGATGTGGGAAGAAGAAGGAAAGGAGAAATGTAGAAAGGAAAGAAAAGAGAAGGAGTGGAAAAAAGAAGAAGAGAAAAGTGAGGGAGAGAAAATGGGGGAGAGAGATAAAAGGGAATGGGGAAAAGGGGGTAAGGGAGAAAAAGAGGGAAGAGAAAGAAAAGGGAGAAAGGGAGGAGGCTAGAGAGATGGGGGAAGGACTTATATATCTTCCTCTCCCTCTCTCCCTTCCCTCTCCCTCTCTCCCTTCCCTCTCCCTCTCCCCCCCTCCCCCTTTGGCCATTCCAGAGGATCTGAACCAATAGCCCCTGGTTCCAAGAGCCTTAATCCCCCCTGACCCCTCCCCCATCACCCCCGCACCATCCCCCACTCCCCCTACCCTCTGGCTTACTTGGTCCTACTGCCTCACCCTGCCTCTCTCCGTCCATCTCTGCCTCACCCTGCCTCACTCCGTCCATCTCTGCCTCACCCTGCCTCACTCCGTCCATCTCTGCCTCACCCTGCCTCACTCTACGTGTCTGCTTCACCCTGCCTCTCACTCACTCTGTCCATCTCTGCTCCACTGTCTTTTATTCCAGCCTTTACTTAACCTTGCCTCACTCTACTTCACCTCTCACCCTGCCTTACCTGCTTCACTCTGCCTTCACTCTACCTCACCCCTCACTCTGCTTTACCTGCTTCACTCTGCATCACTCTACCTAAACCCTCACTCTGCCTTACCTACTTCACCCTGCCTCACCTTGCCTTACCGCCTTCACTCTACCTCACTCTATCCACACCCACTTTATTCCGTCTACCCCCGCCTTCAGTCAGTCGTTCAATGCCTCCCTCTACGTCATTCTATCACGCTCCCTAACACTCAATAGCCATCTCATTCTACTTAATAGCATAAGTCCCTCCTACCAATGACCCCCTTCAGTCCAACGATGCTGGTAATATTTTTTTTTCTTGCTAATATTCTTCCGTTGTCTTAATTCTTTTCCTTGCTTGCCTTCGTTTGGCTATTTTCTACCCCCTTGCTTGCTTGTTTGTTTGTGGTGCCGAGGTAAACAATGTGGTGCTGGTCTGACGTTTATATCTGCGAGTCACTGTGGTGGAGGTAATGGCAGGGAGGGAGGGAGGGAGGGTGGGAGGGAAGGAGGGAAATAAAAAAACGAAGGAAAGAAGGGGGTGGAGAAGAAGGGAAGAAGGAAGGGAAATGGAGATGAGGGGAGGAAGAAAGGGAGGGAGGAAAATGAGAAACGAAGGAGAAAGGGAGAAGGGATGAAGGAAGGGAACAGGGGATGAGGGGAGGGAGGGAGGGAGGGAAATAAGAAACGATGGAGGACAGAGAAGATTGAAGGAGGAAGGAGGAAGGAAGGAAATAAGGAAGGGATATTAAAAAAAAAACTAAGGAGAAAAAGAGAAGACGACAAGAAGTGAAGGATTGAGGGAGAAGAAGGAAAGGAGAGGAGGAAAAGTTTGGGAGGGAGGATGGGAAGAAGGAGGAGAAAGTAGAAATGAAGGAGAGGGAAAAGGAAGGAGGGAAGATGGAAGAAAATATGGAAGGAAGGAAAGGAGGAAGAGATGCAAAATAATTAAAGAAAGAAAACAAGAGAGAGGAAGAAATTAGAGAAAGAGAAAAGAAAAGAAGAATGAAAGTTGAGAGAGAGAGAGAGAGAGAGAGGGAGGGAGGGAGAGAGAGAGGGAGAGAGGTAAAGGGGTGGAAGTAATGAGAGCAGGTGTGTTTTAAAGCCTCCCATTCCCTTACACCCTATTATCTTAAACTCTCTCTCTCTCTCTCTCTCTCTCTCAGCTGTTTTTCTACCTCTCATTCAGTTCTCCCATCGTTCTCTCTTCCCTTCTCTCTCCCCTCCTCTTTAATTTCTCTCCTTCATCTCCTCCACTCCTCCCTTCCCCTCTCTTCCTTTCTCTCTCCCCTCCTCTTTTTTTTTTCTCTCCTTCATCTCTTCCTTCCCTGCCTTCACCTTTTTCTCTGGTCTTTCTTTTAAAATTAATTTCTCCCTTCTTTCACATGCTTTTCTCCCTTTTTGTTTTTCTCACGGTTTTGTGATTCCGTTTGACTAGATAGATAGATAGATAGATAAATGGACAGGTATAGATAGATAGATAGACATACAAACCGATAGATAAACTGACAGAAACAGATAGATTTAGCTAAACTGATAGATACACATGGATAGATAAGTAGAGAGACAAACAGACTGACAAATATAGGCTACCAGACAGACAGGCAGAGACATACAGATAAACAGACAGACAGATAGACAGACAGATAAATAGATAGAAAGACAGATAGATAAATAGATAGATACAGATCTACAGATATCCCTGATGAGGACGGAAGAATAAGCAGCAACATAAGTAAATTCTCCATCACAGTAAAATGTAAAGTGTCATTAACCAAACGAGACATTTTATCAGACATCAGAGAGACATTGATTAGATGTTTACGAGGTCAGAGGGGGAAGGGGGAAGGAAGGAAGGAAGGAAGGAAGGAAGCAGGCAAGGAAAGAAACAATGAAGGAAGGAAAGGAAGCAAGGGAAAGAGGCAAGGCAGGAAGGAAAGGAAGCAAGGAAAACGGTAAGGCAGGAAGGAAGGAAGGAAAGCAGCAAAGAAGGGAGGAAGGAGGGTAGGAAGGAAGGAAAGGAAAGGTGGAAGGAAGGACACACACACACACACACACACACACACACACACACACACACAGGGATTCATTCAGGTATTTTTCGTTTTACTCAGATCACCTTTACAACACTATAACAAGCTGGAAAGGAAGCCTGATCAGTAGTATTATTAGGAGCGCGAAGGAGGAAGGAGGCAGAGAGAGAGAGAGATATGGGGACAGAGGACGAGGTGGAGAGAGAGAGAGAGGGGGGGGGGTCCTGGGAAGAGCGGTTGTCACTGAGGAGAGATGGAAAGAACAACTCCTGGAAGTCCTCTTAAGACCATCCCCTCATTGTATGCTTGCCAGATAAGAGATAGATACGTAGATAGATAAACAGAGATAGACGCTTATTAAGATAGATAGACAAATAGATGGATAAAGAGATAGACAGATACATACACAGATAGATAGATAAACGAAGGTATATTTATGTTATCGAATTTTCCTTTTATTTTTTCATTCTTTTTCCCTCAGTTTCCCCTCATTCTCCTTTCTCTCTCGTTTTCCTCTTCCTCTCCCTTCCCCTTATCCTCCTCTCTTCCTCTCATTTCATTTTCTTTGGTAATTTAATTGTGTGTGCATATGAGAGAGAGAGAGAGAGAGAGAGAGAGAGAGAGAGAGATCGCAACTGAGCACCAATAAGACAGAGAAAAGAAAACTGGGAAAGAGAAAGAAAGAGAGAATTAATCCCCTCTCTCTCAGCACTCTCTCCCATCAATCCCTCTCTCCACCAAATCCCCACACGCGATTATCTCACTCTTTATATACAAGGGTTAAATCCCTAAGGGGGGGGGGTTAAAGAGAGCAATTAATAAAGTTTTAAGTCATTAGGTTGAAAATGTCCCTTACTTCATGCAACTTTGATCCTTACGGCCCTCTGATTCTCTCTCTTAACTCCAGTGTTCGCTTCCTCTCTCTCTCTCTCTTTCTACCTTCCTTCTTTACTTCTCAGCCCTCCCTACTTCTCTTTCTCGCCTTCCCTACTTGTCTCCTCTCCCTCCCTCCCTCTCTCCCCTTCCTATCTACCTACTACCTTCCCTGTAAACTTCCTAGCCCGGCCCCCTTTTCCCCCAGGTTAGGTGTACTTCCTTTTCCGTGTCCGAACTGCAGGCGGGAGAAGTGGGTGGGGAGAGCCTTCATCTTGGCTGTAATTTCCTCTTACTGTTAGACTAGTAAAATGTACCAGGCAACTTTATGGTACCTCTTCATTATGGGTCTTAGGACATTTTGAGGTAATACTTGTCCTTATAAATCCTAATAACTCCCACTCTCCTAACCTACATTCCTACCCACCCACCCACCTACCAACCTACCTACCTACTTACCTGCAGTATTTACCTCACTGCCTCTCCGTCAACCTACCCACCCTACCTACTTTCTACTCTCACTCCCCTCCCCCCTCCAGCCCCTGCCTGTCTCCGTCTATCGCTCCCTCCCTATCCCTACCTCCCTTTCTCTCCCCCTCCCTCCGTTGCTCCCTTTCCTCCCTGCCACGCCATAATCACCCTTACCTCCCTGGCCGGCTGTTTGATCTCCCACTACACAACCTGCCTCTTTATTACTCTCTCTCTCTCTCTCTCTCTCACACACACACACACACACACACACACACACACACACACACACACACACACACACACACATACTATTCACTTTAACTAGGCGTAAAATTGCCATCTCTCCCTTTTAAATACTAAGCTGTAAGTAAAGATTTGCACTGATGCTAGTCACAAGGAAGTGAATTGAAAAGGATGGCGGGCAGTAGCGTCATCTTCTTATGCTAAGGAGTTACGGGAAAATTCATTCATTCATTCATCATCTAATCCTGTGTTACCCCAGCAGGAGCGCTGGGGCCCGGGGCTAGGCAAGTCGGTTCTGGCATTTAAGATGAGAGTGACCAGCCTCATTCATCCCTGAGTGGCATTCCACCAAGAGAAGGGGAATAAAAAAAAAATGAACTTTAAAACTCAAAGTACCATGTCAACTAAAACACACCCACCCACCCACACACCTCAGAGGACATCAATCTCGACCAAACTCGTAATTACAGCTACTCAGTGGTTGTGTGTGTATCTAATCTTATCACATAACTAAATTGCTGGCCTATAGCAAGAGAAGTAACCGAGCTAGTCACGAAGAAGTGTTGTAAACGGACGAAAATCTCAGTCTAATTGAACTGAACGAAGTATATATATTTTTTTTTTCGTTATATAAATACATACATAAAAAAAACAACTACATACATACGTACATACATACATACACACAGAAAACATAACTACATATACACGGTACATACATACAGAAGAAAGCTACATACATAAAGAAGACAGCTACATACACATATAGATATTCTGTCAATATTGTAGCTGATTATCTCTCTCCTTCACTCACTATCTCACTTTCTCTCCCGTCACTCACTCGCTATCTCACTCCCACACACTCTCTCTCATTTGCTTACTCCCTCATACCTTTCCTCTTTTAGATACCTCGCTTTTTTCCTGTGTTCCTCTCGCTCTAATTCTCACTCTCTCATTACCCTACTCATTCCTATTCTGATTTAAGCTTACGTATTTCTCTCTCTCTCTCTCTCTCTCTCTCTCTCTCTCTAAGGCTACTCTACTTTCCTTACACCAAATGCTGTCTCCTTTCTTCCTTCAAATTTATCCTTCTCTCCCTCTTTCCCTTCCTACCTCCTTCCTGCCATTCTCTCCTTCCCTCAGTGGATTTCTCCCTCCTTTTCTCTCCCTCCCTCCTTCTTTCCTTCTCTCCCTCCTTCCTTAAACTCCTCTAATTCATCAACTTCTGTGATTTGAGAGTAAGTCCAATTAATTCAAAGGTCTGGCCACTTAGATATGAAAATAAACTCTGTATATCTATGTAAGAATTTCCTTCCCTTCTTCCTTCTTACACCTTCCAGTTCCACTATTCTTCACTTTTCTCCCTCCCTTCTTCTATTTTCTTCCCCCTCCTCTTTTCTCCCTTCTCCTGCACTTTCTTTCCTCCTTCCCTCCCTGTATTTTCTTCCTCCCTGTCCCTCCTCCCTTCCCCTGCACTTCCTTCTCCTTCCCTCTTTTACTTTCTTTCCTCCTTCCCTCCCTCTATTTTTTTCTCTCCCCTTTCTTACTTCCCCTGCACTTCATTCTCCCTCCCTTCTTCGCTTCCTTCTTCCCTCCTTACTCCCCCCTCTTTCCTTCCTTGATCCTTCACCTCTCCCTCCCCCTCTCCTTCACTTGCAATCCTCCCTCCCTCCTTCACCTCCTTCCCTCCCTCCATTTTCTTCCAGGGTCAGCTAATTAAATCCTTCTCTCCCTGCCTCCCTCCCTCCTTCTCTCCCTTTTTCCTCCTTCTCCCTCCTTCGTCCTTCTGACCTATAATTAAATTCCTTCTCCCTTTCCTCCATCCTTTACTGTCCGTCTCTCTGTCACTTTTTCTCTCATTCTGTCTTTATTGCTCCCTCTCTCTCACTCTCTTTTTTTCTCTCTCTTTCTCGGATTTTGTTTGAGGTACCGCTTTTTGTGCAAGATAATTTTAACTTATTACGGGTCTCTCTCTCTCTCTCTCTCTCTCTCAAACCCTAATCTAATCTACAAACCAACCTTCCTTTCTAAAAGTACCAATTTCTCTCTCTCTCTCTCTCTTTTCTTGAATGTGTCCGATTTTGAGCAAAGGCTAGAGAGTCCGTTCCCCCAGGCCCATCAATCCTCTTACCTGCCACACGCCTTCACATGTCACGATTTTGGCGCTAATACCCACCATCCAGATTAAATCCATTCTAGGGCTGTCTCATTCAGGAAAGGTGTGACGGAATTACTTTTTTTTTTTTTTTTTTTTTTAGTGGGTCTTATGGATGATTAGGAAAGTTTTTTTTTTTTTTTTTTTTTTTTTTTTTTATGAAATTCAAATAAAATGATCCCTGCCTCAGCTTGGGAATCGAAACACCGTTCTTTGGGACAGCCTGCCAACCTCCCTTTCTACCTACCTATCTACCCTGCCTACCCATCTGCCCAACACCCTCCCTCCCTTCCTCCTTACTTCCACTACCCATCTCACTTCTACTCTCTCTCTTTCCTTTCCTCCACACTGACCTACATCCTTCCCTCCCTCCTTGCTTACATTCCTACCCATCTCCCTCTCACTCTTTCCTTCTCTTCCTCTTTCCCTTCCTCCCTACTGACCTACATCCTTCCCTCCCTCCCTTCCTAACCATCTTCCTCTTACTCTCTCCCTTCCTCCCTACTGACCAACATCCTTCCCTCCCTCCCTTCCTAACCCTCTTCCTCTCACTCTCTCCCTTCCTCCCTACTGACCTACATCCTTCCCTCCCTCCCTTTCCATACTACCCAAAGATGGCTTGAATCGTGTGTGCGGTTCCTACAGACAGAGAAACAAAAGAAAGAAGCAAAAATGAAGATCCGTTCAATTCGAGATGCCTGGACACATTGCTTTGAAAGGGCCCATCTCTCTCTCTCTCTCTCTCTCTCTCTCTCTCTCGAAGACATACAGGTGAATACAAGTGCTAATTAGGAGAGACAGGTGCTCCTACTCCCCCCCTCTCCCTCCCTTTAGCCATTTCTCCCTCTTTCTCTCTCACACCTCCGCTTTCACGTCTGCTGAATTTTCCCTTTAGATCCCCCGTTCTTTCTTCTTCCCTTTGCTTCTCCCTTTATCCAGTCCCTCTCTTTCTCTCCCTCACCTTCTCTCTCCCTTCTCTTTCTTCACTTCGTCCTTCTCTCTCTCTCCTCCCTTTATCCATTTCCATATCTCCCTATTTCTCTCCCTCACCTGCCCATCTTTTCTTCCTTTATCCAGTTCCCTTTCTCTCTCTCTCTCTCTCTCTCTCTCTCCTTTGCTTCCCATCTCTCCCTCCGTCCTCATTTGCCATCCTGAATCCATGTTTTCATTCTCTTTTCTTTTCTCCCTCCTCTCTCTCTCTCTCTCTCCCCTTCCTCTTCTCCCACCCTCTTTCTCTCTTTGTCCATTGCCAGTTCTCCCTTCTCTCCCTTCTTCTGTGTCTCACCTCTCTCATGCCTTCCCTTCCTTTAACTGTCTCCTTTCTTTCCTCAGTCTATCACATCAATATCATCATCATCATCATCATCACCTTTTCCATTCTTACATCATCATCATTATCATCACCCATTTTCCATGCTGTCATCATCATTCATTTTCCATCCTCACACCATCACCATCATCCTCACTTCATCTTCATCTTCCTCCCCCAGCATCATCATCCTCACTCTATCTTCATCCTCCTCCCCATCATTATCATCCTCATTTCATCTTCTTCCTCCTCCCCATCACCATCCTCATAATCCCCATCATCCTCGAGATAAATATCAGAGGATACTAGAAGCCTCACGTACAATACAATGTCCCCTCACAGATCTTAGGAGCTACGGGGCGTCTTGCAATACAACTCAACATTTCCGAAGACAATACGAAGAGGAGCTGAAGTTATAAGCACATCAGTTCCCCTCCCCCCTTTCTACTAATTATATTCGTCTGGTTGTGGCAAGATTGAGAGAGAGAGAGAGAGAGAGAGAGAGAGAGAGAGAGAGAGAGAGAGAGAGAGAGAGAGAGCAAGGAAACCAGCTCGAGAAACGGTCAAATCGCAGAGGCAAGCAAGAAAAACAATGGGGCAAGCAGTTACCAGGAAAAAACCTCTGTGTGTTATTGTCCTATTACCCTCCCTCTTGTTTTCCTCACTCCTTCCCTTCCCCCTGCCGGCTCAATGGTGCAAGTTGCTTAAATAATGGGGGGGAGGGGAGGGGAGGGGGAAAGAAGGATGGAGAGAGAGAGAGAACGCGCCGTATGTTACACGCCACACAAACCTTACTGTCCAAGTGAGGTGGTCAGGTCTGAATATTTGTTTCAAAGTATATATATATATTCCACTCATTTGATGTGTTGCTTTCTTCACGTGACTCTACACTGAGTAACAAGCCAAATGGTTACCTGCAGCCCAGGACACTATACACTTCGTTGTGTGGTAACTGTACAACCAAAAAACGTCTGGTGGTCTAGTGGGTTAAGGAGTTCCAGCAGCATGGGGCCCATAAGAGTTTACATCCAAGGAAGTGTTAGGGGTTGACTCCTCATGTGACAGAGCTCAGGAACGAGCGAGGCTGGTCACCCTTGCCTTAATTATCAGGACTGAGTAAATGAAGGACTGAAAAAATCAACAGCCACCCTTAAAACCAAGAACACCAACCCCTCTCAATCAAAGCAACTCAACCAAAGCCAATCCACACCCACACCACCCAAATCCCACCACCACACGTCCAATAAAAACAAACCCGTCATATGGCAATAGAGGAATTATAGACGAAGGAACCGGCGTCGTCATAAGTGGCGTGGAAACAAAAGAGAAGCGGGGATGATGAGCGGAGGAGGGTCCCATCTCACTCTTAGGCCGGAAGAAAGGGATTAGATCTTAAGTGAGGGAAAAAGTGGGGTTGAGAGGAGTGAAGGGAGGAGATAAGGAGGAAAGGAAGAAGGGGAGGGGCAGGGAAATAAGGAGAGAAGGAAAAGGAGGAAGGGAAAGGGAGAGATGTGAGAGAGGAAAAGAGGGAAAGGGTAGGTAAATAAGGAGAAAGAGGGAAAGAGTAGTGACATGAGGAGAGGAAGAGAAACAGGGAAAGTGGGAAGGAAATATTTGCGAGGGGGAAAGATTAGGAAGGATAGATATATAAGGAAAAGGAGAGGGATAGGATAAAGATGGAAGGAGGGGAAGGGGAAGGAAAAATGACGAAAAAGAGAGGCTAGGAGAGCAGATGGAAAAGAAGGAACTAGAGAGAAAAGAAGGGGAAACAGAGGAAGGGGGAGGGAAGAAGAGGGGGAGGAGAAGGGAGAGGAGAGAGAAAAGGAAAAGAGGAGAGGAAAAGTATGGAAAAGAGAGATGAGAAAAAGGATAATCAGAGGAGGGGGAGAGAGTAGAGGAAAAAGAGGAGAGGAGGCAAAAGGGGGGAAGGAGGAAGAGAGGGAGAAAAAGGAAAGAAGGAAAGGTGGGAGCGAGAGAGAGAGAGAGAGAGAGAGAGAGAGAGAGAGAGAGAGAGAGAGAGAGAGAGAGAGAGGGAGAGAATATGCTCAGATTAGAATAGAAATGAGTAGGGTAATGAGAGAGAGTGTGAGAGTGAGGGGGAGAGCGAGAGTGAAATTAGAACGGGACGAGCACAGAAAAAAGTGAGAGAGAGAGAGAGAGAGAGAGAGAGAGAGAGAGAGAGAGAGAGAGAGAGAGAGTACCAAAAAAAATCTCAAAAAAGTGTAGGAAATAAAAAAAAAAATCTTCGGTCATTATATTTTGGAATGACGCCATCGCTTTTATCTATTTATCTGTTTTTATGTGGAATTCGATCTATTTTATTTCCATTTTTTATCATCATCATCATCATCATCATTATCAACACCAGAAAAACAAGGTATGAGGAGATATTCAAGGGGGAGAATTATCAAACAATGCTATCGATTTATGGTATTATTATCATTATCATTATTATTATTATTATTATTAAAAGTGTAGAATATAGTTTTCCAATCATCATTCTTTCGTATTAATTTCCAAGACGGTTTTTCGATGCTGAATGGTGATCCTTCTCACTTTTTCCTGACGGTGTCAACTGGAATGAGTGGGTGAGTGAGGGGAATTTTCATGCTTAACTACCCTTCTCTCTCTCTCTCTCTCTCTCTCTCCTTGTCTTAGTCTCATAAAACAGATACCACAACAAACTCAAAATAATAGATGTTTCTCTGTATTCTCTCTCTCTCTCTCTCATTGTTTTTTCCGCTTCATGTATCAGTGTGTGGACGATCTTCATGTTTATATTTACATGTTTACTCATCTCTCTCTCCCTCCCTCCCCTCCCTCCTGTCACTTTTTCCTCTCCCCTCCTCCTTCTCTCTCCTTCGTTCCCTCATTCTCTCTCGGATTTTTCGTCCCCCTATCTCTACCTCCTTCCTTCCTTCCTTCCTCCTTCCTGTCAGTTTTACATTCTCTCTTTGTTTTACTCTCTTTTCCTGTTTCCTCTCTTTCTGCTTTCCTTATTTCCTTCCTTTCATCTCTTCTTTCCTTTCTTCCTCCCTCTCTCCTCCTGCTCTTCTTTCTCTTCTCCTTTCCTCCATCCATACTGCAACTTTTCATTCATTCCTTCTTCCCTTCACTCCCTCCCACTCCATAAATACACCTAGTCCTTCTTCATTCCTCCTCCCTTTTCTCTTTCCCTCCTCCGCTCCTTCCTTCCACCCACGCACGAATCCCTTATTCAGTCCTTCCCTTCCTCCTTAATTATCATTTTATGTCCCTCCTTCTGTCTCTTCCAGTCACTCCCATTCCTTCATTCCTTTTTCGTCCTTCCTTCCTTCCTCCCTCTTTCTGTCCCTATTACCCTCTCTCTTTCTCTCCCTCTTTCTCTCTCTCTCACTTTTCTCATTCCTTCTTTCTCCCTTCCCTCCCTCCATTTCTCACACTCTCCCCTACTTTTCTCAGTAACCGCTTCCTTCTTCCCTCCATCCTTCCTTTTCTCACGCTTCTCTCTCCTTTTCTCAGTAACTTCTTCCTTCCTTCTCCTCTCCCTCCTTCCTTCCCTCCTTCGTTTCCTCCAAGGGCAACCAACGCTAACAAAAAGATTTCCACGTTTCCATAGTTCTTTCCTTTATTCTCCTCCTTTCTCTCCTTTCCTTTCTTTCCTTCCTACCTCTTTTTTCCTTCCTTCCTCACCTTCTCTTTTTTCTTTCCTTCCTCTCCTTCTCTTTTTTCTTTCCTTCCTCTCCTTCCCTTTTTCCCTTCCTTATTCTTCTCTTTTTCCTACCTTCCTTCCTTCCTTCTTCTCCCACCAATTCTTTCTTTTCCATCCATTTTCCCAAATTCATTTCCTATCTTATCTCAACCTTCTTCCTTCTCCTTATCAATTCTCCTCTCCCTTCGCCTCCCTTCCTTCTTTCCTTCCCTCCCTCCCTAGGTCATTCTCTCCCTCTAATCCTCCTTCATTCTCTCCCTCCGCACTGTCCACTTATCCCTCCATCTCTTCCTTCCATCCTTTTCTCCATTCCTTCTCTTTTACTCCCCTCCTTCCCTCCCTTTCGTCGTCCCCCCTCTCTCTCTCCCGCTTTCCATTTCTTTCACCCTCTTCCTTCTTTCTCTCATTTCTCCTTCCATCTTTCTCCCTCTCTCCTTCCCCCCCCCCCTTCCTCCCTTTAATACTCTCAGAACTTTGCCAAAACAAGACTTATCCACTTTTCCCTCCCCCGCCCTCCCTCTTCCCCTCCCCTTCTTCCCTCTCCCTTCCCCGCCCCCCCTTCTTCCCCCACCCTTCCCCTTCCTCTCTCCTTCCGCCCTTTCCCCTCCCCCACACTTCCCCTTCCTCTCTCCTTCCTCCCTTTCCCCTCCCCCACCTCTCCCCTCCTTCTCCCCTCTCTTTCCTCCCCATTCCCCTCCCTTTCCTTTTCTGGTTGCTTCACATCCTTTTTCCCTTTCCTTTTTTCTCTTCCCTTTCCTTCCCTTCTCCCCCTCTCATATCCTCCCCTCCAGGTCTCCCCTACTCGCTCCTCATTTCCACCTCTCTCCTCCCCTCCCTCTCATTCCTTCTTTTCTTCCTCTCATTCTCTTCCCTGCCCTCTCCTCCCTTCCCTCACGTTCCTTTTTCTCCCTTCCTTCCTTCTCTTACCTCATCCACCTCTATCTCCTTCCCCCCTTACTTTCTTAATTCTCTCTCTCTCTCTTTCTCTCTCTCTTTCACCCATCATTTCCATTTCAAGAAAATCACAAAAAAGTTTTCCAGACAACTTTTGCGGCTGTAGAGGTAAGTTTTTGGGGGGAGGGGAGGGGAGGGGGGAGGGGAAGGGGAGAAGAAGGGGGAGAGGGAGGAGGAAAGAGGTTAGCGGGGGCGAAGAGAATGGCAAGGGAGTAGGGGAGAAAGAGAAGAGAGAAGAGGAGGAGGAGGAGGGAAACAGAGGGAGGAAGGAAATGGTGAAGAGAAGAAGGACAGGAAGGAGGGGGAGTGGGGTCCTATAAGGGGGAGGGATGGGGAGGGAGAACGGGAGGGAAGGGGGGGGAGAGGGGAAGGAAAGAAATGGGCAGTGTGGGTTAAAAATACATAGGGGGAGAGGAGGTTAAGAGACTGGAGGGAATGGAGAGGGAGGGAGGGAAAGGAGGGAGAGAGAGAGGGGAAAAGGGAGAGAGGGGAGGGAGGGGGAGGATTAGGATGGGGGTGGGGGCCTTATGTAGGGGGCTGAGAGGGGGTAAAAACATATATGAGTTCCAATATTCTTGTTTTGTTAAGTTTTTTATGTATTTCCAAGGAGGAAGTCAAAAAGATACATTACACTCATTTTACTGACCCATTTACCTTTCTCGCTCATTCATTTCCTCATTCATTCCCTCTTCCTCACTCACACTTACTCATTTCCTCACTCATTCACACTCACTCACTTATTCACTCTCATTTCCTCACTCACACTCACGCATTTACCTATTCATTCGTCTATTCTCTCATTCACTCTTCATTTTACTCAGGTCATCAAAACATAGTAAATTAACTGCTTTACTTATCACTGCTCACTCACTCACTTAATTCTTCACACGCTGACTCACTTATTCACAGCACTGACTCATTTACTCCTTCATTACACACTTAAACAATAAATCGTACATTACTTTATTCATTATTCACTCACTATTTCCCTCACTCATTCACTTACTCGTCCATTCATTCACTAGCTCACTCCTTCACTCACACATTCACTTCCAAACTCACTCACTCATTCACTCAATCAATCATTCACTCCAACTTTCCCATTATCCAGCCGTTCCCTACCGCCTCTCTCTCTCTCTCTTTATCTATCTATCTATTGATCATTTATCTATTTGTCTCTGTCTGTCTATAACCGTGAAAAAAACAGCGAAAAGGATGTAAAATCAAAAATAAAAATACTGACCTAAAAAAATCATGTAAAAATAGCACAATTTTTAAAAGTAAACATACACACCGTTAGGTAATATATTCTCTCTCTCTCTCTCTCCCTCTCTCTCTCTCTCTCTTACGCTGTGACATGCCTTTTAATTAATAATGTATGCGAACAGCCAGTCTTGTTGATTATAAACTTCGGGACTTCCGCCGAAAAGAGAGAGAGAGAGAGAGGGGGGGGGGACGCTGGGGGACCTCAAGGGGAAATCTACAGCTCCCCAAATGACGCCACACCATAAGGGAATCACACCATACCACACCACACCACACCGTATCATACACACACACACACACACACACGGACACATCATATCACACACACACACACACACGGACACATCATATCACACTACCACACCTCACCACACTCCCACACCACTGCACCATATCACTGCCACATAACACCACACCACACCATATCACACTACCACGCCACACCATGCACACACCACACCACACCACATTAGAGTATCAGGAAACCAAAGGAGGCTCACCATAACCTCTAGCATCACACCACACCATACACCATAGAAGGGGGACTACAGTAATTTGGGGCTACATTATCTGGGGACCTCACCACACTACCACACCACACAGGGGACTCTCAGGGGACTATTAGGGGACTATCGGGGGACTGTTGGTATAATGGGGAGGAGAGGAGAAGGATAGGGGAGGGGAAGAAAGACAATGAGGGGAGCAAACCAGACTAACCAGGGACTATCCAGGGACTAGGACTATCAGGGGACTATCCAGGGACTATCCGGGAGCTGTTGGTATAATGGGGAGGAGAGGAGGGAGGTAGGGAAGGGGAGAAAGCCAATTAAGGGTGGAAAGTTTGACGGGTAACCGGTAGGGGCCACTATTTCTATGGTAATGAGGGACAGGGAAATATGGTTGGGGAGGTGGGGAAGGTTGGGGAGGATATGGGGAAGGGAGGGCTTAGGCAGGGGGAGGAATGGAAAAGGACAAGGGGAGGAAAGGGGAAGGAACAGGGAAGTATGAAAGGGTAGGTGGGGAAAGTTGGGGAGGATATGGGGAGGGGAAGAGGTGGGAAACTGTGTATGGGTAGGGGAAGATAGGGAAGGCCAAGAAGAGGAAATATATAGGGATGGAGTGTGTAGATGAGGAAGAGGGAAATATGGGAGGGGGGGATGACAGGAAGGGGAGGGAGGGGGAGGGGGAGGGAGTGGGGAGGGGAAGGATATGGAAAAGAAGAGGGAGTAGGGAGATAGAGACGATTAGCTTCACTACTATGGTCATGAGGAACAGGGAATATGGGTGGGGCGGTGGGGCAGGGATGGGGAAATGGGAGAAGTTTGGGGAGGGACGGGGAAGAATATGAAGATGGAAAGCGTATAGGAGGGGAGGATATGGAGTGGGTAAAGGATTATTTCTATGGTAATGAGGTGGAGGGAAATATGGGTGGAGAAGACAGATCTGGAACGACAGGGAAGGTGGGGAAGGGGGAAGCGAGGGGAGAGAGTATGAAGATGGGGAGGGGCATGGAAACGAAAGTAGGAGGGGAAATTGGGATAACGGGGGTGGGATGGGAGAGGGATGAGGAGGGAAGGAATGAAGAGGGAGGGATGAGGAGGGAAGGAAAGACGAGGGGGGGATGAATGGGGAGGAAAAGAAGAGGGAGGATGAGGAGGGAAAGAAAGAAGAGGGAGGATGAGGAGGGAAGGAAAGAAGAGGGGGTGATCAGGAGGGATGGAAAGAAGAGTGAGGGATGAGGAGGGAAGGCAGGAAGAGGGAGGGATGAGGAAGGAAGGCAGGAAGAGGGGGGAATGAGGAGGGATGGGAAGAAGGATGAGTAAGTGTGGGGTGAATTGAGGACAGCAGGAGAAAGAATCAGATAGAAAGGGAGAGGGGATAGGAAAGAAGTGGAGGAGGTAAGGGGAGGGGAGTGGAGTCGAGGGGAGTGGAAAGGGGAAGAGTAAGATTTGGGAGGGAAGGGGGGAAAGAGGGGGGAAAGGGGGGAGGGAGAAGAGAGAGGAACTGGTAAGGAAATGAACAGTTGTAAAAAATGGGGAGGGGAGAGGAGGAGGGGTGAGTGGGGAGAGGCAAGGAGAGGGGAGGGCAAGCGGGGAGGAAAGATGGAGAGAAAAATGATGACAAGAATGAGGGTGAGAGGCAGAGAGGAAAAAAAGATATAGATATGGAAAGAAATGAGAAACGAAATGGATGCTGAGAGAGAGAGAGAGAGAGAGAGAGAGAGAGAGAGAGAGAGAAATATATATATCAATACTGTTTTTGTAATATATGTTGCTCTTGTTGGCGTTTTCGCTGTTGTTTTTGGCAGCAAGATGATTCTCTCTCTCTCTCTCCCTCTCCCCTGCAACTACTACTATCACCTCCACCACAAGCATCACCACCATTAACACTACAACTACCACCACCACCACCACCACCACTACTGCTACTACTACTACTACCACGACTATCACCACAACCACCACACTCCCCACACCCTATACGCAGCATACGCCGTCCATACGCACATCAGAGGCTGCCCATAATTGCGTAACGTCTCACAGGAAATTAAGGAACGCACTCATTTTACGCCGAGAGTGAGTGGAGAGAGAGAGAGAGAGAGAGAGAGAGAGAGAAAGAGAGAGAGAGAGAGAGAGAGAGAGAGAGAGAGAGAGAGAGAGAGAGAGATGGAGACCTATGTGGGTTGGGTTAGACTGGGTTAGGTTGGGTTCGCTGTTTCTAGTGAGGTTAAGTTGGGTTAGGTTGATTTGGTGGTTAGGTTAGTTGAGAGAGAGAGAGAGAGGGAGAGAGAGAGAAGACCTGACTAATTAGAATCGACGCTGATAATAAGAAATTAGCCTCTTCCCCCTCTTATTCCCCTCATTATCACATTATCCTGCATCCATCATTCATTCACTCTTTCCTCTTCACTCTTCTCTAATTTTCCTTTCATCCTTCCTACCGTCTGCATTCACCCACTCCTCTTTCTCCTCGTCTTCTTCTTCTTCTTCTCCTCTGCCTCCTCCTCCTTCTTCTTCTTCTTCTCCTCATCTTTTTCTCCCCCTCCTCTTCTTCTTTCCCACCTTTTCGCCTTCCCTCCCTCCTCCCCTTTTTCACTCACATACTCTTATTCATTCTTCACTCTCACTAGTCATTCTTTTCCTTCCCTCTTTCCTCCCTGATTCACTCTCACACCTCTTCTTCTTTCTTCAGTACCATTCTTTTTTTCTTTCTCTCCATGCTTTCTTATCCAATCACGCTTTCCCTTTCTTCACTTCTCTTACTTTCTCCTTCCCTCCTCTTCTCTAATTCTCTCACTCACTCTTCTTTCCCGTCTCTCCTCACTCTTCTTTATTCACACATTCTTATTCTTCCTTCTTGACTGCCACGCTTATTTACTCTAACATTTTTACCCTCCTTCATTTTCCCTCTTCTTTTCTTACATATTCACCCTCCATCATCTTTCCTCTCCTTTTTCTTCCATCTCTCTCGTTCACTAAATACCCTTTTCTACTTCCCTCTTTCCTCCATTCTTCACTCCTACACACTTAAGTTTTTTCCTTCCCTACTTTCTCCTTACACTTTCTTCTCTTGTCCTCTCGTCTTGCGTTTCTTCATTGTCATCAAAACACTTTTCTCTTATATTTCCTCTCTTCTCCCTTTACTTTTCTCGTCCTTTCCTCTGTCATTTCTCTCTCTCCCTCCCTCCCTCCCCCTCTCTCTCTCTCTCTCGCTCTCTCTCTCTCTCTCTCGCAGTTAGCACCTGGTCCCTCTAATTAGCAGGTAAGGTCGCTCTAAGCCAGGTAAAATGTGGAGGGAGGGAGGGAGGGAGGGAGGAAGAGAAGGAGGGAGCCAGGGAGGAAAGGGAGGCAATGAAAACAGTGAGGAAAGAGGAAAAATACTTAAAGGAGAGTAAATGGAGGATGGAAGAAGGAAGGGATGGAGGGAAGACCGAAGGAAACGTAAGGAGGGAAGGAAAAAGGAAACATGAAGCGGGAGGAAGGAAAGAAGGAAGGAAAGAAGGAAGGAAGAAAGATGCAAGAACAGGGAGGATAAGAGAGAAGAAAGATAAAGTCTTAAGGATGAAGAGAAGATGGGAAAGATGATGAAGGGAGGAGGTGCTTGGAAGAGATTTAAGGGAAAGAGGTAAGGAGGAAAATAAGGAGGGAGAAACTTGAGGAAGAGGGAAATGAGGGAGGGAGGGAAAGAAGATAAACCTGAGAGAGAAAGAAGGGAAAGTAAGAGGAAAGCACAGAGAGAAGAGAAAAAGGAGAGACGTAAGAGATAGTTAAGAGAGAGAGAGAGAGAGAGAGAGAGAGAGAGAGAGAGAGAGAGAGAGGGAGGGAGGGAAGGAGAGATATGAGACAAGGAGAAGAAAATTAGTGATCATCTTATTTTTTCCTTCTGTCTTGGTCATCATCTTTTACTGCTTCCTTCTCTTCCTCCTTCACTCCCTCCTTCTTCTTTATTCCTCCCTCTCTATATCTCCTTCATGTTTTCAGTCGCTCTCCATTTCCTAACCATCTCTTACCTCCTTCCTTCCCTCCTTATGTCTTCCTCCTTCCTTCTTTCTCTTTCAGTCCTTCCGTCTTTCCCTCTTCTCTTCCCTTCCCTCTCCCCTCTGTCCCTCCCTCTCCCCCCTCCTCATCTCATATCTTACCTCTCCCAACCACAACATTCTTATAGCCTCCCTCTCCTCCCCTCTCTTCTCTCTTTCTCTTCCCTCTCCTCCCCTCTCCTTCCTCTCTCTTTCCCTCCCTCTTCTCCTCTAGCTCTCCCAAGCATCGTTTCTTAATCTCTCTTCTTTTCTCCCCCTTCTCTCTCCTCTTTTATCTCTTCCTCTACCTGCCCCTTCCCTCTCCCCCTCCTTTTCTCTCATCCTCTCCTCCCCTCTCCTGTTTCACTTCTTCCTCTTCCTGCCCCTTCCCTCTCCCCTTCCCTTTCTCTCCTCCTCTCCTCTCCCCATACCTCAAGTCTCTCAATCGCAGTTTCCTTATTCTCTCTCCCCTCCTTCCTCTTTCTTCCAGTCCTTCCTCTGCCCTCTCTGTCTTCTCCCCTTTTCCTCCTCCCCTCCCCTCCGTTCTTCCCCCCTTCTTTCTCTCTCACTCCCTGCTCACTCTCCCTCCTTCTTCCTTGACTCCCCTCCCTTTTCCTCCCTCTCGTATTCCCCTTCCGTCCCCTCCCAACCTCCTTCCCCCTCCCTCCCTCCCCTCCTCCCCAACTCATACCTTACCTCTCTCAACCACAACACTCTTATTCTCTCTCTCCTCCCCCTCCCCCTACCCCCCTCCAAACAGCACATCTTACTCCACTATTAAAACTTATGATACAGGCGCCTTGGACAGCTACCCCCCCCTCCTCTCTCTATCTATCTATCTCACTCTCTATCTATCTATCTATCTATCTCATCTTTTATTTTTTTATCTTCTCCTTTTCTCTTCTTTCTCTCTGTTCCTTCCCCCCCTCAGCTCCCCCTCTCTCCCCCCCCTCTCTCTCTCTCACCTTCCTTTTCCTCCCTCCTCCTCTTCCTCTCTCTCCCTCTTACACCTCTCCTCACTTCCTTTTATTTTCTTTTTTTTTTATAACTCCTTCCTTCGTTATTCTCCTTTCTCTCCTTCCCTTCTTTTACACTCTTTACTCCTTCTTTCCTCCATTCTCCCTCCCTCTTTTTCCTTCATACCTCTCCCTCCTCGCTGCTTTTTCTCCCTCCCCCTCCCTTTTTCCCTCCTATCCTTTCCTCCCCCCTCTCCCTCCTCGTCTGTGATTTATTTCCTTGGCTTTATTTTTTTCCTCGAGAGAGAGAGAGAGAGAGAGAGAGAGAGAGAATTTCCAAAATACAGAAATACGTAGCTTAGACAGACAGACAAACAGACAAGGAAGAGAGCTCATAGATAGATAAACAGAACCGATAGACAGACAGAATGAGACAGGCAGAAAGACTGTAAGGCGGAAACAGAGATAAACAGACAGAGATAGAAAGACAAATCGAAAAATAGACAGAAAAACAAGGACTTGCTCATAGACAGACAGACAGAGAGACAGAAACAGAATGGCGCAGGACTGACAGACAGACAGAAAAGACATGGTGATAGACAGACAGACAGACACAGGGAGAATGAGACAGGCAGAAACAGACAGATAACAGAGAAACAAAAAGGTATGGACAGAGGGAGAAAGTTAGGCATAAACAGACTGATGGAGAAACAGACAGACAGATAGACAAAGGGAGAAACAGACAGGCAGAAATAGACACGCAGATAGACAGAGGGAGAAACAGGCAGGCAGACAGGCAGAGGCAGAAACAGACAGGCAGATAGACAGAGGACGAAACAGACAGACAGAATTAGACAGGCAGATAGACAGAGGCAGAAACAGACAGGCAGATAGACAGAGGCAGAAATAGACAGACAGATAGACAGAGGCAGAAACAGACAGGCAGATAGACAGAGGCAGAAACAGACAGGCAGATAGACAGAGGCAGAAACAGACAGGCCCACGTATTATCTAACCATTCTTGTTGACAGAACGCGAGAGCCAATGGGGTGGCGAGGATGGTATGACGTCACGGCAGAGCGGGCCTGTGATTGGTGGAGCGGGGGGAGGGTCGATATTATTGGTGAAGGGGGGAAATAGGGGGGGAGAGGGGAAATAGGGAGAGAGAGGGGGAAAAGGGAGAGAAGAGAGAGGGGGAAAGGGGAAAGAGAGAAGGGAAATAGGGAGAGAAGAGGGAGAAAAGGGAGAGAAGAGAGAAGGGGAAAGGGGAAAGAGAGAGGGGAAAATGGAGGGAAGGGAGAGGGGAAAGGGAAGGGAAGAGAGAAAAGGAAAAAAGGGAGAGAAGAAAGAGGGGGGGAAAGGGATAGAATAGAGAGGGGGGAAAGGGAGGGAAGAGAAAAGAGAGGAAAGAAAAAGAGAGGGGGAAAAGGAGGGAAGAGAGAAGAGAGGAAGAAAAAAGAGGGGGGGAAAAGGAGGGAAAAGAGAAGAGAGGAAGGGAAGAGAGAAGGGGAAGGGGAATGAAGGAGAGAGGAGGGGGAGGGAATAGGGTAGGGAAGAGAGGAAAATAAAGGTAGGGAGGAAATGGAGAAAGGGAACACAGACAGGATGAGATAGGGGGAGAGTAAGGGGAAAAAAGGGAGGAGATTGCGAGGGGAGGGAAAGGAGGAGGGGAGAGAGAAAACAGGGATGCAGGCTAGGGAAACAGGGAGAGAAAAGGGAAAGAGGGAGAGAAAGAGGAGGGAAACAGGGAAAGGAGGAAGAATGGTGAAGGAGGGGAGGGAACAGGGAGGAAAATTGGAGGAAACGAGAGGGAAGGTAGAGAAGGGGGAGGAAAAAAGGAAAAATGGAGGGAAAAGAGTCGGAGAGAGTAAGGGGAAAGGAGGAATCAGATAAAGAAGGGAGGAAGAGGGAGGAAATAAAGGGAAAAAAAGGAAATAGGGAGAAAATAAGGAAAAGGAGAGAAAAGAGAAATGGGGAGGGAAAAGAGAGGAGGGAGAGGAGGGAAATGCGGAAAAGAGGAGGAAAAGACAGGAAGAGGAGAAGACAAGATAGGAAGGAGGGGGAAATAAAGGAGGGAGGGAAAGTGAAATAGATAGATAGATAGATGGAAAGAGAGAGGGGGGGGGAAGAGAGAGCGCACATCCTCTACATACACATAACACAACGTACATATACAAACATACACACACACACACACACACACACAAACACACACACACGCACCCACAAGAATTTCCCCTCCATCATCACTGCTATCTTATCTTTTCTCATTCTCATTTCTCTTTCTCTGACTGCCCTCTCTCTCCCTCTCCCCCTCCTTCCCTTCCTCTCTCTCTCCCCCTCCTCTCTTACTCTCTCTCTCTCAATCTATCTGTCTCTCTAGCTCTCTCCTTCTAGTCCCCTTTTCTTAACTATTCTCTTCCTTCTACTCCCCCCCCCCTCTCCGCCCCCCTCTCCCTCTTCCCAGGTAAGTATGGCATCAGGTAACTCAGCACACTTTCCTTAGTAGGCCAGGTGACTCAACCCACTTAACGCAACCTCTCTCACACACTTACCTCACTATCTCACCTTCTCGCTCACTTCCTTGCACTCTTACAAGAAACTGTAGGTGACTCAAGACTGTCTTACACTCTCACCACACTCTAAATACTTCCACTAGTCGCTCACTCTCTTACACTCTTCTCACTCTTACACCCTCTCATTTTCTCTCACTCTCCTTCACTCTCTCTAGGAAACTACTGGTAACTCAATATACACTCTCACATACTTTCCTCAGTCTCTCTCTCTCTCTCTCTCTCTCTCAAGAAACATGGTAAGATATAAGACAAAGAAGAGGAAACGTTATCATAATTAAGAAAAAGGTGTCCGCAATACAGGTGTGGAAATTGTCCAAGCGAAACAAAGTTATATTTTTGTCCCTCTTCCCCTACCCTAACCTCCTCCCTCTCCCATATACTCCCCTCCCTCCTACTTACCCTCTCCCCTATCGTCCCCTACCCCCACCCTATCCCTCTCCCCCACCCCCATATCCCCCTCCTTCCTACTCATCTTCTCTCGTCTCCTTCTCCTACCCTATCCCATCCCTCCTTCCTCTCCTCTATCCCCTCCCTTCCACTCACCCCCCGCCCCTCTTCCTCCCCCCATCTTCCCCTCCTTCAGTACTCACCACCTGTGTCTCTCCAATCAGCCAGTCAGGTGTCCACACTTACCTGAGGAGGAAGAAAAGGGCTGGATTAATTACCTTCCTAAGAATCAATTATTTACTTTGCTTGGCTTGTGACGAATCTACTGTTTCCCTGATTTTTTCTTATTTGTTTTGTTACGGATTGACTGTGCTTGTTTTCACTTGTTTTTTAAGGACCCCTCGCCTTTTATACGGGTCTGTTATTGGTCTCTTGTTATTGGATGGAGATGGTACGGATCTGTTGTTGTTGACTTGTATTTTTGATATTTTATGAACCCCACCTCTTATTACAGGAGAAACAAATTTTCGTAGGTATGGCTAATGAGATGATCTTTCAGAGGATGCTTTGTGGGGCAACAGGTGCACCCAAACACACACACACACACACACACACACAATACTTAGACACAACAGATGAAAAAGTGAGTGGAATACAGCTTTACTATTTCTGAACAGTTGGTATGCCTAAATTTGGAGTGACGCAATATAGAAATCATTAACCTCTTGCACAGTCCAGATATACAAAGACACAGGTGTTCAGATTCTTACGATTAACTCCGGATAGAGGGAAGTTACGACTGTCTTAAATAAAAACACAGGTGCGCGTAGATTAGGTGAGAGCAGGTGACGCTGTGTTATGTCGGGTCATGGGGTCAGCAAGGTCAAGGAAAGTTTTGGGGTTACTTGATGTTTGCTTGTAACCTTGACCTAAGACTTGTTAGCTAAAGTTTCTGTGTGTGTGTGTGTGTGTGTGTGTGTGTGTGTGTGTGTGTGTGAGAGAGAGAGAGAGAGAGAGAGAGAGAGAGAGAGAGCAAGGGGGGTCAAACTTCCTCATACTAACCACTTCTGAACTTTGACCTGGTTCTGACCCCTTGCCTGGGACCTTGACCTCCCCCTACCCCCCCCTCTCTCTCACTCTCTCACACACCATTTTAACGTTTTTTATTTCTCTCCCTTTCACACACACACTCCACTGCTCTCTCACTGTCTCTTACTTTTTCACTCTCCAGCAACTT
>NC_137043.1:38662881-38825381 GCF_032717465.1 Coenobita brevimanus
GGGAGGTAGGCGGGAAGAAAGACAGGGAGAGAAGTAAGGAGGAAGGAGGGAGGGATAGGAGGAGGAAAGAGGAGGGAATGAAGGAATGATAGAGATTAGGAAACAAGAATGATGGAATAAGAAGAGATAGATAGATAGATAAATAGCCAGATAGATAGACAGACAAACAAAACAGATAGGTAAGTGTAAAATCAGACAAACACACACGCAGACAAAGCCGCATGAATAATAAAACACCTAAGTCGTAATATAAACAGATAAAACACCAACTCAAAGAAAATCCCCCCAAAAAAACACGCGATTCAAACGGAGGCCAAATAAAAACACAAAAGTAATCACGTCAACAAACACCCAAGTCTTGTTTTTTTGTGTGTTTTTTTTTTTGTCATAACTCTTGTGTTTTTGAGCTGACGAGGGTGAGACGTGGAATGATATATTTCTCTCACTTTCTTCTCTCTCTCTCTCTCTCTCTCTCACACACAACAATTGGAAGTGGAATATCATAGAGAGAGAGAGAGAGAGAGAGGGAGGGAGAGAATATCAGGCTTGAAAGAAAATGTGAGTCAAGAGTAATAGGGAGGGGGTACTCTGCAAAAATAGGTGAAGGTGGGGCATTAAAACCCATTAATTTATCTAATGGGGAGCTCCAACCCCTTCACTCCATCTCACCCCCACCTCGGCCCTCCCACCCCCTCCCTGTCCCCCTCTCACCCCTACCCCTACCACCTCTCACCCCTCCATCACACTCTACCCTCTCCCTCACCCTCTCTTACCCCCATCTTTCCCCCCTCTCACCCCCATCCCTACCACCTCACACTCCTCCATCACCCTCTACCCTCTCCCTCTCTCACCCCCATCTTTCCCCCCTCTCACCCCCATCCCTACCACCTCACACCCCTCCATCACCCTCTACCCTCTCTCTCACCCCCACCCTTCCTCCCTCTCCCCCCACCCGTAACCCCTCTCACCCCTTCCCTTACCCCCTCATCACAGTTTTAGAGACGCCCCACCATCAGTCAGCCAAGGAGAGGGCGGGAATTTTAACTCTCAGGCTCCTATGACTCACTCAGCTGCAGGTGATCGTTTGGCGTTTGTTGGGAAGGAAGGCCAGAGACAGGGAGGTAGGGAGAAGTAGGGAAGGGTGATAGGGAAGAGAGGTAGGGAGGGAAGACAAGAAAGGGAGGCATGAGGGGGAAGCTAAACAGAGAGAGAAAAGAGAAGGAAGAGGAGGTGGAAGAAAGGATGAGGTAGGGAGGAGAATGGGAGAGAGGGAGGATGAGAGGGATGTTAATGAAAGGGAGGGAGGAAAGAGGTAGGGAATAAGAGGGGCAGGAAGGAAGGGAGGGGAGAGGGAAGGAGAGAGAGGATACAAAGGTAGGAAAGGGAAGATATAGGTAGGTAATGAAAGAGAGAGAGGGAGAGAGGGGAAATGAGCGAAGAAAGGAAGGGGAAAGGTAGACGGAGGGAGGGAAGAAAGAGAGAAGGGAGGGAAAGGGAGGGAGGAAGGGAGGGAAAAGGAGGGAGGTATGGAGGAGGATTCGCTCATCACACACTCTTCATTTCAAAACAAACACCCTGGTAAACACCGCTGCCTCTCACTGCCATACCCTCCCTACCTCCCTACTTTCTCTCTCCCTACCTTTCTCTCTTCTTGTCCTCCCTCCCTACCTAACTCCCTACCTACCTACTTTACTTCTTACCCTCCCAAAAATGCCCTTCTTTACCCTCCCTACCTTACTGCCTTAATCCCTGCTCTTTTCCTACTCTCCCTACTTTACTCCCTCCCTACCTTACCCTCTCCCTACTATCCCTTCCTACCTGCTTCCCTACCTTCTCCTCTCTCTCTACGTACCCAACCCTCGTTACCTTAACTCTCTACCTGCCTGTCTCCATATCCCTCCCTCCTTCCTTCCCTACCCTTATACCTAATCTCTTTCCCTCCTTCTCTCCATCCCTCTTCAACCCCCCTCTCCCTTTCCCCATCCCTCTTTCCCTCCCTCCTTCCCTCTTTCCTCCCTGCCCCAATGACCTCCAAGAAAAGACGCCTCAGAGTTACTTCATTCATTCAGTTCAATTCCCTCTACCCTCCCTCCTTCATGACTTCCTTCTTTCCTCCATCCCACCTTCCCTCCCTCCTACCATTCCTTCTTAACTACCCACCCTGCCTCTCCTCTAGCCTTACCTACCTCCATCTTTCTCTCCCTACTTCCCTCCCTTCTTCATACCTTCTTTCTTACTTCCTTCCCTCCCTCTTTCTTTCTCCCTCCCTCTTGCTGCTTTCCTCCTTACCTACCTACCTCCTACAAGAAGAGGCAAGAGTATTAAAGGGGGAATCAGTGAATCAAAGACACCAAGAGGACAATAAGGAATCAAGAGGTAAAAATAAGCAGCGAATCGAGAAGGAATCAAGAGGAATCAAGAACACTCGAGAGGAATCAAAAGAAACTAAGAGGAATAAGAAAAATCAAGAGTACCCAAGAGGACTCAGGACAAGTTAAGTGGAATCGAGAAGCTAAGAAGAATCAAGAGAAATCAAGAGTACTAGATATGAATCAAGAGTAATAGAGATGAATAAAGAGACGCTAAGAGGAATAACTCAAGACTACCCATGAGGAATCTAGAGGAATTAAGAGGACTCAAGAGGAAAGAAAAGAAATCAAGAGAAAAGAAAAGAAATCAAGAGGTCTCACGGAGGCATCAAGTGTACTTGTGCTCAGTCAAGCGGTAAGTCATCAAAGAATCAAGAGGAGGTAAGAGGAAACCAAGAGGAATCAAGAGGAGGGAAGAGGAAACCAAGAGAAAAGAAATGAAATCAAGAGGAATCACGGAGGAATCAAGAGTACTGGAGGTGAATCAAATGGTAGGAGTCATCGATAAATCAAAGAGGTATCAAGGGGAGGTAAGAGGAACCCAAGAGGAATCAAGAGGACAAACTAAATCAAGAGGAATTAGGGAGGAATCAGGAGTATTGGAGGTGAATCAAGTGGTAGGAGTCATCAATGAATCAAAGAGGAATCAAGAGGAGGTAAGAGGAGTCAAGAGGAGGCTGCTGTTGGCTGGTAATTAAAACTTGATCTCAGGCCACACTAACTTATAAATGAAGCTCCCTCCCCCCCTTCCTTCCTTTCCTTCAACTCCTTCATTTCCTTTCCTTCACGTCCTTACATTATTTCCTTCATTTCCTCCATTTCCTTCACTCCTTTCCTTCATTTCTTTCCTTTCTTCCTTCACTTACTTCCTTCGTTCCCTGCTTCACTTTCCTTTACCTTCCTTCACTCCTTCCATATGCGTACTTCTTTTAAATCCCTTTATACTTCCTTCAGTTTTCCTTAATCCTTCTTTCCTTCACCATTTCCACTTTTTCCTTCATTGGCTCCTTTATTTTTCCTTCACCCTCCTTCATTTTTTCCTATATCTTCATTTAGATTTTTCAACTCCCTTCATTCATCGTCCTTCACTTCATCCTTCACTCTTCGCTGCCATTCCCTCACCATCTCCTTCCTCCTCCTTCACTCTTTTCACCTTTCCATTTCATTCCTTCCCTTCATCTTCCTTCCTTCGCCCATCCATTCATTCCCTCCTTCCTTCCCTTCACCCTTCCATTTCATTCTTTCCTTCCCTTCTTCTTCCTTCAGTCCTTCCTTCTCTTCATCTTCCTTCAGTCCTTCCATTTCATTCCTTCCTTCCCTCACCCATCCATTTTATTCCCTCCTTCCTTCCCTCCATCTTCCTTCACTCCTTCCTTCCTTAATCCGTCGCTCCTCCTTCCACTTTTGTGTTTATATGACAAAAAAATCAGAGAGAGTTTTCTTAATCGCACTTTCTTTCTTTTTGTTTTGTTTTTCTTTGTATTATTCTCGATTTTTGTGAATTTGTTTTGTTTTTTTTCTTGTTTCTGCTTATTTGTCTTTATCCTCAGTAATTATTTCCTGCGTGTGTGTGTGTGTATGTGTGTGTGTGTGTGTGTTTTATTATTATTCAGGTAGTTTTGTTTTCTTTAGTTTCTCTCCCTCCTTTTCTCTCTCTCAGTCTATTTCTCTCTATCTATCTATCCTTTCATCCTTCGTCTCCCATTCTCTCTCTCTATCTCCGTCAACTTTTGCCAACTATCTTCATCTCATCTCCAATCTCCATCCCTCCATCCTTGTTTGTGTTTCCCTCCCTCTCTCTCTCCCTCCCTCTCTCCTTCTTCTTCCTCTTCTCTTTCTTCCTTCTTTAAACCTTTCTCCTTTTTCTTCATTTCCCTCCTTCCCTCCTCTCTCCTTCCTTCCTCTCTTCCCCCTCCCACTTTTGCGGCCTTCTGCAGCATCTCATCTCCGCCTCTCTATCTCTCTTTCTCCATCTCTCTCTTTCATCTTCCTCTTCTCTCTCTTTTCCTTCCTCTTTTTCGTGTCATTTTTGTAGATTGTCTGTAGAATTTCATCACCTCTTTCCTCTCTCTTTTATCTCCCTGTTTCTCATTCTCTCTTTTCTCTCCTTCCTCATGCTTTCCTATTTCTTTCCCTCCCTCTGCCCCTCTCTCTCTCGTGCCAATTGTGTAGTCTGTATGTAGACTCTCATTACCTGTTTTCTATCTCTCTTCCCTCTCCCTTTTAACTCCCTGCGTCTCTCTCTCTCTCTCCCATCCTTCCTTCTTACTCATGCTTTCTTATTTCTTTCCCTCCCTCCCTCCTTCTCTCCCTCCCTCCCTCCCTCCCTGGCGTGGCACTTTTGCGGACTGGCTGCAGCATCTCATCTCCGCCCTGATATTGTCTAACCAAAGGCCATTCTCAGCTATCAATGGTGCGTGAACGAGAGGGGGAGGGATAGGGGGAGGGGAGTTGGGGAGGAAGGGAGGGAAGTAAGGGGAAAAGGGAGGTAAGGGTTGGGAACGTGGGGGATCGAGAGGAGGGTGGGTGGAAGGCAAGTGGGAGGGGGAAGAGAGAGGAGGGCGGGGGAGTGGAGGAAACATGGGAGGGAGGATGCGAGGGAAAGAGAAGATGGAAGGCAGGTAAGCAGGAGGTGGAATGGGCAGGAAGGTAAGGTAAAAAAAAAAAAAAGAGAGAGAGGGGGAGGAAGAAAATTGAAGAGAAAAGAACAGATCACAGAAGATAACGTAACAAAATATAATTCAAGGGAAGAAAATGAGTGAGTGAGTGAGTGAGTGAGTGAGTGAGGAAGAGAACACTGAGGAAGCTGGGGAGAGAGAGAGAGAGGGGAGGAGGGAGGGGAGTAGTGAGGGATGGAAATGGGAAGGAGGAAAGAAAGGAGAGGACTGGTGTAGAGAGGAAAGGCGTGAGAAGATTCTGAGGGAGACAGAAGGAAGGAGGGAAATAGTGTAAGAGAAAGAGAGGGAGGGAGAGAAGAGATGGGAGAGGAAGGGAAGGTAAAGAGGAGGGAAGTTGGGAGGAGAGAAATGAAGGAGGGAGGGAGGCTAGAAGGAGGGAGGGAGGGAGGGAGAGAAAAGTTGGGAGAAGGGAGGGAGAGAGATCAAATAGGCGTGAAGGTGTGAAGGAGGGAGGGAGGGAGGGAAATGAGCAGTGAAAGTGATTAAGGGAGGGAAGGTGGAAAGCTACACAGTTACACAGACCTTCAGAGGCCAGACATGTAGGCCTAGTTCCCCTTAATAGAAAAACTTCAAGTGTCACAGAAGAGAAAAGGATAGCAAAGTAATAGAGGCGAGAGAGAGAGAGAGAGAGAGAGAGAGAGAGAGAGAGAGAGAGAGAGAGAGAGATGAGTAATGGAGAAGGAAAATGGGGGGAGAAGGAGGGAGGTCAAGGAGGGGGAAGGAAAAACAGAGGAAGAGAGAAGAAAGTGTGGGGAAGTGAAGCGAAATAGTGAAGAGGAGGAGAAGGAGGGGGATGGGAGGGGAGGAAAATGGTGGAAGGGGGAGGCACATGAGGGAGAGAGGGAGCAAAAAGGGTGAGGTGAGGTGAGGGGGTGGGGAGAGGGAAGGAAATGGGGGTGATGGGAGGGGGAGGTAAAGGGAAGTTTGGTGGTGTGAGACAATGGAGAGGAGAGGCTTTTTCTTTACTCCTCTCTGACCTAATTCTCTCTCTCTCTCTCTCTCTCTCTCTTATTTTCTTGACCTCTTTCCCTCATCATTAATCTTTCTTCTCCCTCCTCTCCCCTCCCCTTCCACCCCTTTCCTTTCATCTTACTCCTGTCTTCCTCTTCTCCTCCTCGTCTTCTCTCCCCTCCACCTCCCTCATCCTCTCCTCCTCTTTCACCTCGTCCTTCTCTCCTTTCCCAATTCCCGTCCCTCTTCCTTTCCATTTCCCTCCTCTCGCTTCCTCTTCTTCCTTGCCCGTTCACCATATTCTTACTCTCTCTTTCTCAACCTTTCTTCCTTCCCTCACCTCACTCCCCATCTTCCTCTTCCTCCTCCCCTTCTTTCTCTCTCCTTTCACTTTCTCCTCAATTTTTCCTCTCCCTCTCCCAGGCCTCCTTGTCCCTCGTCCTCTCTCCTTTTTCTTTCTCCCTCCTTCTCTCTCTCTCTTTCCCTCCCCTCTCCCCTTTTCCTGCACCTCCGTCTTTCTCTAACTCCCTTTTCCTTCACCTTTTCCTTAATTCTCTCCTTTCTCTTCTCCTATCCATCTCCTCCCTCCTCCTTTTTCTCATTCTTCTTCCCTTACCCTCTCTTTATATCTCTCCCTCTCTCCATCTCCTTCCTTCTTCACCAGTTCCTTATCTCTCTCCTTTCTCTCCCTCTACCTTTCATCATCCTTCCCTTCTCCAATCACTCCTTCTTCCTTCACCACTCACGTTTTCTTACTTCTCTTCCTTCTCTTCCTCCGTCCCTCTTCCTCCTCCTCCCTCTCCTTCTTCTTCCTTCACCCTCACCTTTTCTTACCTCTCTCCCTTCTCTTCCTCCTTCCTCTCCTTCTTCTTCCTTCACCCCTCCCCCATCCTCTTCCTCAACTCCCTTCACCCCAAACTTCGCTATCTTACCAACGCGCTTTCAATTTCCTTATGTATTTCGTCCACAAGTTCCATTTCCGTAACCTCTCCCCCCCTTTTCTCTCCCCCTCTCCCCTCCCTCCCCCTCTTTTCCCCTTCCCTCCTCCCTCTTTTTCCTTCTCTCTCGCTATCTCGTGTTTTTTTCTCTCTTACATTTCCGCATCCTTTCCTCACATCATCCGCCTTTCTCACCTCCCCCCCCCCTCTCTCTCTTTTTCCTTCTCTCTCACTCGCCCGCTCTCTCTGTCTATCACTTTTCCTCTCTCTCTCTCTCCTACATTTCCCCATCCTCTCTTCTCCTCTCTCACTATCTCTGTTTTTTCTCTCACATTTCCATACTCCTCTTCCCTCTGTCTCACATCCTTCCTTCCCGCTTTCCATTTCTCTCCTTCCCCCTCACTCACCCGCTCTCTCTGTCTTTATCTCGGTATTTCTCTTCCATTTTCGTATCTCCTATGACCTTTTCCCTCCTACTCTCTCTCTCTCTCTCCTACCCCCTCTCCCCCTATCTTTTTCCTTCTCTTTCTCACTCGCCTGCCCGTTTGCTCACTTTTTTCTTTTCAATTTTTTTTGGGGGGCTTTCGACCTTCCTGTGAGATTTTGAAAAATTCTTGTCTATATCTAGTTTCTGGATTTTTGACTCTCTCTCTCTCTCTCTCTCTCTCTCTCTCTCTCTCTCTCTCTCATTATCTTTCAGTTCACAACTTCATAGAGTAACTCAGTTTTGCTCTCTCTCTCTCTCTCTCTCTCTCCCTCTCTCTCTCATTATCTTTCAGTTCACAACTTCATAGTGTAACTCAGTTTTGCTCTCTCTCTCTCTCTCTCTCTCTCTCTCTCTCTCTCTCTCTCTCTCTCTCTCTCTCGTGCCTTTCTTAATCCTCCCTTCATCCTTCTCCGTCCCCTCTCTCCTTATCTCTCTCTTAATCTCCCTCCCTCCCTCCTTCCTTTTTTTTCCTCCTCCTCCTCCTCCTTCATTCTTCCCCTTCCTCACTCTCTTCCGTTCCCTTCTATCATATCCTGGCCTTTTTCTTATACTTCCTTTTTTCTTCCTTCCTTCCTCCCTCCCTCCCTCCCTTTCCCTCTTTATGCTGCCTTCTCTTCCTTCTTATATTCTTTACTCACCTGTCTATCAACCCATCTATCTTTCTATCTATCTTTGTATCTGTCAGTTTTTCTTCATATCTGTCTATCTACCTATCAGTCACCGTATCTCTTTATCTATCTTTCTATCTACCAATGATCATGATACGGGTTCAGTCCCACCCATGGAAGACATTTAAGAAATTCTCTCGTTCTCTCTCTCTCTCTCACACACACACACACACACACACGCACAAGGGCTAGTGTTTGTTTTGATGGCCAGGGAGAAGGACTTAAGCGGCCTGGCAAGAAAAAAGGGAGATAAGCGGAGGGAGTTTGTTTATGTTTTGCAGGGAGGAATAGCTCTATAGTGTCTCTCTCCCTGTCTTGATTTTTTTTTTCTTCAACATTTTATATTTTATTAACATGTAACTTTCTGCCTGTCTGTCTGTCTGTCTGTCTCTGTCTCTCCCTCCCTCCCTCCATCTCTCTCTCTCTCTCTCTCTCTCATTTATAACCTTAGACTCTGTGATTTTATTTTCTTAACACACACACACACAGACACACACACACACACACACAAACACCCCCCCCCACACACACACAAATACAAACACCCCCCCCACACACACAGAAACTCTCTCTCTCCCCTTTGACCCAGACATCCGATGACCTTTGACCTTCACCTGTGCAGTAATTATCCCTACATAATGCCAGGTCAACCTAATCACAGCACAATCCGTGGCTTTACGTTAATGGCCACTTCAATGAGTAGGTCAGTGAACACATTTATATAGAGTGGTACTGAATTATCATCATTACTATTATCATGCCCGTCATTATCCTCATTATTATTATTATCACCGTCATTATCATCATCATTATTATTATTATTATCATCATCACCGTCACTATCATCATTTTTATCATCATTATTATTATTATTATCATTACAGTCATTTTCATCATCATCATCACCGTCACCATAATTATTAGTATTAGTATTAACGCCGCCTTCGGGAGCCTCCACCCGATGTCAAGTCAGTTCCTATTTTCAGTAGATAGGTAACAGAAATCTGAATTACTCGTGCTGTGAGCGAGACGGAGCGAGGAATTTTCCCTTATTTTTATCATGCTGGAACACCCGTTGAGGGAGAGAGAGAGAGAGAGAGAGAGAGAGAGAGAGAGCCAGGTAAATCAAGAAGAAATGTTTTTGAAGGTCTGAGGGACATATAGTATAAGAAAATGAATGAAAAATGAGAGAGAGAGAGAGAGAGAGAGAGAGAGAGAGAGAGAGAGTCGTGACAGATGCTGGCCTCTGGGGATTAACACCGGGATTTTCTCTTTCTCATTTTTTCTTTATTGTCATTTTTTCGTATTGTTTTTTTTTTTCTTACCAAAATTCCACTCGTCATTCTGCGTCTTAAGGAGGGAGAGAGAGAGAGAGAGAGAGAGGTACGTTATATAGATACACAGACAATACAGATCTCTCGTCCTTTTGCAGGTGGTTAGATCTTAATTAAAAACAACAACACCTGTCCCTAACTATGGATCTTTGAGAGAGAGAGAGAGAGAGAGAGAGAGAGAGAGAGAGAGAGAGAGAGAGAGAGAGAGAGAGGTACATTATATAGATACACAGACAATACAGATCTCTCGTCCTTTTGCAGGTGGTTAGATCTTAATTAAAAACAACAACACCTGTCCCTAACTATGGATTTTTGAGAGAGAGAGAGAGAGAGAGAGAGAGAGAGAGAGAGAGAGAGAGAAAGCGAGAAAAGAAAGAGAGAGAGAGACAGTGATAAGAGGGGGTCAAAAAACATGTTTGCCACCGGTATTAATTAGGTAAAAAAACTGCAAGGAAAAAACACGGTGAGCCGGAGTCTGTTTGTGGTACCCCCCCCTCTCTCTCTCTCTCTCTCTTTCCTGTAATTAGAGATAGCCGTCTATTAAGGTCTGGCCCTATGCAAAAGACCATGAGGTGTGTGTGTGGTCTGAGTACCTGTGTAACTTGGTCAATCCCCACTCTCTTATCACTGTCTTTAACTCTCTCTCTCTCTCTCTCTCTCTCTCTCTCTCTCAAAAGTGTCAAATTACTGTCTCTCACGGTCTCACTCTGTCTCCATTATCTCTCACCCTCCGTCTCATCTGTCTGTCTGTCTGTCTCTCTCTCTAAATCTCATATTCCCTCATCTGTCACATTCCTCAATTTTTACCTCACAAAATTCCTTCATCCCGACTCTCTCTCTCTCTCTCTTTCTCTCTCTCTCTCTCTCTCTCTCTCTCTCTCTCGTCAAGCATCAAGACGTGAAATACAATATGGTGTCGTGGGGGGGGGGGGGAGGAGGAACAAGAGGAGGAAGAGGAGGTGTGGAGGAAAGAGAAAGACTGAAGAAAGAGGAAGAGAGAGGAGGTGGGTGGAGGCTGGAGGGGGATGGGAGAAAGAAAGATGAAAGAGAGAGGAGGGGGAGAGGGAGGAAGGCTTGGGTGTTTTAGGGGAGGGGGAAGGAGGAGGAGGTGGAAGCGTGAGAAAGGAAGAGAAAAAGTGGAGGTAGTAACGTACGGGAGGATGAGAATGAGGGATTAAAGACGACGAGAGGGAAGAGGGAGGGGGAAGGAGGAAGGAGGGGGAGGGGGAGGGGGAGGGGGTGGAAGGAAGGTGGAGGAGCAGCAGAAGGGACGAAAGAGAAAGAGCAATTAAAGAGAGTATGAAAGATGGGGAGGAGGGAGGGGAGAGGATTTAAGGGTAGGGGGAAGCAACGGGGAGGTGGAGGGGAAGAAGAGAAAAGAATATGAATGGCTTAACAGAGACGGAAAGGAGAGAGGGAAAGATTGAAGGGAGAGGGAAGAGGGGAAGGAGAGAGGAGGGGTAGGGGTAGGGGATGAAGGGAAAGAGAGAGGTGAGAGGGGAAGGTAAAAATATAAGAAGAAAGATGAATGGAGAAAAATAAGGTGGGAAAGAAAGGTTAATGAAAGTGGAAGACAGAAATGAAAAAGAGAGTGGGAATCGGAGGGGAAGGGGGAATGGGAGGGGGAAGGAAGGGGGAGAGGAAGAAGGAAGAGAGGAGGGGGAGGGGATGGGGAAGGGGGAGAGAAAGAGGAGGTGGAGGGGAAGGGGAAGGGGGAACGAGAGAAGAGTGGGTAGCCAGAGTCTCCTCCGTGTCACCAATGTTAGCGAGGGAATTAGACCTATTAAGATAAGAGGGGGGGAAGGAGTGATGGAAGGAGTGATAGAGGGAGGGAAGGACAGGGTGAAGGAGTGATGGAGGACATAAAGAAGGAAGGGAAAAGGGCAGGAAGGTAGGAAGCTTGAAAAGATGACAGGAAAAACAGAAGTAAGGATGGAAAGAAGGGAAAACTAGGAATGGAAATGAAGATAGAACTGAAAACTAGAAGGAAGGAAGCAAGGAAGGAAAGAAGAAAGGAAGGAAGAAAAAAAGAGAAAATCGGATTGGAAGTGAAGAAAGGACTGAAAACTAGAAGGAAGGAAGGAAGGAAGGATAGAGTGGAATGGAAGGAATAACTGAAAGCACTGAGGGAAGGAAGAGAACCAGAGGATGCAAAAGAAGGAAGGAAGAAAGAAAAAACTGAGGGAAGAAGAAAAAGAATGAGTGGAGGAAAAAGGAAGTGAACAGAGGAGGGAAGCCAAGGAGATAAGTTAATAGCCAGAGGGAGAGGAGGAGGGGAGGAGGAGAAAGAGTGAGAGAGGAAGGCATCCCTGAAACGAATAGCCATTTTTCCAACTGCGATGAATTAGTAGATAGTCACATAGATAGATGCGGGAGAGGAGAGGTAGAGGGAGGGGGAGAGGGGGGAGAGGAATGAAAAGAAAGGATAGAAGGAGGGTAGAGAGACAGAAAAAGAAACAGGTAGACAGACTGACAGATTGATGGATATAAATAAACATAATAAGAGATGGACCGATATAAACGGATAAATAGACAGATAGAAAGGGACAGGGGAAAGAGAAGATAGCCCTGGGATAAGGATAAAAGGAGCTGAAGACAGGACGGAAAAGAAAGAACGGAAGGAAGGAGGATCAAAGAGAGAACGAAATGACTAAAAAGGGAGAAAGATATGATAGAAAGGAAAAGACGTCTGCCTTAACAATGCTCCTCTATCTCTGACCTTAAGTCTTGTTCGCCTGCTTCTTCTTCTTCTTCTTCTCCTCCTCTTTCTTCTTCCAATCTTTCCTCTCTCATACACTGATCCATAAATACTCCCAATCTCCTCCATCTTCTTTTTGGTCTATCTCTTCACGTCTTCCTAACCTCCTCACTCACACAACTTTCATAATATCCATCCCTAGCCCAGTTCTTCTGTTTTCTCGATCTGCCTCTTCTTCTCCTAACCGTCTCCTAACCTCCATACCCTCATACACCTTTCATTATATACCTTCCTAACCTTGTCATCCATCTTCTTCGTGGTCTGCCTTTTCTTCTATCCACTTCCTCAGTCGTACACCCACCTTCTTCAATCTTCTGCCTGTTCTCCCAATCACTTCACTATCATACACTCTCCCTCTTACCCAATCTTTTTTCTTCCATCATCCTGGTCTTCCTCTTCTTCTTCTTCCGGTCATTCCAATCACACATTCTCCTAAGTTCACCTCTCACCAGTCATTCTTCAAGGCCAAACTAGGTCATCTTATACGCCGGGGAATGAGATAAGACCGATTTATTAAGGTCGATTTCGGTGACCGTGTGACCGTGCTCTCTTTCAGGCACTGGATATGAAAGACAGAATATATGTAACTTTTCTCCCTTTCCCATCAGTGTAACATGTCTTTCCTCAACAAAATATATATATATATATATATATATATATATATATATATATATATATATATATATATATATATATATATATATATATATATATATATATATTATAATAATAATAATAATAATAATAATAATAATAGTAATAATAATAATAATAAAATAAAAACTAATAATGGCATTATTCGCTTTTTCCCATTAAAGTTACATCTCTTTTGATAATAATAATAATAATAATAATAAAAATAATAATAATAATAATAATAATGGTGTTTTCTTTTGTTTTCCTGCTGGCAATTATAGTAAAGGAAGTGGTGGGTTGGGGAGAGACATCCATCTCCCTCCTCCTTTCCTCGCACAGGTAGGTCAGATCACCCCAACAATTACATTACTCCGGTAGTTAACCTCGTAACAACCCAATTGGCCCTCTGTTACCTGTACTACCTGCCCCTAAACCACCTCAAGTATTTATCTTAACGAGGCTCATCCATCCACCATCCATCATACGATCCTGTGCTGCCCCATCAGTACAGTGGAGGTCAGAGGTTACGCTACTTAGATATTTAAGGCAAGGGAACCTGTCACTTTTCCCTGAGCGGCATTAAGGGAGCACACACACACACACACACGTAAATACACGTAAAAAAAGTAAAAACAATACAATCGCCAAACGCCCTTGTTCACGATCAATCTTAAAAACTCTACGGTAACCGCAACCCACGTTTCACTACCACACGCCCTAAACGAAAACGGAATATTCCCTAAAAGACAAAAATACAACTAAATATAATAGAAAAAAAAATGAGTGGGAGAATATTAGATCAAAGAACAGTTTCTCCAAGTCCTAATTTTTTGAAGAAATAATAAAAATCAATTGAAATGCAACAGAAAGGAAAAAATATAAAGCAAAATGAATTGTAAAAACGAAAAGATGAATTGAAAAATTATTTAAATAAAAGTCAAGAAAAAGCGAACACGTGTGAGCTCCAACAAAGAGGGAGACGCAACAAAAGGAGGAATAAAAGATAAAAGGGAATGGAGGAAGGAGAGGGGGAGAGATAAGAAGGGGAAGAGGAAAGAGAAGGGAAAAGATAGGGGAAGAGAGATAAAACATGATGAATGGACAAATGAAGGATAAAATGCTTGATGAAAGAGAGAAGAGAATGGGTGAGGGACAGGGGAGAGAAGAATACGGAGAGAGAGGGAAGAGGAGAGGTGAGGAGAGGGAGAAGAGAGAAGAAGAGATGAAACAATAGGTAAGGGAAAGTGAAGAGAGGAGTGAGAGGTGAGAGGAAGAGTAAAGAAAAAAAAAAAAGCGGGGGGAAATAATGGAATGGAGACAAGTGAAGAAAAGAGAAGAAAATTATGAAGAAGAGGAGAGAGAGAGAGAGAGAGAGAGAGAGAGAGAGAGAGAGAGAGAGCTGTGTAAACTCAAGAGCCCGAGTCAGCTGGTAGAGGTAAACACAAGAGGAGGAAAAGGAAGAAGAAGAGGAGGAGGAGGAGGAGGGGCAGGAGCAGGAGGAGGAGCAGGAGGAGCAGAAGGAGCAGGAGAATTAGGAACGGAATGAGGAGGGGGATGTGGTTGTGGTGCAAGAGAATTTTAAGGAGGAGGAGGAGGAGGAGGTGAGAGAGAGGAGAAGAAAGAGGATGAAGAGGGAAGAGGAGAGGCGATAAGGAGAGTGTAAAATAAGATCAAAGCTTAGGAAAAACAAGAGCTAAAAAAAAAAAAAAGTGCAAAAAGTGGATATCCCAAGAAATTAAAAAAAAAAAAAAACGCATCATTGAAGTCAGGATTCCCACCCAAGAATTTAAACAAACCCAGAATTTTCAAACCTAAAATCTTTAAAAATGTCCCTTAAAAACTTCTCAGCCCCTTAAATAACAAGTCTTAAAAATCATCTACATCCTTTAACCACTCCATACAATTGAAAAAAGTGTAAAATTAAATATAAACTCACGAAAACAAGCGTTAAAATAGGTTTACATCAAGAACAGATAAAGTACCATCGTTACTGACAGTAAATTGAAAACTGTCTACACCCATGAATCTCGAAACCTTTAAGTAATATCCCTTAAAAACACCTAAAATCCTTAAATAAGAAGTCTACGATCACCGAACGCCATTTTTCACCATCGACCTTATAAAACTCTACGGTAAATAGAACCCACGTTTCACTACCACACGCTCTAAACAAAAAATTCCCTAAAAGAAGCCAGTAAATTGAAGGTTGCCCATACCCAAACACTTCAAAATATATACCTTTAGAAATATCCCTTAAAAACGACTACATCCCTTAAACTACAGGCCATAAAATCAATCAAGATCCTTCAATAACCCCGTAAAAATGCAACAGAATTCTTAAATCAGACCAGAACTTGTGAAAACACGCGCCAAAAGAGGTTATCCCCGAGAAATAAACAAAATCGCATCGTTCAAGTCGAGATTCACAGACGACTGAATCGGAGCGCCTCGGCCGGGAAGAAGGGGCCCAGAAAAACAAAATAGCATCGCCTAAATAGGATTGAAAGGGCAGGAAACGGAATCGAATCGCACAAAAGGCGTTCGGGAAAAAGTTGCCACGTTACCTATAGAGGGAAGGAGAGAGGTGGAGCGGGGCAAGGTGAAAGGGTGGTAAGAGAGGAAGGGAGGGAGGGAAGGAGAGATATTGAAGGAGGAAACGGAGGAGAGAGAGAGAGAGAGAGAGAGAGAGAGAGAGAGAGAGAGAGAGTGTGTGTGTGTGTGTGTGTGTGTGTGTGTGTGTGTGCAACCCTCAACATGCACCGCAAAACACGAATTAATAGGATGTTTGCGAGTATATTTGAATAACCATAAGCCTCACTGCATGCTTCTCGTTATTTCCTGTACGAATGATTTCCGGAGGGTGTGGAGGGCGAGAGAGAGCCTTCAGTTTTGATATATTTTTTTCTTATTATTCTTCTGAGATTAAGGAGTAATTTCTTCAGCTGGGGTCGTAAGGTCTGTGATGTCTGTATATGCATGTGTTTATGTGTGTATGTATGTACGAGTATGTATGTGTGGATCGATGGATGGATGTACGTATGCAACTCCTCCTCTTCCATTCCTTCTCTCTCACTCTTTTTTCCTCATTACCTCCATCCCTACTCTCTTTTCTCTATCCCTCACTCCCTCCTCCTCCTCTTCCTTCCCTCTCATCCTCCTCATCATTATCATTATTTTCTTACGCTTGAACTCTTCTCTTCTCTCCCCTCCTCTCATCTCTTCCCACTCCGTTGCCCCATCATCATCATCATCATCATCCACTCCAGTCCGCATCCCGTCGCTCCCCGTCCTCGTCCTCGTCTCTCCTCGAGCTAAAACTCTCTCTACCTTCTTCCTCTCTCTTTTTCTTGGCTCTTTTCCACTTCCTTCCCTTTGCTGAGAGTCCGTAAAAGTCTAGAGAGGAAAAAGAGCAGGGAAGAAAAGAGAGAGAGTAGGGAAAGGGGGGAGGAGGAAATTAGAACTATCTTTATTTAAGTCTGGCTGGCTGGCTGGGTTGAGAGAGAGAGAGAGAGAGAGAGAGAGAGAGAGAGAGAGAGAGAGAGAGAGAGAGAGAAACAGACAGACAGACAGAGAGAGAGAGAATTAAAATACATGAAAAAACACAAAAAATCAGTCAGGTATTTTTAATCAGTGTGTGTATGTGTGTGTGTGTGTGTGTGTGTGTGTGTGTGTGTCTTTCTTATGTTTATTTAACTTTTTCAATTTACAGATTTGAAAAGACATTTTTACGCTCCCCCAACTCGCATCTCTCTCTCTCTCTCTCTCTTTTCCTTCATATACACCCCTTTCTCTTCTCCCTCCTATACTTTCACCTCCTTCATCCCCACTCCTCTCCTTCCTCCCCTTCATCTCTTCTTCCTTCCCTCTTCTTCTCTTTCTCCTAATCTGCTGTCTTCCTCACTGCACCCTCTTCCCCTTCACACATCCTCCTCTCTCCTTCCTCCTCCTCCTACCTTTTTTCTCCAATCTCTCCACCACCATCTCCACATTTCTTCCTTTCCTCTTCTTTCTCCCAGCTTCTTCCTTCCCCCTCCCCTTCTCCTACTCCTCATCCACATCTTTCCCTTTCTTCTTGTAATCCCCCTTCTCCCTCCTCATTCACACCCCGTATCCTTCTCCTCCCCTCCTACTCCCCCTTTCCTTTTGCTCCCCTCCCCTCCTCCTCCTCCACTGCTCCCATCCCCTCCCCCTCCATTCACTCCTCTCGCCTCCTCCAAACTTTGTGCGCCTCTCTTATGGAATTCTCCTCTTGTTTTGAAGCTGTTTTGAAGGAGGGATGGGGAGGGAAGGGGGAGGGAGAGGGAGAGGGAGAAGGGAAGGGAATGAATGGGAAAAGAAGGAGGGGGGAAGGGAGGGATGAAGGGAAAGAAATGAGAAGGAATAGGAAGATGTAAGGGAAGGAAAAGGAAAAGAGAAGAAAGGTAGGAAAGGACAGGTAAAGGTGAGTCCTGCCACCCCTAATCAACTTCCCAGAAAGTGTCCTTAATCGCACCTGTGTGGAGTACAAATCTCAACTACCTGACTATGCAAAGGTCCCTCAACTCCCCCCCTATCCCCCTGAAGGAGAATGGTGGTGGACTGCACGAGAGGGGCAACTTCAACCGGGTTCACGTTCGGATGAGCCTGGGGTTCCAACGACTACTGCATGTGAGAAAGGAAAACACACACACACACACATTCACACAGCATCTAAGAAATTCCAGAACACACACACACACACACACACACACACACACACACACACAGCATCTAAGAAATTCCAAAACACACACACACACACAGAAAAAAACGCACTTTCTGTCCCAAATCCCCCTCTCCCCCCCTGCCAGCGTGACATCTGTGGTGGTAATGCCCCCACTTGCATACCTGAGTGGCCTAATGGGGGCAAAGGTGGTTAGGAGGGGCGAAACGGCACGGGTGAGGGGGAGAGAGGCGTGGGAGTGAGGGGAGAGAGGGGTGGAAGTGAGGGGAGAGAGAGGGGAGTAGTGGCAAGGGAGAGGAGAGGCAGAGTGGGAATGTGGGAGAGGGGAGATGAATGGAGAGAGAAAGGTGCTTAGGAGGTGATGGAACATGAGAGGATAGAGAGAGAGGGGGGGGGAAGAGAGAGAGGAGGGAGGGGAAGTAGAGGGAGAGAGGAGAAAGGTGTGAAAGGGGAGTCAGAGTGAAAGAAAAAAGGGAGAGGAAGGAGGGGGAGGTAAGAATGCCAAAGGTGTTTAAATGGTGGGATAAGAGGAAGAGAGCGGGAGATGGGAGGGGGCAGAGGGAGAGGGGATGGGAAGAGTAGGAGGTAGAAGGTGGGGAAAGAGGAAGGAGGAAGAGGTAGCATGTGGGAAGGGGAAGAGGTAGGGTGAGGATGCAGAAGGTGAGAAGGAGTGAACGAGGGAAAGGGAGGAAAAGAAAGACAGGGAAAGGAATGTGAGTAATGTTAGAATGTGGGACAACATGAGGGGAGAGGGAGAGGGAGAGAGAGAGGGGAGGGGGAGGGGAGGGAGAGGGGAGAAGTAGAGGGTGGGGTAGGGGGACGGGGGTAAGGAATGCTAGATGTTTTTAGAAAGTAGGATACGAGGTGAGGAGTGGGAAACTGGAAGAGAGAGAGGGGAGAGGGAGGGGGGGAGGAAGGAGGAGGGGAAGGAGTGTGTGTGTGTGTGTGTGTGTGTGTGTGTGTGTGTGTGTGTGTGTGTGTGTGTGTGTGTGTGTGTGAGAGAGAGAGAGAGAGAGAGAGGGAGGGGGGAGTGAGAGGTGGGCATCTGTGGTAGTAATGCCCCTCACTTGCATACATGAGTACCCACAAGAGGAGGGATAATGTGGGAGGGGAGGGGAGGAGGGGAGGAGAAAAGGAGACTGAAGGAGCCTGTGAGGAGAAGGAGAGGGGAGGAGGGGAGAAGGCGAAAGACGGAGAGGAGGAGGAGAAAGACAGGGTGGGGGGAAGGAAAAGGGAAAGATAAGAGGGGGAGGAGAGAAAGATGAAGGAAGGTGTTGCTTTGAAGATGTGAAGAGAAGATGTAGGAGGAGGAGGAGGAGGAGGAGGAAGAGGGGTGAGGACAAAAAGAGGTAAGTATTGCTTAGAAAGAGGAGAAAACAGGTGTGGGGAAGGAGGGAGGGAAGAGAGAGGAGTGTGGAAGAAGAGGGAGAGGGGAGAGATGAGTCAGAAGAGAGAGAGAGAGAGAGATGTGGGTGGAACAATGTAAGGAGAGAAGGGAGGAGGAGGGAGAAATGAGTAGGTGGAGAGAGGAGTATGGGGAGAGAGGGAGAGAAATGTAAGCAGGGGAAGAGAAGTGTGGGTGAAGCAAGGAGGAAAGAGGTGTGGGTGGAGAGAAGTAAGGAGAAGAGAAGGAGGATGAGGAGGAGGAGGAGGAGGAGAAGGGGGAAGAAGACAGCCTCACACCATTTTTGTCCCAGTATCATTCTGTAATTTGCATAAGTTTTCATAAGTGGCGCTCAGGAATAATATTTTTGACCTCTTCACTACGCCTTTTGTATTTTACTCCTTCTACAGATTTTTATTCAGCTTCATTTAGTCTCTCTCTCTCTCTCTCTCTCTCTCAGTACACCAAACCCGCCCCTGCTCTCAATTCCAGTCCCCCCACTAACAATAAAGCATCTAACATCAAACCCAGCCGACAGACAACACACACACAACCAGCTTCTAACTTCACCACATCTCCCTCTCAAACTTGCTAAACTTACCGACCTATTCCTCCCTTTATTTCCACCCTATCTCCCTTGACTCTACAACCACACCGCCATCCCTTTCAATCACCTGGTACATTAATTTCCTTCCCGCTCCCTCCAGACGATTTTCCTCATCTTACGACAGGCCCCTAGTGGTGAAGGGGTAGGTGGAGGCTTTATCTAACACCACCAGCTCGAAAAAATCCCCTAAGTTGCGTAAAAATCGTCTGGAGAGCGTAAGACTAAATTTAACTACGTCTATTTTGTTTTCAGACTTTCTCCTTGAGTCACGCTCTTTTGTTCAATTAATAAAAGAGGAAGAACTGATTGATGAAGGACGGAAAAGAGAAGGAAGAAGGAACGAAGGAGGAAAGAGAAAGTATAGAAGAAATATAAAATAAATCTTTAATTACTACGGTACCATTATTACCCTAATTAAACCCTCCTCCTCCTCTTCCTTCTCTCTCCCCCTCCCCCTTCTTCTCTCTCTTCCTCCTCACCATCACCATCACTATCATCATCATTTTCCTCTCTCCCCTCCTCTTGCTACTGCTCCTTCTCCTTATCTTTCTCCTCCTCCTCCTTATCTTCCTCCTATTCTCCTTCCTTTCCTCCTCCTTACCTTCCTCCTCCTCCTATTCCTCTTCCTCCTCCGTGATTTATCGCTCAATTAACCGGGAGGAATTTTCGATACAAAGCCATTATAACTTTTTCTATAGATAAAAAACTAAAAACACAAAAACGCAAAAAAAAAACGCACACGCATCATTTTGGCGTGAATCCGGACTGACGCGTCTCACCCTCGGCGCCAAAACGTTCTTGACGAGTATGAACGAATCCACTCTTACTTGGCACAATTTCTACTCCTGTCTTTTGCTGTCTACTAATTGTCGGATTGCTCTCATCTGACGCAGCTGGGCAACTCCTACACCCTGAACGCTAATTAAGTTTGAATCTTCTTGGTTACTAGTCTAAGTCCTGGCTACAAGAAATTAGTGAGCCTTGAAGTACAAATGAGTCTCCTTGGTTGCAAGTCTGTTTAATAGTAGATGCGCGACATTCAGTAATCCTTAAGATAAAGAAATGAGTCTCCTTGGTTACTAGTCCGCTAAGTCGGGGTTGCGTGACAGTGAGCCTTAGTTATGAGGTAGGGATGAGTCTCCTTGGTTACTAGTCTAAGTGGTAGTTGCAATAAATTCGGTGAGCTTCAAGAGTATTATTTACGAGTTGGATTTAACAGTTACCAGTTAGTTTATCTAAATCTTTCCTCTAAAATTTATAACAAAAAGGAAAAGTATAAATGTATTCTTAAACACTGTTCAGTAAAGTTTCAAACCCTTCCTTCTTTACTATCCTCTCTCTCTCTCTCTCTCTCTCTCTCCCCCCCCCAATAAACTCCTGATTAATAATTATGATTTGCCTTTATCGATTACCAATTCGTTAATCCAGATCGGCCATATAAAAGTAAGGAACATAGCTGATTAATCTCTCTCTCTCTCTCTCTCTCTCTCTCTTCACTTCTCTTCTCTTCTCTGTTACGTTGTCATGATCTTTTATTGTAACCAGCCAATCTGTCTATTTATCTATCAGTCTCTCTCTCTCTCCCTCTCTCTCTTCCTTTTTTCCCGTGTGCCCCGGACCGGTCCCGTTTTCGGTCGGGCCGCCAAGCGAAAACACTCATCTAACTCCACCTTTTCACCGCCAATGTAAACAAACCCAATGACAGATACGCGTCCATGCCTCACTAAACTATTTCCCTCGCCCCTCCTCCCCCTCCCTTTTTTCCCTCGTTGTGTGATTTTTGCGGAAAGTTCTGATAGATGAATTATGGTTTTTTGCCTCCGTCGTTAATGGAGTGGTTGATAGACTTTGCGAGAGTTAATATAATCGCGTGTTGACTCTCCTTACCAAGCGCGATTTTTCACTTTTTTGAAAATATCCTGTCTCTCCGTCCACCATTGCCAGACGCCCATTAGTTTCTGGTAATAATTATTGACGATGTATTCTGAAAGTGTTTTGATATATGTTTTTTTTTTTCTTTTAATAACGGCGGCTGATTGGATGCGAGAGAGTGTATTTGGGATATTTTACCCTGCAATAGGATTAAGATGAGTGAGTGTCAGTCTGTGTACGTCCACTAAATCTCTCTCTCTCTCTCTCTCTCTCTCTCTCATCCTTTTCCATTTACCGTTTGTTATTTCCTTCTCTCCTCTCCTTCTTCTCTGTCTCTCAACTCCTCTCTTCTTCGCTGTCTCTCCATTCCACTCTTCTCTTTCTCTCCTCCTCCCCCGTCTCTTTCTTTCTTCCTTCTCCTTCACTTTCTCTCCTCTCCTCTTTTCCTCAACCTTCTCTTTCTCTCATTTCATCTCCACATCAAACAACAGCTATCTTCTCTTCTGTTGTACATACCTCTCTTCTCTCCTCCTCTTTTCATCTTTCTTCCTCTCTCTTGCTCTGACCATATACCCCTTCTTCTCATCATTTAATTCTCTTTCTCTCTGCCCCCTCCTCCTCCTCCTCCTTATCTTGCTCCTCAAATTTACTACTGTTTTCCTCCCCTCCATCTGAACACAATAAACTGCAATAGAGGAGGAGGAAGCAAGGAGGAAGAGGGAAAGAAAGGAGGAGGGGGGGGGAGGGAGAGCTAGAGAGGGAGGGAGGGCGGAATGGCGCGATGCAGAAGGAGGATGAAGGAAGTAAGGAGGGGGGAAGGGAGGGAGAGAGGAAGATGGATGGAAGAAGGTTGGTAAGGGTAAAGAGGAAAAAAAAGAAAGGAGGGGTGAAAGAAACGAAGAGGGAGAGATGAAGAGAGAATGGAAGAGGAAAGAAAAGAGAAGAGGAGGGAGATGGAGATAGGAAGAAAAAAGAGGAAGGGACAGAGAGGAATAGGGAAAGAGGGAAGGAGGGACAGGCATGGGAAGAGAACGACGAAGAAGGAGGAGGAGAGAATGGGGGAAGAGAAAAGGATAGGAGGAAGAGGGAGGGAGCGAAGGAAAGATATTGGAAAGGTAAGAGGGAAATGAAAAGAGGGAGGGAGGGAGGGAGAGAGAGAGAGAGAGAGAGAGAGAAAGGAAAAATATAAAGGAAAGGCTAATGAGGGAGAGAGAGGGGGAGATGGGAGTGAATGAGGAAGCGATAAGGAGGGAGGGAGAGGGAGAATGAGACTGAAATGGAGAGGGAGATAGGGTGAAATGAGAGAGAGAGAGAGAGAGAGAGAGAGAGAGAGAGAGAGAGCACATCTCTTGGACCAATCAGAAGGCTGGGCTCAGAGCGCTTAGCCAATCAGATTATCGCTTCTTAATGGCCGTTTATCAACCACTCAGAGGCGAGGAGGAGGAAGAGGAGAAGCTGAAGGAAGATGAGGAGGAGGAGGAGGAGGTGGAGGAGGAGGAGGGGATGCTGAAAGAAGAGGAAGAGGAGAAGGAGGAAAAGAGGAAGAGAAGAAACAAGAGGAGGAAAAGGAAGAAAGGAGGAAGAGAAGGAGGAAGAAGGGGAAGAGGAAAAGAAGAAAGGGAAAGAAATATAAGTGAGGAGAAGGAAGAAAGCCAAAAAAGAAAAAAGTAAGAAAACAAGAATAGAGCGATGGAAAAATGAAAATGAAGACAACTTTGTGGGAAAGGAAGAGAGGATAAGATAGCAGGGAGAAGAAAGGAAGAGAAAAAGGAAAAGGAGGAAGAGGCGGAGGAGGGAGGAGAAAGAAGGAAGAAGAGAATGAAGAAGGAAAGAAGGTAGAGAAGGAGGAGAAAGGAGGAAGAAGAGGACGATGAAGGAAGAGGAGGAAAGAAAAGGTGGAAGTGACAAAGGGCGAAGAGAAAGAAAGAAGGAAGCGAGAAAGGAGGAAGAGGAAAAGGATGAAGGAGAGAGAGAGAAGGAGGAGGGAGAGAGGAAGAGAAAGGAAGAAGAGGGAGAAAGGAGGAGAGGAGGAGAGGAAATATAAGGAATACCGAAATGGCCTGAAAAAATATTATGTTGTGGAGTATTTCTCAAGAGCCATATTGTCTTGTCCTGGAGGAGAGAGAGAGAGAGAGAGAGAGAGACAGAGACAGACAGACAGAGAAAACACGACAAACAAAGCTCAATGAAGGAAGGAAGGTCGGAAGAAGGAGAAAAGGAAAAAGAAAGAAAAAAGAAGAAAGAAACCATGAATTAAAGGGAAAAAAAGGTGAGTAAGGCCGTTTTTCGACGTATTTTTTCCTTATCTCATTTATCGCATTTTCTTGGTCTTTCCCTCCTTCATTTTTTCTTTCGTTTCCGCCTAAAAATCTTTGGCTTTTTCTGATTTCCGGTATCGCCTTTCTTATCTCCTCCTCCTGTTCTTTCCTTTCCCCCTCTCTTCCTCTTTCCCTTCCTCCGCTAACCTCTCCTCCTCCTCCTTCTCCTGTTCTTCCTGCTCCTCCTCATCATCATCTACCTCTATTTTCCCCCGTTTCCTCATTCTCTTCCCCCTCCTCTTATTCCTTCTTCCTTCCGTTTCCTTCCTTCCCTCATTCCTTCCTCTACTTCATGCATGAAAACTGGAATTTTTTACACGGAACCAAAGGAAATGCATGAGGAAAGAAAGGAATGAAGGAAAGAAGGGAGATGAGGAAAATTGCAATATATGGGAAAGAAGGACATAAATGACATCACACACACACACACACACACATGAAAATACTGAAATCATGAAAGATCGGAATTTCCCTTGAAGAACCAAAAGAAATGCAAAAGAAAAAGGGAAAATAACGAAGGGGAAAGAAGAAAAATGCAATAAATAACATAAGGGCATCTCTCTCTCTCTCTCTCTCTCTCTCACTCTCTCTCTCTCTCTCTCTCTCTCTCTCACCATCCCATTCAATGACCCATAACAGGACAAATAGGCCTAACGGTACGAGAAGACAATAAAGAATGGAATGGAATTAATAAGATGAAGCACAGAGAGAGAGAGAGAGTGAGAGAACTAGGACAAACAGGGGGAGAAAATGAGGGGAAAAAAACACGATAAAAAAATCCGAACACAAAAAAACAAACAAATGAACTCTCACCCAGGGAAGAGACTAGGATAACGACGGAGGTAACATGGAAAAGAAAATGGAAAAGTAACACAACAAAATAGCATGAGAAGAAAAGGAGAAAAAGAAATCACATCAGAAAACGAGAATAAGAGAAAAAAGAGGAGGGAAAACTTGTAAAATCAGCACAGCAAAAAAACATATTGAGATGTGAAAAAAAAAAAATAGTAGGAATCAGACGGTACAAATAAGGAAAAGAAAATCACAGAATATGGAAAATCAGATAAGAAACAGAGAGAAAAAAATCACATCAGAAACGGAAAAAGGAGAAAGGAAAAGGATGGGAATGTTGTATAAACGAGGAGGCAGAGAGAGAGACAGAGACAGACAGACAGATAGGGGGAGGAAGATAACTAAAATAAAAAGATGATACGACCGATAAGAAATGGAAATAATCACAAAAAATAGAACATCAGATGACAAGAAATGGAGGTAAAAACAAAGTCGCATCAGAAAACGGGAATACGAGAAAGGAAGAAGACGGGGAACTAGGATAAACGAGGAGATGATATGGACATTAAGAACTTTGCCTATTCTCCTTTACACCCTCTTTCTCCCCCAAACCTCGGCATCAGTGGGGGGTCGGGGAGGGGGAGAGGAAGGGAGGGAGGGGGAAGAGGAAAGAGGGTGGAGGGAAGGGAAAGAGGGAGAAGGGTGGAAGGAAGAAGGGAGAGGGAAGGGATGGAAGAGGGGAGCAAGAGAGGGAAGGGGAGCGATGAGGAACGAGAGGGAAGGGGAGAGGTGAGGAAAGAGATGGAAGGGGAAGACTTGGGGGAGGAAGAAAGGGAGGAGAGAGTGAAGGGATGAGGGAGAAAACCTGAATGGAGGAGAGAAGGAGAGGGGAGAAGGAAGAAGGGGAAGATTGAGAGGAGGTGGGAAAGAAGAGAAGGAAGGAAAGGTGTGGGAGTGGAAGAGAAAAATGGGAGGTGGGAGAGAGAGTGGGTAGGGAGTGTGGAAGAAAAGAGAGAGGGGAGGGGAAGGGAAGAGAGGAGATGGGAAGATAGGGGAAGATGAGGGGGAGGGGAAGGAGGGAGGGGAATAAGAGGGAGGGAATAGTGGAAGGAGGAAGAGAAGGAGAAGGGAGGGAAAGGAAAAGAGAGAAAGGGAGATTGAGGAAAGAAGGGGGGAATAGGAGGCATCGGGAACGGGGGAAAGGGAGGGAGGAAGAGAAGGCAGGGAGGGAGGGAAAAAGAACGTGAGAGGGACAAGGGGGGAGGGAGGGGGGAGAAAGACGAAGATGGGGCAAAAATGGAAATGGCAGGGATCAAAGTTTTGGCCTTTCCTTCCTTCCATTCCATTTTCTCTATGCAAATGAGGGGGGTGGGGGGAGGGGGAGGGGGGAAAGGTGAGATGGAGAAACGGAGTAAAGAGATGAAGTGTCATTATCATCAGCTTCATCATCGTCATCTTCGTATCAGTATTGCTATTGTCATCCTGATAGTCATCGTTATCCTCATCGTCTTTTTATCTCTCCCTTCTTCTCTCCTCCTTACCATCATCATCATCATCACCATCACCTCATCCTCATCATCAGCATCACCATCTCCTCCTCCTTTATCATCATCAGCATCACCATCTCCTCATCATCATCATCAGCATCACCATCTCCTCCTCCTCACCATCATCATCAACACATTCACCACAGTCATCGTTACCATCACGTCCTTTCTTCTCTCACTCCTTGTCTCCTGTTCCTCTTCATAATCATCATCATCATCAGCAGCAGCATCTCCCTCTCCTCCTCTTCATCATCATCACCACCACCACCACCACCCATTTCCCACAACTCAATTTTACAGCACAGATACCTCGTTTTTTGTTCACTCTTACCGCTGTTTTTCGATTATACTCAGATGAGGGGAGACTTTTCGACCTAGAGGGGTTATACAGCTCTCACTGTCAGCAGTCTAGGTCATTGTAACACCCATGAAATCATCTGTTCGGCAGCCAGAATGAAAAATATCACCCGCCAATGCAGTGAAAAACTATACTCTTTTTACTCGAACTTGGCTCAGATTTTTATCCTTTTGCAGAGTCTTTCACGTAGCTCAGAAAAAGACAATACTACGGCTCTACATCCTTCCCACAGCACTTCTTTGTGACTAGCATTATATTCTTATGTTAATATATCTTTCACGTAGCTCAGTGGCAGATAAAGACAATGCTGCTGCTCTACATTCTTTCCACAGCACTTCTTTGTGACCAGCATTATATTCTTGTGTTAATCTATATTCCACGTTGCTCAGTAGTAGAAAAAGACAATACTACGGCTGTACATCCTTGCCATAGCACTTCTTCTTGACTAGCATCATATTCTTGTGTTAATCTCTTCCTGACCCTCGGTACTTAAGGTGAAGAGACGCACATCTTCGTGACTAGCGCTATATCCTAATGCTAAGATCTTGTTACTACACAGCACGGAAGATGGAGAGATGGTGATTTTACGCCAAGCTAAAATGAAGAGAGTATAGTATTTCTGTATCAGTATTTTTGTATTTGTACTCGTATTTCTGTGTCTGTATTTCTGTATGTGTATTTCGGTAGGTGTATTTCTGTAGCTGTAATTCTGTATCTATATTTGTCTTCGTATTTCTGTTTTTGTATGTTTCTTTATTTATCCTATTCATGGTACCGCTAGACGATTTTCTTAAGCACATTTGACACCCCCTTGTAGTGAAAGGGTTACAGGTGACATCTATTAACCCTTCCCTGCCCAGTTTATTTCCCTAAGCTGAAGGAAATCGTCTGGTGGTTGGGAAAATATAAAATGCGTGATCTCACTGAAGGGGTCACGAGGGCGAGGAATGAAAGGTCTTGATGAAACGGTAAGTCATCATCATCATCATCCCTATCATCATCATCATCATCCCCGTTATCCTTATCATCTTCATCATCCTTATCATTATCATCGTCATCCCTATCATCATCATCATCATCATCCCATCCCTATTATCATCATCATCACCATCACCGCCATCCCTATCATCATCAACCCAACTCTTCTCCCTCTTCTTCCTTCAGTACACTAACACCAACCTGCATTTCATTCCCACTTCCTCTAAGCGATTTTATTCAGCTAAAGTACGCACATTTAATCTTTTTATCCTATTCTTCCCACCGCTGAACGATTAGATTCATTTTTTTTTTTTTTTTTTTTTGGGGGGGGGAGGCAGATTTGTCGAATTGTAGGGGGAGGGTTGGACATGGCCTTCAAGAAAATAAAAATAAATAAATAAATAAATAAAAGCAAAAAAGTTGACGTCCAGGCAGTGAAAGGATAAAAAGGCCGGATTTCTCAATTAAGAAAGCTCCCTAACACCTCTTCCTTGGCGATTTATTTTTGCTTTGGCACCTTTACAATAGTCTTGTGTGCCTTTCATGAAGGCTATGTCTACATAAAAAAAAAAAAAAAATATGGGAAGCAAAAAAAGGGGATAGTAATGGCTAGTTTGGAAAATAAATCGCTAAGGAAGAAGTGCTAGGACTGCAAATAAAGGAAGAGTGGAGGGATACCTGACATGAGCGGCCAGGTGTAGCATACGCGTTCCAGAGGTGTTTTTACGGGACAGAAAGACCGGATGATTGCAAGGGTCGAGAAACACCGTCTGGGTTGATGGGGAAATGACCCATCCCTACCCGATGTCACTGGAAAAAGTTATATATCATTTTTTTTTTAAATGAAAAAAATAATACAGCTTTTGTTAATGGGGAAAAGACCTACCCGTACCCGATATTACTAAAGAAAATATGTAGACCAGTTTTGTTTTATCATTTTCAATATTTAATACGGATTGTGTTAATGAGGAAGGGGGTAAAGAGGGATCCATCTCCGTATTACGTAAATCCTTCCAATATCGCCAAAGGATATTAACCAGTCATATCCAAAAATAAGTCGCAAAGGAAGAGGTGCTAGGGCGCTTCCTTAACCGGGCACTAGTCTGAACAAAAATCACCTGGTAAACAAGAACAGATTGAATCACGAGGCTCTTGGCAAGGAGTGAAGGGCGATTTATCCGGAAAGGGGCGAGGAACACTGCTTGGGCTGGTGGGGAAGTGGCACGCCCCTACCCAACACTTAAAATTAAAAACGTGATATAAACTTAAAAAAAAAAATTGCGTGTGAAACAAACCTCAAAAAATAACGTGTGGAATAAACTTTAAAAAAAACTGAAATCTATCTATCTATCTATATACCTAGGCTGCTTCCCCCAAGGAAAGGGAGGTAGCCGAGACAGGACGACTCACTCTCCATTTACTCATCCATTCAAACACATTCATTCGCATCTTAGCCCCAAAGGGGAGAACGGACAGATCCTCACCGCATCACACCGCACAAGGGTCAACTGCGCAATGCAATCAGTGACATCCGCAGCAGGGCCCGACAGCAGAACTGGTTTACCCCTGCTACATCATAACAGTGTGCAATGAAAATAACGTGTGAAATAAAATCTGGTAATTTTATGTCGTTATTTATTGCCTCTACTGTATACTGCGATGTCGATATATTCTTCTCTACGCCTGACGATTTTTTTTTTTTTTTATATATATATAATTTTGGAAGGGACTCTTGAAAAAAAAAAATATGAGAAAAAAATACTCCATCAATATCAATTATCTTTTATTCTTGTCACGTTGGAACTATTTTTTCTGATTCTGTTTTTTTTTTACGCCTATTGAAAGTAAGATTATTTTTCCTGCAGCTTTGGTATGGCCTCTCAAAAAAAAAAATTAATTAATCCATCACTGTGGAAAGGATGGAGAGTAAGAGACTAACTAGGAGAGTGTATGTGCATGAGGTGGAGGGAGAGAGTGGGAGGGGTGGGGGGGAGCCCGAGGATGAGATCAAGGGATAGAGTATTGGCCATGTGGAGAGGATGGAGAGTGAGAGATTGACTAGAAGTGTATGTGAGTGAGGTGGAGGGAGGGATGCCGAGGATAAGACGAAGGGATGGAGTAGAGAGGCATGTGAGAGAGGAGGGGTGTAAGCTGGGAGGAGGGCAGCGGAATGGCAGGGGACAGGGCGGCATGGAGGCGATTTGTTTGTGGCCACCCCTTTCGGGATTGAGGCGCCTGCCGATAGATAGATAGATTTCATGAGTAATCTCTCGTACTAAAGGGGTCTGTAATCGTCTCCTCCAGCCCTTTCACTACGATGACGGCTATTTTTCCTTTATTCTTATCACTTTCATTTTATTCATTTATTTTCTGCTCAGGATGAACTTCCCGATATGAACCTCTTCTCTACGATGATGGGATTTCCTTCTTATTCATGCCTTTCTCAGACTCATTCTCTCTCACTCTCTCTCTTGAAGTAGGTGGTTAGCAGTGCCCATTAACCCCTTCACTACGATTACCACCCATTTCTTCTTATCATCATCCATTTTTTTCTTATCAACGATTTATTCTCATTCACCCATTTATTGTCATCATTATCACCCATTTATTCTCATCATTATCACCCATTTATTATCATTACCACCCATTTATTATCATAATCATCCACTCGTTATCATTATCGCCCATTTATACTAACCATCACCCATTTATTCTAATTATCACCCACTTATTATCATTATCGCCCATTATTTACCACTTAGTATGGACCCCTCGCAGTGAAAGGGTGAATGGGGAAGTGACCCACCCCTACCCGATGCTCCCAAAAGTGAAAATAGTAATAAATAATAATAATAACAATAATAATAATAATAATAAAAGAATAAATACAAGTGAAAAGGGAGATAAATAACATAACTAAGCACAATGAAACACGGACAGATTAATGAAGAGGTTAAAAATAAGAAAAAAAAATCGATAAAGCATGGTAATAAATTAAAAAGACGATGATATGGGTCAGATCTTTAACAAACAGGGATACGAACGAATAAAAACAGAAAACAAAGTGACAAAAAAAGAAAATAATAAAAAGATACGTGAAAAAAAGCATGAAAGACGCAGGCTGATTAAAGAAAAGCAAAAACCCGTGATAATAAAAGAAATATAGCAAAAGATAAAGAATGCGTAACCATAACAAGTAAAAAAAAAGGAATATCTAAAGACCATAATGCATTGAAAAAAGCATTAAACCCAAAAATAAAATGAAAAATAAGATAAAACACGATAATATATGTAATAATATAGACGCCAGTAACCTTAATTGGACACCTGATTACCTGTACACCTGTGGAAGTTACCTGTGATCGACGTAAGATGACGAAAATTTATGAGAAAAAGAGTAATAGATGACATTTATAACCACTAATATCACAAATGCACGTCCATGATCTAAATATTGGGAGAAAAACACCCAGACATGCAAGAATCATGGGCAAACACGAGAATATGGGAAAGAAAATGTGGTGCGAGCCATCAGAGAAAACGATCAAAGGGTAACTGGGGTAAAAGTCACACACTCACCCGTAACTCATTGGGACAGGGCTATCAGGGCATCATCGGGGGGAAAATGCGATGGAGAATGGTCACCCTCTTGTCGGGTGGGCGGCGGGCGGTGTGTGGGCGTTCAGAAGTGGGCGGGGCTTGAGAAAATGGACGTGGTGGAGGAGGAGGGGGAGTACAACCGGTTAAGAAAAAAGATCTAAAGTTCAGTTCATGTCATTCTTGAGGGGAAGAAGTTCGCGAGGGGGGATCATCATCGTTCACTTCACAAGGCGAAGATGGGGACACTAATTACTGGCTGGGTGAGAGTCACTTTGATGGAGTCCATGTGGTAGATGTGGTGGTTGTTGTGGCAGGGAAGGATGGATTGTGGTAGCTTGAATGATAAATGGTACTTGGAGTTGTTGAGACTTGTTATATGCGGATAGTTGTGGATAGTTAATTTGTGGTTGACAGGTACTCTTCAACCACTATCCACCACCAGGCACAGGCGATGGTGGTGGAAATGTTGGTAGGCTCTTGTGACACCACTCTCTCCGATGGTGATAGTGGTGGTGGTTGTGATGGTGGTGGATGGGAGGTTGCGTAGCGGAGGTGGTGGTGGTGGTGGAGAGACTGGCTCACTGGAGGCTGTCAGAGTGGGAGAGAGAGAGAGTGAGAGAGAGTGAGAGAGAGCTTTGGCTACATCTGCGCAGCTCTCTCTCTTACCCACTCCCTCTCTCTCTCTCTCACCATCCCAACTCCCCAACCAGCATCCCAATTCCCACTCATCCACCCATCCATCCATCCACCCACCCACCCATCCATCCATCCATCCACTCTCCCACACACCCATCCACCCACCCATTCATCAATCCATCCACCCACCCACTCATCCATCCATCCATCCATCCACCCTCCAACCATCCATCCACCCACCCACCCATCCACTCTCCACCCATCCCTCCAACCATCCAACCACCCATTCATCCATCCATCCACCTACCCAGTCATTTAATCTCCCAGACACTTTCTTAGGCCATCCACATCCACTCCTTCACCCACTCCCACCCACTCTTCCATTCACCTACCCATCATCCAACCCACCCACTCATCCATCCACCACACACTCAACACCCACACACCTCGCATCCACACACCCACCCACCCTCTCCCTCCCTCACTTCCTCTCCCAACTTCTTCCATCCCCCCAGCACCTTGTCTGCAAACTCTCTTCTTCCCTTGTTCCATTCTCTCCTCTTCTCTCCTTACCCTCCTCCTCTCCTCTCCAAACTAGCTCTTCTCTTCTGCCTTCCCTCCCCAACTCTAAACTCCTTCCTATCTTTCATTCTCTCACTCTCCTTTCTCTATCCTTTCCTCCCTCCCTCCTTCCCTCTCCTCTCACCCCTTCCCTACCTCCCTCTCTCCTTGTTTCCCTCCCTCCTCCTTCCCTTCACCCTTCATCTCCAGATTCTAGTCTTCGCTTTTGGCAAGATGTTAGCTCTCTCTCTCTCTCTCTCTCTCTCTCTCTCTCTCTCTCTCTCTCCCTATACGTGAGACAGTCTATTGTTATCATTATCATCATTATCATTACTGCCACCAGCAATACCACCACCATCATCACGTCAGCATTCTCTCTCTCTCTCTCTCTCTCTCTCTCTCTCTCTCTCTCTCATTCAGCCTAGCCACACTACCATTCACCACTCATGCTCGTTTTCTGTTGCCTCTCATTTTATTTTTCCATACTCGTTCACCCTCCCCCTCAATTTTTCTTTCTCCCTCTACTCCTTCCTCCACCCCCTCTCTCACTCTCTCACACACACACACACACACACACAGAGGCGGTGGGGAGGGCAAGACGGGGCGAAAATTGAGTTGAAAAGTAAAAATGTGTCAAGATCCTCCTCCCTCATAATGCTGGAATGTGGGGGAGGGGCAGGGGGAGGAGAGAGAGAGAGGGAGAGAGGAGAGAAGAGGGAGCGAGAGAGAGATTTAGAGTGAGAGGGGAAGGAAGAGGCGATAGAAGAGACAGTGAAGGGGGAAGAGAGAGGAGGGGGAGTATGAGGGTGGGGAGCGGGGAGAAAAGTGAAGCAGAGACAGGAAAAGGAAGGGAGAATGTGGGAGAGGAAGGGAGAGAGAGTGAAAAGAGAATGGAGAGAGATTTGGGATGAAGAGGGGGGGAAGAGAGAGAGGGAGGTTGGAGGAGGAGAAAGGAGGGAAAGAGCGAAATGGGGAGAACATTGGGGTGAGAGGGGAGGGAAGAGGAAGGGGAGAGGGGGAGATATGGATAGTGTAGGGAGATCTGGAGTGAGAGGAGAGAGAAGAGAGAGGGAGACTAGAATGGAGAGACTTTTGGGGTGAGAGCGAAGGGAAGGGAGAGAGGGGGGGGAGAGAAAGTGAAGGGAGAGGGAAGGGAGAGAGGGGAGAGAGAAAGTGGAGGGAGAGGGAAGGGAGAGAGGTAGTGAGGACAATGGAGAGATTTGGGGTAAGAGGGGAAGGACGAGGGATGGAAAAAGGGGAGATTGGGGGGAGATCTGAGGTGAGGGGGGAAGGAAAGAGAGGTGAGAGAGAGAGAGAGAGAGAGAGAGAGAGAGAGAGAGTGGGGGGGGGGACTGCGGTAAAGCCAAGTTCCTTCCTCCCTGACAATCTCAGAAGTGGAGGTGAGAGAGGGAGAAAGGAGGTGAAGGATAGAAAAAGAGAGGAGGCGGAGGAAGAGAGAAAGAGGAAAATAAGGAGGTGGAGGAAGAGAAAGGAGGTGAGCGAAGAAAAGAGAAGTGGAGGAAGATAAAAGAGACGAAGTGTAGGAAACCTGACAGAGAGAAGAGATGAAGGAAGAGAAACGTGGTGGAGGAAGAGAAACGTGGTGGAGGAAGAGAAATAGAGAGAAAGGAGTACAAGAGCGATGGGAAAAAGGGAGGAGGAGAGGAGGGAGGGAAAGGTAAGAAGAGGAAAGGGGGGAAGGAGAGAGAGAGAGAGAAAGAGATGGCGAAGTATGAGGAAAAACGTGAGACAAACGAGAAGAAAGGAGATAAGAAGAGACAGACAGAAGGAAGTGAAGGATGTGAATAAAGAAAGATGTGGACATGACAGAACAGATGAAAAATTGGAAAGCAAAGAAATGACAAAAACTTCAGTCACAATAAGCATAAGAAAAAACAAAAGAAAAATATACATAGACAAATTATAACGAAAGATGGTCAAAAATCTTACATATTTTTTTCTTTTCAAAATTCCCTGTATGTGTACTCGCAACCCCTTCACTACGAGGTCTCATGTAAACCAAGTAAACCGTGACGAAAGGATAGAAAAAAATGAGGATCGATGGATGGATGGGCGGAAGGTGAGAAGGAGGAGGAGGAGGAGGAAGCAAAGGATGGAAGGAGAGGTGGAAGGTGAGAAAGAGGAGGAGGAGGAAGCAAAGGATGGAAGGAGAGGATTAAGATGAGAAGGAGGAGAAGGAGGAAGCAAAGGATGGAAGGAGAGGTGGAAGGCGAGAAGAAGGAGGAGGAAGTAAAGGATGGAAGGAGAGGAGGGAAGGAAGGATAAGAGGAGGGATGGAGGGATGAATGGCGAGCTCCACTATCTCTCTTCCACTCTGTTTCCATATACCCTCCCTCTCCTTCACCCCACACCTCCCACTCCACCTCTCTCCCTCTCCATCCCACTCCACCCTACTCCTTCCCACTCCATCTCACTCACCAACTTTCACTCCACCCCATTCCCATCCATTCCCACTCCCCTCAGATACGCTCCCACTCCCTTCTAGTCCACCAATACATATTCCCACTCCTACCCACTCCCACAACTCCAAAATATGTTCCCACTCCCTCCCTCTCAGTCTACTCCTTCCCACTGCGTCCCTCCTACTCCTCTCCCTCTCCACAGAAGCATATACACATCCCACTACCTCCTCCTCCTCCTCCACTTACATATATTCCCTCCCATTTCACTTACTGTATATATATCACCTTCCACTTCACACACACACACACACACACACACACACACACACACACACACACACACACACACACACACACACACACACACACACACACACACACACACACACACACACACACACACACACACACACGAGTGGACTTGGTGTCGCGGCAGATGACAGCGGTTTGAGAGGCCTGATGTGTGTGTGTGTGTGTGTGTGTGTGTGTGTGTGCCACTCTCTAGCACCACCACCTCTCTCTCTCTCTCTCTCTCAAAAGGGCCACTAATTCAATTCCATGCTCGCGATCTAAAAGCCATAAAGACTGGCAAAGAAGTCTTAACTTAGCCCCATAAAAAGACCAGACTTAAAGATAAATTAAAAGAGTGTTTCAAATGATGAGAACGATGAATATGAATGAGATGATGATGAAGATGAAGGTGATAAAGTTGATGAGGAGGAGGAAGGTGATAAATATGAAGGTGATAAAGATGATGATGATGAAGATGAAGGCGATAAAGATGATAATGATGAAGATGAAGGTGATAAAGATGATGATGAAGAAAGGTGATAAAGATGATGATGATGATGATGAAGAAGATGATAGTGATGATGATGATGGTTTAAATTTCTCAAGAGGTTTAGCACAGCAGAAGAAAACTAGAACTCGAAGAATGCATACCTTCTCCAGCGCCAATAAATTTTAAGACTGACTGCTGTAATTCCTCTTTCCTTTACGGTCTCATATAGTCAGTTAATCCTACGGTCTTACCCTGCCCTGTTACACATCTCAGAAAAGGCATACCCCCGCAAACGCCAATAAAATGTGTGATTTAACCCCGCATCCGGATTCATCTCAAAATCTCATCAACTCTACCTTGACCCACTGCCCACCTGTCCACCAGATTTCATTAAGGACCAACAACAACATTTTGAGATATCCTATGCACAAACAGAAATAAACGCAGGTAAAAATATTCTTGGCAATACCTCGTGAACAGAGTACAGGTGAGTCCAAGCCGTATTCTAGTTTTCTTAGGGTCGTACGCAACACCTCTTACTTAGCGACTTATTTTCCATGAATCAGTTCTTGTGTGTTACCTTAAAGGTGTGCTTAATATCGGCTTAATTTCCATCAGTAACCCAGATGGGAATTACCGAGGCAATGTCCAAACTAAATCGCTGAGGAAGAGGAGTTACGGCACTACGTTTTATTGCTACTTTCTGGCTTTCTTGTTAAGTTTCCTTCCTGATAAAAGGTTTGTCATAAATACACAATATGAAGTAAATTTTTTCATTAATAGTTACTGTATTGTTTTTTTTTATTCTCTCCTTCCCTCTCTCTCTCTCTCTCTCTCTCTCTCTCTTGGCCAAGTCTCGCTCGCACAATTATTCTCGATCCTGTCCACTTGCTGAATTAATATCAAGAGAAGGAGGAGGAGGGAAGGAGGGAAGGAGGAGGAAGAGGAGAGACAGAGAGAGAGGGAAGATGGGTTATAAGGAATATGATTATAGAAAGAGGGGGAGAGAAATGGAGGATACAAGGAGGGTAAGAGAATGGGAGAGGAAGAGACGAGGAGAAATGAATAAAGAAAGATGTGAAAAAGATGAATGGGGAAGAGGAGAGAAAAGAAAAGAAGAAGGGGATGGGGAAGAGGAGAGAAAAGAAGAAAGAAATGGGGAAGAGGAGAGAAGAGAAAAGAAGAAAGAAACGGAGAAGGCGACAGAAGGGAATAGAAGAGAGAAATGGGGAAGAGGAGAGAAGAGGAAAGATGAAAGAAATGGGGAAGGCGAGAGAAGGGAATAGGAGAGAGAAATGGGAAAGAGGAGAGAAAAGAAGAAAGATTTGGGGGAGAGGACAGAGGAAGACGATATGGAATGGGCATGTAAGAGGGAAAGGGGGAACGACAGAAAGGAATGGTGAAAAATAAGCTAAACAAGGGAAGACTGTAGAAGCAAAGAAAGAAGATAAACAAGACAAGCAGATGACGAAGGACGCAGATAAGAAATGGGGATTATAAACAAACGAAAAAAAAACATAGATAAAAACACAGATTACAGCCATTCAACGTTTTCCCTTTCCCTTCAAAAAAATTTTCCACTCGATTTACACTCAAAATATTAATTAGAAACGATACATAAGGAAATCCAACCTTAAGCTCTGGATTGGGGTGATATTTTTGCTTTTGCTCCCTCCAGACGATTTTATTCAGCTTGGGGGGGGGAGAGATTTTTCGAGCTGAGGGAGGGGGGGGTGGAGGGGGGGATTTGATACAGCCTTCCTTAACCCCCTTCAGTACGAGTTCTTTTCCTGGGCTGAATAAAATCGTCCGGTGGCAGCAAGAATGAAACGAAGGAAAAACAAAAACAAAACAAAAAAGCTTAATGAAGGTCCTGTTTTTTTTGTTTTTTTTTATTGTTGTGGCCCAGGGTTCATGTAAAATGTGAACCCAGTGGGCTGCAGGATGAAGCTCCCCCCCCTCCTGCAGCCCCCACCATCCTACTTTCGGGGGAGGTATAGTAAACAGTAAAGAAAACGGAGAGCGGGTACATTTTCAAAGGGGGAACTGGAAAGAATCGCGCGAACTCCGGACTCCCTTCTCTCGCCAGTCATCGCCATCAGTCTCTCTCCATCGCACCCCCAGCCCCTTACGCCCACACGCCCTCATTTGTGGCTGATGGGCGGGGTGGGTGGCAATGCGATGATAAGGGTTAGTTATTGGCGCAGGAGGAAGGAGATTGAATAAGAGGGGGATGGGAGGGAAGGAGGGGGTGGGGACAGGGTAGCAAAGGAAAGGGAGAGGAGGGGGAGGGAAGGAGGGGAGGGAAGGGAGACTGAATGAGAAGGGGGGAGGAAAGCGAAGGAAAGGGAGGGGGAAGGGAAGAGGATGAAGTCTGAATAAGAGAGGAGCGGGAGGATAGGGAAGGGGTGAGGAGGAGGAGGGTTTGGAGAGAGGGGGAGGGGGGGATTTAGTGAATGAAGGTTATCAGGGGCTCACGGGGAGGGGGTTAACCTTTTACAGTCTTTCTAAAATCAAACTATTTTATTCAGCTTAGGAGAGACTGATTTAGGAATGTAATGGAGGAAGAGCAAAGAGAAGGAAGAGGATGAGGGGGGAAAGAAAATGAGAAGGAAGGGGAGGGAGGGGAAGGGAGAGGAGGCTGAGGAAGGGAGCAGAATGAGAAGGAAGGGGAGGGAGGGGAAGGGAGAGGAGGCTGAGGGATGAGGTGGTAGGTGTATGAGAGAGGAGGAATGGGAGAAGCTGCAGAGGGAGAAGGAAGGGGAAGGCAATGAAGAAGGAGAGGAGAAATGGTGGAGGGAAGTGAATAGACAGGAAGGAGAGGAAGCTGAGGGAGGAAGGAAGAAGGGGAGGGTAAGGAGGGGGGGAAGAGGAACGGGAGAAGCGATAGGGAAGAAGCGGAAAGAGGATAGGGAAGCAATGAAGAACAAAAACACCCACTCCAATACCCTCTAAATACCCACACCAATCTCCATCTCAATATCTGGGTGGAACGAAGGACTGGATGGTTGGATGGTGCGGAGGCAGGTGCGGGAGATTGACTAAGGCTTGCGTTCATTACCATATTACCGTGGCATTTAATAAAATCATCCAGTCTCAAAACCCTATCTCAATATCCACCTCAATAACCAAACCGGTAGCCCGGAAATACCCACAAACTCCTTACAGTATACCGACATCAACATCCACGTTACACTTAAGTACATCAATATATTATCTACATCAATGCCCCGGCCAATACGCACCTCAATAACCGCACGGATTCAAAGACTGGGATGGTTGGATGGTGCGGAGGCAGGGTGCGGGAGATTGACTAAGGCGTGCGCTCATTACCATAATATTAGCATGGTATTTATGGAGGCGTGGGGCCATGAGTTACGGAAAATGAGTCTCCTCCATCCCCGCTACGTCTGTGTCAACACTACCAAGATCTGGAGGAGGGACCGAGGGAGGCAAAAGGAGGAGAACGAGATAGGGAGAAGGGGAGGGAAAATGAAGAGAAGGAGACAGGGGAGGAAAGGGGTAGGAGAGAAGAGGGAAAGGAAAGAAGATGGGGTCAAGGGGAGAGAAGAGGAGAGAGGGTAGGAGAAGTGAGGAACGGTGAAGTATAGAACAGGGAGAGGAAAGAAGTTAGGCTAGGAGACGCTAGGAGACGTGAGGAAAGGAAGAAGGGAAAGGAGGAAGGATGGAAAAAGCAGGGAACGAGGAAGGAGGTGGAAGGAGGAAGAAAGTGGAAAGCTGGGAAGGAAGAAGAGATAGAGGGAGGAGAGGAAGGGCAGAGGAAGGGAAGTGGGGAAAAAGAGATGGTGAAAGGAACGGAATGAAGGATACAGAAGGGAGGGAGAGAAAGTGAGAGAAAGCGAGGAGATAAAGGGAAGGACGGAAGAGACGGGAAGAGAGAGAGAGAGAGAGAGAGAGAGAGAGAGAGAAACTTCGGAGGGAAGGAGGAAGGGAGAATTAAATAAAGGTGTTGAGAGCGAAAGGAGATATCGGAGAAGGTGGGAGGGAGGGAGGGGGGAGGGGAAGGAAGGGAAAGCGGAAAGAGAAAGAGGAGAAAGACAAGGGATTGTGAAGAAAGAGGAGTAAGGAGGAGGAAAAAGAGGACGATATATATATATATATATATATATAAAGCGAGAGAGAGAGAGAGAGAAGAGCGTAAAACGAGGAGGAAACCGGAGGAAGAACAAAAACAAAGTGATGGACAAGAAGTGTTAGGAAAGTAGGTAATAAAAGGAGAGAGAGAGAGAGAGAGAGAGAGAGAGAGAGAGAGAGAGAGAGAGAGAGAGAAATGTGAAAGGAGGGAGCTGGGAAGGAGGAACGAAAGCAGAGAGAGAGAGAGAGAGAGAGAGACTCAAGAGAGAAAGACTCAAGAGAGAAAGGGAGAGAGAGAAAGTTGTGGAGTAATGTGTGTTTCGGTTTGCAACTCTGGTAACAAGATTCTCTCCCTTCCTTTTCCTTCTCTCTCGGTCTCTCTCTCTCTGTCCCTCCCTCTCTCTCTCTCTCTATCTATCTATCTATCTCTGTCTATCTATCTATCTATTTATATCTATCTCAGCTTACCTGTCCTCATGCCCACCTGGGAACACCTTAGCCTCGTCACCCTTACCTGTAAACAGATAATTAGAAGTTTAACAATAGGTATGAAGACAAGGGGAACTGTTATTACAGGTCTTATTTCCATTATTATTATTATTATTACTATTATTATTATTATTATTTTTATTACTACTACTACTACTACTACTACAATACTACTACTATTTTTTAAGTGTTTATATTACCTAAAACTATTATTATTGTTATTGTTATTATTATTATTATTATTATTATTATTATTATTATTATTATTATTATTATTATTATCATTATTATTATTTTTATTATTATCATTATTATCATCATTATTATTACATCAAGAACAGCAAAGTCTGTGTGGGCTTTCTACGTAACCTCCCCCCTTCCCCCTCTCTCTCTCTCTCTCTCTCTCCACAAGGTAACAAATCCCCCTATTAAGATCCTAAAATAGTAAAAATCCACTAAAAAAAAATGACAAATCCCCAAAACAATCGTACATCAGGCACCCCAGACCAAAGCGTCCTTCTGATTGGTCACCCGGATCGAGGTGGAAGGTTCTCATTGGTCAGTTAAATGCCTTGTTGGGGATTTAATTGCCTGGCCATTTAAACCGAGTTGGGGTCATTTAATATACCCCCTGCCCCTTCCCCCATTTTCTTTCAGATCTGGGGTGCGGGGGAAGCAGGGAAAGGGAGGAAAGAAGGAGCTAGAGAATTAAAAAGAGGGAAAGAGAGGGGTGAAAGGAGGGGAAGCGAGGAGAGGGGGAAGGAGAAGAAGGAGAAAGGAAAAGAGAGGGAGAGGAGAGGGGAATAGAAAAGGAGAGGGAGGGAAAAAGACAGGGAAGGGGGGAGAGGGGAAGGAAGAAGCAAGTCAAGAGGTAGATATAGCGGGATAGGAAGAGGGAGAGGAAGAATGAGTTGCAGAGGAAGGGGAGTGGAAGGGGAAGGGAAAGGGGAAGGGGAAGAGGAGTGGAAAGGGAAGGGGAAGAGGAAGGGAACAACAAATCAGGTTATACATTCCTCTCTCTACGAGGCACAACTGTTTTTGCTACTACCTCGCCTTACATCCATCGTTCTGTATCTATCCTATAATGCATTACTATATTGCCTATGTTAAGAGAGTAGGGGAAGAGGAGGGAGGAGGGAGGAGGAGTAGGGGAAGGAGAAAAGGAAGAGAACGAGATGGGGGAGGAAGAAGGATAATGATGGAGGAGAAAGAAGAAAGGAGAAAGGAAAGGAGGAGGGAAGGGTTGGGGAGAAGAGTACGGAGAAGCTACGAGGAAGAGGAGAGGGAGAGGGAGAGGGAGAGGGAGACAGGGAGGAGCAAGGAAGAAGGGGAGGGAGGGGATAGGAGGGTAGGGTAAGGCAAAGGGGAGGGGAGGGAGCCACCTTAAACAAATTAGGGTACTTGTCAACTTTTATAAAGGATTGGAGGAAGCAGGATGGGGAGGTCAGAGAGGAGGGAGGGGAAGAGGGGGGAGACCAGAGAAAAGGGAGGGGAGACAAGACTGTCACACACACACACACACACACACACAGCGCATGAGAATAATCTCAAGGTCGTGAGTTCGACTCTCACCCGACGGCATTACCTATAGGTCGGACTATATGAGCTCAGCTCCCTTCCGGGAGGGTAAAAAGCTGACGATCACAACCATCAAGTGATCCTGACCGACCCGGTGAATTACCCGGTGAATTAAATTACACACACACACACACACACACACACACACACACACACACACACACACACACACACACACACACACACACACACACAAACTATGGCTACTCCCACATACATCCACTCATGCCCACCCAAACCCACCTGCACCCACTCACATCCACATCCCCTCTCCCTCTCACTAGTCACACCCACATCCCCTCCCCCTCTCACTAGTCACACCCACATCCACTTCCTTTCCCACCCTCTGCACTCACATCCCCTCCCCCTTCCACACTCCCCATCCACATCCCTCCCCCTCTCACTCACTACACACACCACCTCCCCCTCCCACTCTCAACACTCGCATCCCCTCCTCCTCCCACTGTCTACACCCACATCCCCTCCCCCCTTACTCTCCATACCTACATCCCCTCCCCCATCTTCCCCTCTCCCCACCCTTCCCTCCCCCAAAGTCCACAGCCTGGGATCAAAAGCTAGAACCGTCACCTGCTGTCACCTGGATGGGCCCTCAGGTGAATCTCTCTCTCGCTCTCTCTCTCTCTCTCTCTCTGGGGTACAGGAGGAGGCGAAAAAGGAAGGTGAAGATAAAAATGATGATGATGATGATGAAGAAAAGGAGGAGGAGGAGGAGGACAAGGAGAAAGAAGAGGAGTAGGAGGAAGAAGAGTAGGAAGAGGAAGATAAGAGGATGAAGGCCAAGAGGAGGAAAACGAGCGAGGGGACGGTCAAGGATATATATTTTTTTTTTAGGTGCTTCTGATATGGGGAAACTTTTTATTGATATTTTTGTGGGTTCGTGTAGGTATTTGTGGATATTTTCTCTAAGGAGATAGGAGGTAGGTAGGTACGGAAGGTAGTTAGGTAAGTGGGTAGGTAGTTAGTTGGTTGGTCAGGTAGGTAAGTGGGTAGGTAGTTAGCTGGTTGGTCAGGTAGGTAAGTGGTTAGGTAGGTAAGTGGGTAGGTAAATATGTAGGTAGGTAGGTAAGTGGGTAGGTAGGTAAGCAGGCAGGAACATATATACATAAATACTAACATACATACACACATACCAAACAGTACATATACACAGATTTCATAAATACGTACATACAAACAGACACACACCGTCACATATATCCGGGCAGATAGACAGGTAGAAATATAGATTCTTAAATAGATATGACGATAGATATACATGGGAGGATGTATATGTGCTGTACGGAGAGATACAGAGGCAGAGTGAGAGACTAGGTAGAGAGGAGTGAAGAGCAATTTGCATACATACATACCTACACTCCTTTTGAGAGAGAGAGAGAGAGAGAGAGAGAGAGAGAGGGGGCGACGTGGAGATTCAAGGCATTAGGTCAAGATTATGCATACAGAAATTATATTTATTATTATTATTATGAAAGTGTGCTTATGTTACTCTTGCAGTTAGAATGTAGTTATTCATTTTTATTGATGCCATTCTCTCTCTCTCTCTCTCTCTCTTTATCCATCTCTCAATGGCATAAATAAAAATGAATAACTACATTCTGACTGCAAGAGTAATATAAGCACACTTTCATAATAATAATAATAATAATAATAATCAATATAATTTTTGTATGCATAACCTTGACCTAATGCCTTGAATCTCCACGTCCCCCCCTCCTCTCTCTCTCCCTCTCTCTCTCTCTCACACACACACACACACATTCAGACACACACAAAATCCACGCATAAAGACGGGTCCTGTTAAAAGTTCCTCCCAAACATGTTGCAGACGTGTTTTGAAAGCGCAGAGGAGAGAGAGAGAGAGAGAGAGAGAGAGGAGGGGGGGGTCGAGGAGGAGAGGAAGTGAGGAAGGTGTTTGATGTACCGAAGCCAAAGCCGAGATCAAACAAACGCATGCAGACCTTCTTATTTTCTCTAGCTCTCCTCGGCGTTCACTTGTTCGAATCCAGTGACTTTTGGCTTTGTGTTATTGCTTCTGTTTTGGCGTCTCTGTCTGTCTGTCTGTGTCTCTGTCTCTCTCTCTCTCTATCTATCTATCTATCTCTCGTTTCCTCGTGTTTGTAACCCTCAATTTTAGCTTTATATCTGTGGTTTGATTTTTTTCTGCTTGGGGTCTCTCTCTCTCTCTCTCTCTCTCCATACAGAACCGAGCAGGAGTTCAACAGCCAATCAGAAGACGCTTGAAAATAAACCAGCATATATAAAACCAGTCACATAAGGTCCTAAAATTTAATAACAAATCAACAGCCAGTCAGAAAATGAGCATCAGACACTCGATCAATCAAAAATCGGGCCTAAAAAATATATATAAAAAAATAACAAAAAAACACGTAATCAGAAAAATGTTCAAAATACAGAATAAAACAGCAAATCAAAAGGGACTTGAAAACACTCGACCAATCTCAGAAAAACACTTAAAAAAAAACACACACGGACCAATCAGAAAAGGACTTAAGAATTGAGGAAGGAATAACCAGTCAATCCGCGAAATCTTAAACACTCTAATAACTCAAAAGAGAATCTGCAAAAGAGCTTCACAAACAACGGAATCATCACAAACCAATCTCCAAAAACACAACAGAATCACCAAAAACCGTCAAAAACAAAGGAATAACAGCAAAGAAAATTAAACAACAACATAATCACAAAAAAATAAAAACAATGGAATAATCATAAAAAAGGAAAAACAACAACAGAAGAATCACAAAGGACTTCAAAACAACGAAATAATAATCACAAAAAACTGCAAAAACAACAAAACAATCACAAAAAACTGCAAAAAAAAATTACAAAAAAACTGCAAAAACAACAAAACAATCACAAAAAACTGCAAAAACAACAAAACAATCACAAAAAACTGCAAAAAAACAATCACAAAAAACTGCAAAAACAACAAAACAATCACAAAAAACTGCAAAACAACGAAATAATAATCACAAAAAAAACTGCAAAAACAACAAAACAATAAAAAAACTGCAAAAAAAAAAAAAAAACTGCAAAAACAACAAAACAATCACAAAAAACTGCAAAAACAACAAAACAATCACAAAAAACTGCAAAAAAAATAAAAAAAACTGCAAAAAAAAATCACAAAAAACTGCCAAAACAACAAAACAATCACAAAAAACTGCAAAAACAACAAAACAATCACAAAAAACTGCAAAAACAACAAAACAATCACAAAAAACTGCAAAAAAAAAAATCACAAAAAACTGCCAAAACAACAAAACAATCACAAAAAAAATGCCAAAACAACAAAACAATCACAAAAAACTGCAAAAACAACAAAACAATCACAAAAAAACTGCAAAAACAACAAAACAATCACAAAAAACTGCAAAAACAACAAAACAATCACAAAAAAACTGCAAAAACAACAAAACAATCACAAAAAACTGCAAAAAAACAATCACAAAAAGCTGCAAAAACAACAAAACAATCACAAAAAACTGCAAAAACAACAAAACAATCACAAAAAAACTGCAAAAACAAAACAATAATCACAAAAAAACTGCAAAAAAACAACGCATACAAAGTAACTCCAAAGACAGCAGAATAATGGCAAAAAAATCTGCAAAGACAATGGACCAATCAGAAAAAGGCTTCCCCCTCCCCCCCAGCCAATCTTGGGCCAATCAGGAGCCAGGCTGCACAACACCGCCTCGGCCAATCAGAATTCTTTACTCCTTTCTTTTGACCTCACTAAGACGGGCTTCTCTACCCCCCCCCTCTCTCTCTCATTCTCACTCCTCCCTCCTTTGCCCTCTTCCTCCCTTTTTTTCCTCCTTCACACCCTTTTCGCCTCCCCTTCTTCCTGTTATACGCTTTCCATTCATTGCTTTTCAACTTTCCCCTTATTCCTCCTCCTCCTCATCATCATCATAGTCCTCTTCCTCATTCTTCCTCTTCCCTCCTCCTCCCCATCCTCATCCTCCTACTCCTCCTCCTCTTGCCTTCTCACCTTTCCTTCAATCTCTCCTGCTTCGCACACCTGCCTCTCGTATTTCCTTCCTTCCTCCTTCCTTCACTTTCTTTCTTACTTGCTTTTTCACCTTCCTTCCTTCGCTTCATTTTCCTTCCTCTTATATTACTCCCTTACTACACCCCTCCTTCTCTCTTCCTTCCTTCCTCTCCCTCCCATCCTCCTTCCTTCATTCGTATTTCCTCTCACCACTTATAATATCGTTTCCTTCCTATTTCTCTTCTTTCATTCTCTCTCTCTCTCTCTCTCTCTCTCTCTCTCTCTCTCTCTCTCTCTCTCTCTCTCTCAAATTGCGTTCATTCTCAGATAACCACGTCAAATCCTCGCCTTGAGACATTAAGAATACAGTTTTTTGGACGATGGAAAAAAGAAACGAAAATGTGAATTTAAAGAATAGTTGGATTTAAATAACCCCCCCAAAAAACATACAATATATATTATTTTATTTTTTGAAACTCAGTCCAGGATCAATTTTCATAGTTGACCACTTCAGTGCGAGTACGTCTTTTTTTTTTTTTAAGTAGATGAGAAGCACCTCTGGGGGCGGCCTGGTTAGTCAGTCACTCCTTAAGGATTTTCGCGCGTGGGCAAGCTACTTCACTCTAAACGAGCCCAATGTGGTGCTTCCCTTTATCTCCCCAAGAAAACTCCCTAACATCTCTTGCATAGCGATTTATTCTTAGATACGGCTTTTATAGGATTTTTTTAATGCAGAGTATGGGGTATTGGAAGGATTTATACAACACAGAGGAGGATGGTAAGGTGTAATAGGCAAAATAAATCGCTCAGGAAAAGGTGTTAGGGAGCTTCCATCGCCGACGAGAATACAGACCCTCGTCCCCTCGTTCCCGTCTCGTCACTGGAGGCTTCGTTAGGACTGTTCGTTAATCGTTAAGTTTCTTCTCGTTAATAACACTACCGGGGCTTAATGAGGGAGAGAGAGAGGGAGGAAGTTATGGTGAAATGGGAGAGAGGGAGGGAGGGAAAAAAAGAGGGAGGGAGGGCTGAAGGAAAAGAAATAGGGAGGGAGAGAAAGAAGGCAGGCAGGGCGGTACGGAAAGGATGAGGATGAGGAGGAGGAGGAGGAGGAGGAGAGAGAGAGAGAGAGAGAGAGATAAATTAATGAGTGAAGGGAGTGAATGAAGTGAATGAAATGAAAGAGAAGATTAAAGAGCTAATGAATGAAGGAGTGAGTGAAGGGTTGAATGACGGAATGATTGAAAGAGTGAATGAAGGGGTGAAGGGATGTATGAAGGGATGAATGAAGGGATGAATGAAGGGGTGAAAGGATGTATGAAGGAAGGAATGAATGAAGAGATGAATGAAGGGGGCTACGGCTCCATCATGATATTGCAAAAGTTGTGTAATAACAGCTGTGTGAATGCCATTAAGAAGGTGCTGCTAACTCTCTCTCTCCCCCTTTGTATCCCCCTACCCCTCCCTTTCTATCTAACACCTATATTCTATTCCCCCTCCCATCCCCGCTCCATCTTCCCTCCTTGCCTCTCTCCTCTTTCGGTCCTTTTCTCTCTCTTCCCTCCATCCTTCTCTTCTCCATCTTCTTCCTCCGTTTCCCTCTCCCTCTGTTTTCCTCTCATCTCACTCTCTTTCCTTCTCCTCCTTTCACCTCACCCTCTTTGCTGCCAAAATGTCTGTTTTCTCACCTCCCTCCCATCTCCTCCTCCCCAGTACTTTGTCCCTCTCATAATATGCCTTTCCTCTCCTCTTCTCTCTCTCCCTTTCCTCTCCTCATCTCTCCCCCTTGCGCTCTCTCCTTCCCCTTCCCTCCCTCTGTTCCTCTCCCACCCTATCCCATTCTTCCTCCCCCCCTTCTCATACCTCCTTCCTATTTCCCTCTTTCCCTCCCCTCTCTCCCTCTAACCTCCCCTCTCTTACTCTCTCCCTCACCCTCCCCTCTCTCAATCTCCCCCTCCCCTCCCTCGCATCCTCGCTCCCTCCTATTCCTCGCCCATTCTTTCTCCCTCCCCTTTCACCCTCTCCCCCTCTTCTCCCCTCCCTCACCCCTCCCCATATATAACCCCTGCGTCCTATATTGCCAGTTTCACCCCAATATTAGTCATTTTGGCCAGGGTTTGGTTATTTAAGAGCGTTATTATGGACTCTGTTCTTTATTACCGCTATTGCTTGTAATGCTGTGGCTGCCTGTTTTATTATTATTATCTATTATTATTATTATTATTATTATTATTATTATTATTATTATCATTAATCCTTGTCTTCCAGGTGAGCCAGGGGTTAAAAAAAAAATCCCTACTATATTATTACTATTACTATTATTATTATTATTATTACTATTATTATTATTATCATCATCACTACTTACTGTATATTAGCATTTTGGCTATGTGGTTTTCTACGGGTGTTTAAAACCATCAGGTGTTACCCTCATATCAGTACAATAACAATTTTCCAGTGCTGTTCTATGGATACCCAGGCGATGTTAGTAAGCTTATGGAAAACAGTATCATCAGGTTTACACACACACACACACACACACACACACACACACACTTCTACCCAACATCCATTAGTGTTAGAGCACATAAACATACTTCACTCATGTACGTGCAGAAAACGTTAACACACACACACACACACACGCACACAGACACACACACACGCACACACAGGTTTCGGTGGCGGGAGAATGGCCAATTTATGCATATTTTACGAGAATCAAAAACCACCCCAACGACTAATTCCAGGTTTTATCGTTAATTAACCTGCCATACCTGCAACACATCACCCCAACTTAAAAAAAAAAAAAAAAGATAAAGAAAGTAGAAGAGAAAAGGAGAAACAATGTGAAAGAAAAGAAAAGGAAAGAAAAAAGGAAATTAAAATAGGAAAAATATAAAAATAAAGACCAAACACAAAAAAAAATTAAAAAAAGAGAAAAAATAAATACGGTATATAAAAAAATGTCTCTAAGGTCCTCAAAATCCACAAAAATATGGACGGTGGGTATTAGTGCCGATGTGGTGACATGTGATGGTGTATGGCTGAGCATCTGAGAACAAACTGTAATAGGCAATATCACCACTACAACTTCTACACCCATCATCACAATCACCCGACACCACAAGCAACACAAACCCACAACCAAAAAGCTACCACAACTACCACCACAAGCAACACAAAAACCACACTCGAAAAACTACCACCACAGCCATCAAAACTACCACAACAACCACCACCACAACCATCAAAACAACCACCACCACAACCATCAAAACAACCACAACAACCACCACCACAACCATCAAAACAACCACCACCACAACCATCAAAACAACCACCACCACAACCATCAAAACTACCACAACAACCACCACCACAACCTTCACATCACCTCCACCACATGCACTCTCACAAAACCACAACCACTACAACCAAAACCAAACCCTCACGGTGTTGCCGAGCCTGCAGACAGCAACACCAACAAAACAAACACAAAACCACGTGACACCGCAGACCAGCTGAGTAAACAAAGACACAAAAACACAAACACAGATATTATTTACAGAGTTAATTCGTGGTGGCGGGAAAGTTGGAGAGGCGGGAGAGAGAAAATTAAGATCTCTTCAAGGAGGAGGGGATTTCTTCAGGTATAAAAAATCGTCTACAGGTAAGAGGATACGGCAATTAACACACACACACACACACACACACACACACACACACACACACCTTCTCCCTCCCCCTCTCGATAAAATGATAAAAAATTTAACACACACACACACACACACACACACACACACACACACATACCTACTACCCCCTTTCTCTCTCACTAAATGATCAAAAACTTAACATGTGTCAGATTTACCGTTTCAGTAAATTATCGCAAACTTATAATACAGCAAATGTACTGTGTTAATAAATGATAAAAAACTCAACACGTATTTATTCACTGATTCAATTATTCAGTAAACTAATAACCTCCTTTTAGTAACTGGATTATCAAGCCTAATTATCCATCGTTTAAATGTAATTCCCCCCTTTAATTATACTGTTTCGGCTAAATTATCTTCCTAGCTAGTTATTGGATTATCACTGTGCTAAACCACCGCCCAATTTCCTCGATATTACCTTTGATCCCGCCCACCATCATCTCACATACTTAACATATACTGGTTTCCCTCGCTTAATTATTTAGATTTTTAATAATCTTTTGGTTTCCTGGATTATCCCTGTACTCCCTGATTATCCAGCTTCCTCAAAATATGCCTTAATTCCGCCCCAGCTGATTATTGATACCGCCAGAATCTTCCCCCCCCCCTCCTTCCTAGAATTTGTTTACATGCTCATCCTTCACCATAATTGGCTGCTGGACTTGACGTAAAAGCCTGAGCAGCCAATCACCGACCTCATATTCGTGAGCTTAATGACGCAATAGTCAGAGCAGCCAATCAGCAGGCAGGGTTTAATGAAGTAATAGCCAGACCAACAAATCAGCAGCCAGATTTGATGACGTAATAACCAGACCAACCAGTCAGTACCCAGACCTGATGAACAATAGCCAGACCAACCAATCAGCAGCCAGAAAAGATGGCGTAATAATTAAACCAACCAATCAGCAGCCAGAGTTGATGACGTAATAGCCAGACCAACCGATCAGCAGCCAGAATTGATGACGTAATAGCCAGACCAACCAATTGGCAGTCAGAATTGATGATGTAATAGCAAGACCATCCAGTCAGTAGCCACGTTTCATGATGTAATTGCCAAAGCAGCCAATCAGTGGCCAGGGCTTGATGACGTGGTAACAGAGCATCCAATCAACGGCCACAGTTAAATGGCCAGAGCATCCAATCAGCGGCTTCAAATCCATGAACTAACGACTTAATAACCAAAGCAGCCAATCAGCGACAAGCTTGATGACGTAATGGCCAGAACAGCCAAGCAATGGGCAGATTTTATGACGTAATAGCCGGAGTAGCCAATCAGTGACCAAGGTTTGATGACGAATTGGCAAGAACAGCCAATCAGTGGCCAAGGCTTGATGACGCAATAGCCAAGCAGCCAACCAGGTGGCCTCATATCCGTAGCCCTGCCTTAACCCCGCCCTTTGTCCCTGGGTGACGTGTGGGCCTCTTATTGGTCGGTAATGAGGCAGCGGGTGTGACGTACGAGGCCGCTTATTGGTCGATAACGCCGACCCGCTGTGACGTGTCGCGCCCTGATTGGTTCGTCCAGACAGGAGAGGTTAGACGAGGGCAGAGAAAGGGTGCCCCTCATAATAAACGGGTATTTTAGCCAAGAAAGTCATCTGCGTTTGGCATTAAGGTTAGCTGCTTGGCTGATATAATGTAAAACTTAGTATAAAGCCCCTATTTATCACTGGCAGGGATTTAGGCGTGATCTAAAATGGAAACAGTTGTCAGGAAAGATTATTTTTGCCATATATTAGAATTTCAATGACTTAAAACCGAAACCCGTCAAGATACACAGTTATTTTGCAAAGAAAATCGCTAGCCAGTATTAGTACCTGCGTTGGTTGTGATACGGAGAGATAGGGCGAGAGAGGGAGGGAGGGAGAGAGAGAGAGAATCAGCATCACAATTCCAGTACACCAAATAAACGCTGAACATCAACACACACACCAGTAAATTTATAATAAAGCTCACAGATCCAAGCCCTGAATATCCCCCCTTTATTAATTTTAGAAAATGTCAAGCACCGTCCTTTCTAAACAACCCTAGGCACCACTAAATCAATCTACTTATTTAATCAACTTACTTATTTACCATGACATTCGCTGATTTCAGGCTTTTCCTTGAGATTTCTATTTCCACAAAAGTCCATTTACTTCCTGTTTTCCCCCCTCATCATTTGATCAAGAGGGAGGGGGGGGAGGTCTTTTGCTTGCTCTCTCTCTCTCTCTCTCTCTCTCTCTCCGTCTACCTCTTATATACCTACCTGTCCATCTGTCTATCTATCTTTCTTTCCGGTCTGTAACTTTATCTATCTATTTATATCATCCTTTATCAATATACCTGTCCTGAATCTCCATCTATCCATATATCCACCAAAACACCTATCTGAATATCTATCTATCTATCTATCCATCCTACACACCAGTCCAGCCTCCACATCTTCAAAACAACAACAACAACAACAACACATCGTAATTAAAACTCAGACAACCATGATTTTTGCCAAGAAACTTTTTTTTTTTTACATACACTCGCGTTTTCACATTGCTTTCTCTCTCCCTTCCTCCCTCCCTCTCTCTCTCTCTCTCTCTCTCTGTTCAGATTACCACGATTCTCCACCGAAAAGCTTCTCCCTCCCTCTCTCTCTCTCTCTTTCAATAGCGGGAATTAAGACGTAAACATCCCAAGGTGAGTCTCGTCTCTCCTCGCCATATCTCGCCAACGACGAGACGGCAAGTGAGGGGTGAAAGAAAATGGGGGGGGGAGGCGTTCGTTTTCTTTTTGGAGGGAGGATTTAATTAAACTGGGGCTGCTGGGGCAATAACATGCCGTAGCTAGGAGAGGGAGAGAGAGAGAGAAAGAGACAGACAGACAGACACAGACACATACATCGATAGTTAGACAGGCAGAGATACATGCATAAATAGGGAGGGGTAGAGAGAGAGAGAGAGAGAAAGACAGACAGACAGAAAGAGAAACCGAGTTAAAGATCGAGAGAGAGAGCCACAGACGAGGAGGAGGGCAGTACCTCTGATCTTCCCTTGAGTTAATACGGTATTAGTACGGAATCAATACGGCCTAACGCCCTATTATACCCGTAATGACCATCTCTGCCCCTCTCAACAACCCCAATTAAGGAGCACTTGTTGTAATCCGACGGAATGTGCATGTGTAATGAGTAAGTGTGCCAAGAGTGTGTGCTCCACCTGAGTGAGAAACTGACTAGGAGAGTGGATGGGAGGAGAGGGAAGGTAACAACGAGGTGGAGAATGAGAGACTGACTAGAAGAGTGGATGTGGGTGAAAGGGAGGTCGAGAATGAGAGACTGACTAGGTGAGTGGATGGGAATGATATGGCTGGGAGGAAAGAGAGGTCGAGAATGAGGCTGATGGTGAGAGACTGACTAGGAGAGTGGATGGAAAGAGGAGAGGGAGGCTGAGAAAGAGGTGGAGAGATAGGGTGGTAGGGTGTGTGAGGGAGGGTGGCGGTGCGTCGTGAGAAAAAGGGTCGTTACTGAGGAGAGAGAGAGAGAGAGAGATGTTTATGGATACAAAGAATGGTGTCTGATTAAATGTTTATGAATGTTAACAGGCAACTCTCTCTCTCTCTCTCTCTCTCTCTCTCTCTCTCTCTCTCTCTCTCTCTCTCACACACACACACACACACACACACTCCTTCATTAATCACTACAAAGAATCGAGGCCAGTGTTTTCCCAGGCCTAAAACATAATAGGCCTATTTTGGGGGGAAACCTTCAAATTATACCGACGCTTAAAAAGGAGTGTGGATATGGCTAATGAGGGAAGACGGGCTTAATGAGGCAATTAGGCAGTTCGGTGCGTGTGTGTGTGTGTATGTGTGTGTGTGTGTGTGTGTGTGTGTGTGTGTGTGTGTGTGTGTGTGTGTGTGTTTTCTATCAACTTTTTTGATTATCACAATCACACAATGGCATGAAGATAACATAAACATGAGAAATAATAATAATAACAATCTCTCTCTCTCTCTCTCTCTCTCTCTCTGTATTTGTACGGTATAAAATTCTTTGCATCTAGAACAAAAGGCTAAAATAAATTCGCTATAAATATCCTCTCGGTAAAGTAACACTACCCCGGTGCCAAAGTGTCAACGAGGGTGGCATTAGGGAGGGAGAAAGGATTGGTGTGACGCTGGTGGAAACAGACGGGACTCCCCTGCCACACCACCACCAGAGGGCACAGAAAACGGGACGCTGGGGGACCATAGAGAACGGGTTGCAGAGGGGCCATAGAAAACGGGGGGCAAGGGGGCCACCACACACATTCCGAAGGGGGGATGGAGGAGGGGAGGGGGGGATGGTGGAGGGGAAAGGGATGGAGGAGGGGGGGTTGGAGAAGGGGGGAGAGAAATGCCACTGGTTTTGGAATAATCTAAGGGAGGCGGTAAACACTAAAGAGGCAGCAGGGTGAGTTGGGGTGTTACGAAAATAGCACGTGTGGTTCTTGTCTTTGTGGCACCGGGATTCATGTGACCGTGAACCCCGTGGACTAGAGACTGAAGCACCCCTTACACAGTTCACCATTTTCATTCGAGGGACGGGTAGGGAACTGAGAGACAATTGTATAACCAGGGGAGGGATTCTCAAAGGAATATGCAACGGGCCCCCCTGTCGTATCTCGATTTTTGAAGGATGTCAAAAACAGTTCCTACTGGCGAGAGGAAAACTGCCACATCCGTTATCTGGACAAAGAAGTGTGTTTGACCCTGAGATTTCATAAAGACAGGTAATAGTACATGTTATTATTATCATTATTATCTGTCTACTTTCGACCCATAAACATTGAAATAGTGGTAGATTCCTCCTAACTTTTACATATAATATTATAAGTGGAGGTGAAAGAAGGGTGGAGTGGAGGAGTGTGTGGAAGAGACGAGGAGGGGGTGAGCGAGAAGAGGGAGGATGATGAAAGGATAGGGAGGGGAGAGATGGGGAGCTGGTGGAGAGAGAAGAAAGAGAGAAAGAAGGGGAGCAAGGGAGAGACAGGAGGGGGAGGAAAGAGGGTGGAGGTGTGTGGTGAGAGGGCAGGTCAGGGTGACAATTGTGGCCCCTGGGGTGACCTTAAGATTCTCTCTCTCTCTCTCTCTCTCTCCATTCTTACCTTCCTTACCCTTCCCTGCTCAACCCCTCTCCATCTTTCCCCCATCCTTTCCCCCATTTACCTCTCCTCCCCTCCATGTAATTCTACTTCCCTTCCCAACTCCCTTCCTCTTCTCTCCCCACTCCTCAACACCAATCTTTTTTTCCTTATTCTTCATCCCCTTCCCCTCTCCTCCTCCGTCCCTCCCCTCCTCCTCTCCACACCTATTCCTATTCTTCTTCCCAAAGCTTCCCTACCTACTTTCCCTTTCCTCTAACCACTCACCACTTCCCTCCCCATCTTTCCTCCGGTCCATTCTTTCCTCCACCCTTCACTTTCCCCTCCCAACTCCTCCCTTTCCTCTTTACAACCCTCTGTCTCTCTCCCTTCCACTCTCTACCCCCTTCCCACCGCCCCCTCCTCTCTCCAACCCTTATCCTTCCCACCCCTCCTCTCCTCTCCAACCCTTATCTCTCTCCCTCCACACTCTATCCCTCTCCCCTCCCCCCCCCAACCCCAGGAAATGGAAACCGCAACCCCGACTCGTAAACTCAAAAAAAAAAAAAAAAGAGAGAGAGAGAGAGAGAGAGAGAGAGAGAGAGAGAGAGAGAACGGTGTGGCGTTGGTCTGGGTGAGAATTTAAGCGAGGCGCCTGGGGATATTTTCGGGAGGGTGTCGATGGGCTGACGGCTAGGTGGGGAAGAGGGGGGGGGAAAGGGAAAAAGGAGAGAGGGGGAAAGGCGAAGAGGGAGGATAGGGGAAGAGGGGGGGAAAAGGGGGAAGAAGGGGAAGGTGGGAAAATGGGAAGAGGAAAAAAGATGAGAAAAGGAGGGGAAAGGGGGGAAGGGGTTGGGGAATAGGGAAGAAGGCTTAAAGGGAAGAGAAGGAAGAGGGGGGAAAGGGGAAACAGGGGGAAGGTGGGAAAATATGACGAGAGGGAAGAGGGAAAAAGATGAGATAAGGAGGAAAAAGGTGGAGGGGTTGGGGAATCAGGTAGAGAAGATGGAAAAATGAGAAGAGAATGAAGAAAGAAAGAAAGAGATAGCCAGGTAGGGAAGAGAGAACTAAAAGAGGATAAAAACAGATGGGGAGGAAGAGGAAAAGTGAGGAGAGTAGGTTGGGGAATGTAGCCAGGTGCGTGGGGGAGGGAGAAAGGAAGGAAAATGGGGAGGGAGGGAAGGTATGGGGAAGGGAAGTAAGTGGGGATGGGAAGGGGGGTACTTTTGGGGGGGTGACGCCTGGGTGGGGAAGAAGAGGGATCAGAGAGAGAGAGAGAGAGTTGAATAGTTGGTTGCTCCACGCCCACCCAAGTTCCATCCCTCTCTCTCTCTCTCTCTTCCTCTCTCTTATCTCCGTAACCCTCTCATCCCTCCCTCCCCCTCCCTCCCCACCCCCTCCTCCTCTTCTCACCTATAAATATTTGGGTATTCTTATCGGAGGCTGCCGTGAGGTGGGAAGGGGGGGAAAGGGGGGAGAGGGAGGGAGGAGGAAAGAGAGGTGGAAAGATAGGCAGGTAGGGATGGTGTGTGTGTGTGTGTGTGTGTGTGTGTGTGTGTGTGTGTGTGAGAGAGAGACAGACAGACAGACAGAGACAGAGAGAGAGAGAGAGAGAGGTAAAATGAAAGAGTGGGAAAAGGAGAGAAGAGGAGGAACGGCGAAGGAAGGAAAAAATAAAGGGAAGCATAGAAGAAAGGGAAGGAAAAGTGAACGAGGACGGGAAAGAGAAAATGGAAAGGAATGAAGAGAAGGCGGAATGGAAATAAAGGAGGAAGGAGAAAGCAGAGTAGCGGTTGAGGGAAAGAAGAAGAATATAAAATATGGACTGAAAGAGCACTGGATAGATAGATAAAGAGAGAGAGAGAGAGAGAGAGAGAGAGAGAGTGAAGGAGGGAGGGAGAGGGTTGAGAAAATTACCGAGATAAGAAGGGATGCGAGGGAAGGTGATGGAGGGGAGGGGAGGGGAACGGAAAGGGGAAAGAGGAAGGGTGGGGAAGGGAGAGAAAGGAGGGGAGTGAAGAGGGGATAGGAGGGAGGGGAAGGGGAGAGGTAGGAAAGGGAAAGAAGCGAGAAAGGGAGGGGAGGAATGGGAAGGAGAGGAAAGAAGGTGAGAGGGGTTGGGGAATGGGTGTGGCAGGATGAGAAAATAGAGTACAAGAGTAAGGGGAGAGGAGAAGAGAGGAGAAGAGAAGGGAAGAGAGGAGAAGAGAAGAGAGGAGAGGAAAGAGAAGAGACGAGAGGAAGGAGGAAGAGCAGTGCATAGAGAGCGGTAAGAAGCAGAAGTATGATGGGGGAGGGGGAGGGAAGAAGGTTGGGGAAGAAGACGGCAGGAAAGAACAAATGAGCAGAGAGAGAGAGAGAGAGAAAATCCCGCTAATTCCATCACACCAGTCCTGAATGAGATCGTCTTTGCGTGTATTCAGTATGGACGGTTCGGTATGAGTGCCCGAGTGGTGACATGCGAGGGTTTGTTGTGCTAAGGCCTAGGGAGCTGAGTATGTGGTTTATGTCTGACGCTCGATAGATAGATAGACAGATAGATAGATAGATATTGACCACAAAAATACATAGGCTACATAAAAAGAAAAAAAGTCTATGTAGTGGAGAGAAGGAGGGGGGTTGTAGAGTAGGGGGAGAGCGAGTGGGGGCTAACAGCAAGCAGTGAGAGGGAGGAGGGTGTAGGTGAAAGGGAGAAGGAAGAGGGATGAGGAGTGGGTGAGAGGGGAGAGTGGAGGGGAAGTGGAGGAGATGGAGAGGGTAGAGGGAGGGGAAAAGGAAGAGGGAAGAGAGGAAAAAAGACTGAACGGGAGAAGGAAGAGGGGATGGGGAAGGAAATGGAAAGGAGGGAAGGGATAGATGAGGAGAGGAGATGGAGAAAGGGAGAAGGGAGCGGAGAGGGGGGGAAGGAGGAAAGGGACATGTAGCAAGCACTGTTAGAGAAGAGGGAGGGGGAGGGGGCAGAGAAGGGGGAAGAGGGAAAGGAGAGGAAGGGGGAGAGGAGGGGAAGGATGGGGTGAGGGTAACAGGGGGCAGACAGTAATTGTATATATTACCGAACCAGCTCTGTTATTGGTACCATGTTGCCCTGGGATTAGTTCACTCCTAGAGGGGAAAGGGGGAGCAGGGTGTGGGGGAGATAGGGGAGCAGGGGGTGGGGGAGAAGAGGGAGCAGGGGGTAGGGGGAGATGGGGGAGCAGGGGTAGGGGGAGATGGGGGAGCAGGTAGTAGGAGGAGAAGGGGAAGCAGGGGTAGGGGGAGAAAGGGGAGCAGGTAGTAGGGGGAGATGGGGGAGCAGGAGGTGGAGGAGAAAGGGAAGGAGGTGGTAGGGGGAGAAGGGGAAGCAGGGGGTAGGGGGAGATGGGGGAGCAGGAGGTGGAGGAGAAAGGGAAGGAGGTGATAGGGGGAGAAGGATGAGCAGGGGATAGGGGGAGAAAAGGGAGCAGGGGGTTGGGGGATAAGCAGTCAAGGAGATAGTAGGGCGGCAGGGTGAGGACTGGATGGAAGCAGGGAGATGGATGTAGCGTGATAAAAGAAGGGGGGGGGGTGCGGGGAAGGGGAGTGAGGTGGGAGGGGGGGGTGAGGAGTGGGTGGGAGCAAAAGAGGAGGGGATAACCAACATGTGGATAGCATAGGGTGAGACGTAGGTAGGGTGAGGTGAGGACAGGGTGTGGAGAGAGGGAAGGAAGGAAGTGAGCAGTAAAGGGGTATGGGTAGGGTGACAGTGGTGATAGTATGTGGAGTGGACAGCTTAGAGTGCGTGAGGGTGAGGTGGGGGTGTGGTTAGGAACGAGAGAGAGAGAGAGAGAGAGTGAGAGAGGGGGGGGGTACAAAACAGGAAATAAAGAATAAGAAATGAGGGGTAACACTAATAAACTCCCTAAACGCCAAAAACACCCACACTGGTACCATCACAAACCTCAAAATTACTCCCATTTACGCTCATTACACCGCCAAAAAATCACACTCAAAAAAATCCATAAAACCCGCCAAAAAGTAGGGCCGGTATTATACATTCATCTTTTATTCAGTAACTTTCCCGCGCCCCGACTTTCTGTTGACACGTGAGAGTGGTATTGAAGTTGATTTGGCGGGAGAATCAAATTGCCTCCCTCCACTTTTTTTCCTGAAGGCTTTAGAGAATATATATGAGTCAAAAAATTATTCCATTAGTTTACTGTATATTATCATTTTTTTATTTTTTTACTTTAATATATATTTCTGAAGTCGATTTGTCGGGAAAACTAAATTACCTCCACCTTTATTTTTATTTTTAGAAGCCCAAGAAAATATATTACAAACTTATCTCAATCGTTTACATTATTACAAATTCTTTTTTAAAACTGGGTAAAATAATTCTGAGTTTTTAAGGAATTTATTTTATAATGGTGACTGGCAGCACTGTATAGTCTCGTGCATTTTAACATTCTTTATTTTCAAGATTATATTCAGTTTCATAGCATTATATCTATTTCAGTGTGGAGATAATCTAGAGATAGTATAGTATTTTAAAAAGGCGGTTGGCAACACAACATCGAGTCAAATTTAACGTGGTTTTCATCATTAGATTTATTTTTATACAATTACGTGTATTTCAATTTAAGAGAGTTAATTTACAGACAATATTTATTTTAGCAAAGGTGGTTAGTATGGAGTCTCACTTGATTGGCCGGGCCCCGCTAACCAAAACAATGTCCAGGTTCTCAGTGATATCGTCTCAATTTCCGCCCTGTTTGAATTGCATGTGGGAGCCAGGGTGAGGGGGAAGGGCTGCAGAGGGTGGAGAAAGACTTGATAGGGTGTGGAAGGCGCAGAGGGTGAAAACAGAGATGAGAATTTATAGAGAGAGAGAGAGGGGGAGGGGTGGGGGCGTATTCGTGTGTAGATGGAACGCAGAATGAAAATGAAAGAAAGAACGAGAGAAATACTTCTTCGTGTGTAAAAAAAGGCAGTGCGGTAATAAAATGGGATCTAATGCAAAGAATAAAATGAAGATTATTAAAACCGTACTGCCTTGGCGTGGATGGTAGCTTAGCGTATGTCTTTCTGTAAACAGTTATAATGTCCTTAATTCCTCTGCCTCCATATTATTTATCCACATTCATCTCCTTTTCCTAAATCTCAGTTCTCCTGTTTCTTCTTCGTCCCCTTCCTCAATCAACCAGGATTTAATTTCCCTTCAACATTCCTTCTCCCTTTTCCCCTCCTACTTCCTCTTCGTTCCCTCCTCTCTTTTTCTCTCTTCGATCCCTCCTCCACCTCCCACCCGCCGTTTCCCTCTTTATTCCCCCTAGCTTCTGATCTCCCTTTTTTGTCTATGCTTCTCCTTTTCTCTCCTCTTCCTTTTTCCTCTCTCCTCTCCTCTCTCTCTCCCCTTCTTCTTCTTCCAACCTTTGCTTTCCTCTGTTTCGCTTTTCTTCTTTCTTACTCCCCTCCTTCTTTATATACTCTATTTTTATCCTTCCTATCATCCTCCCTTAGCTCCCACTCCCCTCTCTCTCTCTCATCATGCTGCCTTTAGCTCTCCTCCTCTGTCTTCCTCTTCCCCCCTTTATTCCCTTCCACTATCTTCCCAGAATTCTCTCTCTCTCTCTCTCTCTCTCATCCCATCTGCCGGGCCGGGAATCAGAGGGTAAACTACTGAAAATTCTATATAACATTTTCTCGACTTGGGAAAGGACTCACCAACTCACAGCAAACTTTGATAATTTAGATGCCAGCTCATATTTCTTCAATGCCCTACAAAATTACTTAGAAAATCACTTACAAAAATTACGTAGGAAATTCACTTAGAAGTTTACATAGAAAATTAACTTGTTAACTTTGAAATTAACTTAGAAGTTTGCTTACAAGGTTACTAAGAAAATTACTTAAAATTTACTTTAAAAATCACGTAGAAGTTTATTCAGAAAATTACTTTGAATATTTCTTCGAAGTTTACTTAGAAAATTATTTAGAAATTTAATAAAAACTTGCTTTAGAAATTTTTTAAAATCTGTTTAGAAAATTAAGCAGAAATTCACATAGAAATGCCTAGATAACATGCTTATAATAATATTCATAAAATTAGTTAGAATATACTAGGAAAATTACTTTGAAAAATGCTTAGAAAATCCTTTGAATATTACCTAGAAATTTACTTAACACAGCCTGTATTTTTGCTACATAACATTATACTTTGATAGAGAGAGGAAGTGTTAAGATGTGAGAAAATGGAGAGAGAGAGAGAGAGAGAGAGAGAGTTCTATCATATTTCCTATTAGTCCTGGCCTTTCTCCTTTCATTATCCCTCTTCGTTCACCAATTCTGCTTTTCCTTGTGTCTCCTCCTTTCTTTCTTACAACAATTATCTTCTTCTTTTTGCTTCATCTTACAAATCTCATCTTAATTTTCCTTTTAACTAATTACTTCTGTTTCCTCATTCTCTCTTCTTCCTGTTCCTTTTTCTTTTCTTCTCCCTCTCCTTAGTTTCTTCTTTTTTCTTCTTCCTTATCCTTCTACTCTTCTTTTTTTCTTTACCCATTTTCTTCCTTCTTTCTCCCTCTTCATTCATACAAAAACTTTTGCCTCCGAACTATCTCCCGTCTCTCTCTCTCTATCTTTTTCTGTCTATCTCTCCCTCTTCATCCTCCTCTCCCCTCTCCTCCCTTTTCTCCCTCTCTCTTCCTCCCTCCCTCCCTCTTCCCCAATCTAAGTTGTGGACAAAAAAGTACAAGAGGTTAGATTACACGGTGGGAGAATCACATTTACTCTCTCTCTCTCTCTCTCTATCTATCTATCTGCATTCGTTCTTTCTTCTCCAGCTCCCTTCTCTCACATTTTACTCTCTCTTTTTCACTCCCTCTCTCTCTCTCTCGTCTTCCTGTCCTACAACCTCCTTGGTATTATTAAAGTCTATTCATTTACAAGGTAACTCCGCATCTCCTGTGAGGCTATCCGCGCTTCATGCTATTGTAGATTATTGAAGGAAAAATTAATGAAGATATATTTTAAAGAGGAAAATGAAAACGAAGAGGAAGAGAGAGAGAGAGAGAGAGAGAGAGAGAGAACTAAAGTTTGGCTGTGATCCACACACACACACACACACACACACACACACTCCCTTAGGCCTTACTGACCTCCTTCCAGTCCTTCCCTTCTTCCTTGAGTTATTCATTCATTCATTCTCCTTGATTTTCTCTCTGGCTTTTCTCCTTCCTTCATTCTTTATTTTTCTTTTTTTTGCGTCTATCCTTCTTTCCTCTCTTTCACTTATATTCTTTCGTTGATTCTCACTTTCCACTCTTCCTTCCTTCCTTTCTCCCCTACGTTTCTTCTTTCGTTCATTTATTCTCACCTTCCTTATTTCCTTTCTCCCCTCCATCATTTCTATTTCTTGCTTCTCTCTCTCTCTCTCTCTCTCTCTCTCTCTCTCTCTCTCTCTCTCTGTTGCTGCTGCTTTCCTCACGTCATTTTTCTTTCTTTCCTTCATGATTCATAAGAAAACGAGAATATATACCCCATAGAAAAGACTACGACTGAAGAAGAAAGGAAAATGAAAAAGAGGAATACCGTAAACGTTGCCAGAACTGATCTAAAAGTGACATAAGATAAAATAACCAGAAAATATAATCCAAATAAATATAACACAAAGAGTACACAAGATGATAATGTTAAAACTGATTACCTAAAAATAAGTGTATGAAAAAGAAAGTATGCGGCAGAGAAGAAGTCTGTACCCTGCTTCCCCTGGCCAGCCCTTAAGATAATATTTAATACACTGATAAATATGAATATTAAAAGTTAAAAGTTGGTCCAAAAATAAAAAAAATAAAAAAAAAGGCATATAAAAACTAAAAAGAAAAAGATGTAGCCTGGTATCCCCTAACAGGCACATATAAGACAATGTTTAATATACTGAAAAAAAAACGAAAGAAAATAATAAGTTAGGCAAATAAAATAACAAAAATAAAAACGTGCTAAAAATAAAAAACAAAAACAAAAAGTAAAACTGTACCCCCGTATCCCCCAGCCGCCCCATATAAGGCAATGTTTACACTCTGCCACCCATCGTCGCCATCTTGCCCCTTATTTCGCCTTCCCGCCACATTTACCTTCCTTTTCCCGAGATTTTTCCTCAGTTTCTTGGATTTTCTTTGTTCTCCTTCGCTATTCTTAGCTTCCTTTATGTTTCCTTATTATTTTAGAGTATTCTTCCGGCATTTTTATTCTCTGGCTCCTCTATACCGTCTTATTTGAACGCTTTTCTGTCTATTTTTGCCCTTTTTTTCTCAATTTCTCGACGGTTCAGCTGTTTTCTCTTCTGCTTGTGTTATTGTTATTTTGGGATCCTATCTTTATCATATCTTCTCTGTCTTCTCCATCATCTTTTTACATCCACCTACCCTTTCCCTTGTTTTTTCCTCAGTTTCATGGCTATTCTTCCTTATTTATCTCATCTTTTGTGTTTCTTTTCCCTATTTTGTTGTTCGTATCGTTATTGTTACTCTTCTCCTTTATATTCATTCCCTCTCTACACTTTACTTCCCTTTTCTGAAGCTTCTTCCTCAGTCTCTTAACCGTTCTTCTTTTCTTTTGTTTTACCTGCCATTTTACTCGGATGTTTACACCTCCTATTTGTCTTTTATATTTTCTTCTCTACACAGTTAACTTCCATTATGCTAAGCTTTTATCCCAGATTCTGGGCTAAGCTAACATGACCTAACATCATTCCTTTTAACAACACCTATCTAACCTAACCTAAATTAACACCACTTAATACCAACTAACAGCAGCATATACCACTTCATCTAACTCCATCTAACCTAATCACTTTATATAACACGCCTAACTTAACACCACTTAATCTAACACCAACCAACCTAACGCCGCTTAATCTAACACCATCTAATAGCAGCATATACCACTTAATGTAATTCCATTTAACATCACCTAACCTAATCACTTTATATAACACCGCCTAACTTAACACCACTTACTCTAACACCAACCAACCTAACGCCACTTAATCTAACACTATCTAACATCAGGTAACACGACCTAATCACCTGCTCTTAATTGCTCCCCTCACACCTGACTCAGCACTTCCCTCTGACCGCGGCAGGATGTGGAGGAAAGAGGGAAGGAGGGAGAGAAAGAAGAGAGGGAAGAATGGAAAGTGGAGAGCAATGACGGAAGGAAGGAGGGATAAAGGGTGAAGAAGAAGGGAAGGGAAAGAAGTGGAGGGAGGAGGGAACGAGAGAGAAAAAGAAGGGAAGGAAGAACGGAAAGTTGGGAGATATGAGGGAAGGAGGAGAGATAAAGGAAAAAGGAGAAAAAGGGAAGGGAAGGAAGTGGAGAGAGGAGGGAAGGAGGGAAACATCGGAGGGAAGAAGAGAAAAAGGAGAGAAGCAACGCAAGAAGGGGAGGGATAAAAGATAATGATGAAGAAAGGAAGGGAAGGAAGAGGAGAAGCAGCAGGGAAAGACAGAAATAGAAGGAAAGGAAGAAATGAAAAAGGAAAGAAATTACTAGACAGGAGAGATAAAAGATAGAGAAGAAGGAAGGAAAGGAAGGAACATCAGGAGAGAGGATGAGATGGAGTTAAGAGAGACGAGCGATAAAGAGGGAAAGAAAGGAAGGGAAAGAAAAGCCAAAGAGGAGAGAGAGAGAGAGAGAGAGAGAGAGAGGGGGGGGGTAGTAAGGCGGGTGCGTGTAATGTTATGACACATGATCACACGGGTATTGTTGTGACCGTACCGCCCAGCCAGCCACCCAGGCAAGACGGTACGTAGGTAGGAAGGTAAGTAGGTAAGTAGGGAGGGAGGGAGGGAAGGAAGGATGGAATTGGATGGGTACAGTGGGTGAGTGAGTTGGAAGAGAGAGAGGGAAGAATGGAGCTGGATGAGTAGGTGAGTAAGTTGGGAGGGAGGGCAGAATGGAGCTGGATGGGTAGGTGAGTAAGTTGGGAGGGAGGGAGGGAGGGCAGAATGGAGCTGGATGGGTAGGTGAGAGAGTTGGGAGGAAGGGAAGAATGAAACTGGAAAGGGTAGGTGAGGGAGGGAGGGAGGGAGGGAAGAATGGAGTTGGATGGGTACAGTAGGTGAGTGAGTTGGGAGGAAGGGAGGGAAGAATGGGGCTAGGTGGGTAGGTGAGTGAGTTGGGAGGAAGGGAGGGAGGCACAAAGTAGGGAAAAACGTAGGTAAGTAGATGGGTAGGTAGGCAGTGAGGCAAGGAAGAACACAGGTTAGTAAGTAGGTACGCGGGCAGGCAGGCAGGCGGGCAGGCAGGCAGGAAGGGACGCAGCATGAAGGCAAAAAGGCAAGAGAGAATGCAAGCAGACACAGCTAGTGGAATGCAGGCAAGAGGAGGAGGAGGAAGAAAGGAGAGGGAATGTGGAGGGAGGGAAGGAAGGAGGAATGGAGGAATCTAGGTAAGAGACAGACGGATGAGGGAAGAAAATAGGGAGGGGAGAAGAGAAGCAAGATGAAGAGAGGGAAGGAAAGAATGTAGGTAAGGGGGAGGAGAGGAAAAGGAGGGAAGAACGGAAGAAGGAAGGAAGGGCGGAATATAAGAGGGAGGGAAAGAAAGGAGAGGGAAGGAAGAAAGGAAGAAGGAAGCAATGTAGGCAAGAAAGAGGGGAGAGGGAGGTAACGAGGAGAAAAAAACGGAATGTGGAAGAAAGAATCGTGGATAGGTAGGAAGAAATGAAGAAGAAAAGAAGGAATGAAGAACTGATATGTAAGAGGAAATAAAGATGGAAGGAAGGAAAAGAGGAAGAAGGGAAATTAAAGATTAAAGACAGGAAGTAGGAGAAAAACAGAAACGATGGAGTAAGGTAAGAAAACAAAAAAATATGAAAGGAGAAAAAAGAAAGGAAAATATTCGGGAGAAAAGGAAGGGACGAGAAGAAAAAGGAAAAGAAAGGAGAAGAAAGTAGAGAGGAGAAAAGGAAAGAACGGAAGCCATTCATCCTTACCTCCTTACTACACACACGCTCACTTCTTTATTATATTATCTCTCTCTCTCTCTCTCTCTCTCTCTCTCTCTCTCTCCAGTACATTGCAAGTGTGGCGTAACTCGTATAGAGAGACAAGTGAGCCCTCTCTCTCTCTCTCTCTCTCTCTCTCTCAAAAATACCGAAGGGAATGAGTGAGAAAGAATAACAAAAACTAGACGGGCACTCACTGGAGCTCATCTCTCCGACAAGGGCAACGTACTTTCCAAACCACTCTTCATAATGAGTTAGGCCTTCTCATCATTAATTAGGGTTTTACAAAAAATGTTTTCCGGATCCAGAATCTAATATGATCCGGATCGGTACCAAAAGTTAATCGATTGTTCCCTGGGGCATGGGCTATCTACCCACCAAATCTGGTCCAAATCTCTCGATTAGCTTTTGAGTAATCCAGCTAACAGACAGACTAACAAACAAACAAACAGGGGTGAAAACATACTCTTCTTGTTGGAGAGAATAAGAGAAAGAAATAGAAATATTGAACTGCACTAGAGAGAAAAGAAAAAAAAAAATGAAATAAATCTACGGTCTCATCACGCCCTATTTCACATCCCTCACCCAGCGAGAGAGAGAGAGAGAGAGAGAGAGAGAGAGAGAGGGGGGGAGGGAGAATTCACTGTAGCATGGAGGGGGAAGAGGAGGAGGCAGGAGGATGAGATGAATGATGGGGAAGAGGGAGAAAAAACGAGAGTAGGAGGTAGGAAAAGGAAGGAGAGAAGGGAACGACAGAAGGAAGACACTGGAAAGGAGAAAAGGGAGGAGTGCAAGATGAATAGGAAGGAAAAGGAAGAGATGTAGAAAGAAGAGTGGCGGGAGAAGAGAGAATGTGAGGAAAGAGAAAGAAAAGGATGAAAGAAAGAAGAGGGAAGGAAGCATTAGGAAGAACGGAGAGAAGAGGGAAGGAGGGAGGAGAGAAAATGAGATGAATTATTGAGGAAAGGGAAGAAGGTAGGGAGGGAAGAGGGTGATTTGTGGAGTGGGGGGAGGGAGGGAGGAAAGTAGTGTAGGACCGGGAAGGAAAAGGAAGGAGAGGAGGATGTAGGAGCCTGAGAGAGAGAGAGAGAGAGAGAGAGAGAGAGAAGAAAAAAGGAAAGCGAGAATAAGTAAAGGAAGCAAACGATTTAATAAAAGCAAGAAAAATTACTCGAGAGGAAGGAGGGAAGGAAGGAAGAAATAAGGAGAAGCACGGGAAGGAAGGGCGAGCACAGGAAGTAAGGAGGAAAAGAATGAAGGAAGAAGGAGAGAAAGACGTGGTAAGAACTAAAAGAAAGATAAAAGGGAAGGAAGGAAAAAAGGGAGAAAAGGAGAGAACGAAACAGGAAAAACAATAAGGCAAGGCACGAAAATGTGAAAATAATGAAAGAAAAGGAAGGAAATACGAAAGAAGGGAAAATTAAAAAACGAGGGACAGAAGTGATGAACAGAACGAGCTGAAAGAAAACGAAGGTAAACAAAAGGCTATTATGCTCAGTAAGGGGGTAAATCAGCTGGGGCCTCACGCTCGATCAGGGGCGATAAACAAATCAAGCAGCCTCTTACGTCTCTCTCTCTCTCTCTCATCAAAGCCAGCTCTCAATTACGGCTAAGAAAATTTCCCAAGGCTCTCCTGAGATTATTTCTGCTTCCCCTCTCCATCTTTCTCTTCCTTTTGTCTCCATTTTCTTCCTTTATTATTTTCTTCCTTTCTTCCCTCTGTTTTCTATCATCTTCCCTCCCTCCTTCCTTAAGCACTTCCTTCCTTCCTTCCTTTCTTTTCTAGTTTCAGTATTTCTCCTCTATTTTCTTTTTTCTTTTCTCTCTCCTTGTCAGCTTTCTTCCCTCCCCTGACTATTTTCATTCCTTTCCTTCTTCTTTTTGTCTTTCACCCAATCTTTCCTCTTCCTGTCTACTGTTCTACTCTCCCTTTTTTTTCTTTCCTCCCTTCCATCTCCACTATTTTCCTTCTTTCTTTCTCCCCTGCGCCCTACTTTCCTGCGTTAATAGTTACTGCTTCTCTGCTCTTCCCTTTTTTCTCTCTCTCGATTTACCTTTCATCTTGGTTTCTTTTCTCCCTCCCTTCCTTTCCTTCCATCTTCCCTCCCTCTCAGTCCTGCTGTTTACTTTTCTCCCTCACTCTCTACTTCCGCACCTTCTCTCCCATCTTCATCTTTTATTTCCTCCCTATCCCTCCTCTTCTTTCTTCCTGTTTCTCTTCTCCCCCCCCCTTCTCTCTCTCTCTCATTAGCCTAACCTAGACTAGAGTAACATCAAAGGTGAGGTTGAAGAAGTATACATAAATCTCTCTCTCTCTCTCTCTCTCTCGCTCTCTCTCTCTCTCTAATCCCCACAAAGCTCACAATAATCTGCCAAGAATCCCAAAGACAAAATTACCTTAAGGGAAAAATTCCCCTGTAAATATTTACCCCCTAACTCTCTCTCTCTCTCTCCCTCCTACCTTATCTCACTCCTTCCTTCTTTTTCAACTCTCTTCCCTCCTTTCTCTCCATTCCTGATTTTTCCATCCTTCCTCCTGCTGTCCCTCCCTATTCTCTCCATATCTTTCCCTTCCCACTTTCTCTCCATTTCTCGTGTTCCACCTGTTCTTAATTCTTTTCCCTCCCTTCTCTCCATTCCTGACTCCTCCATCCTTCCTTACTCCGTCCCTCCCCGTTTATTTCTCTCCAACTCTCATTCCCTCCCTATTTTCTCTCCACACCTTCTCCAGGGCAGCGAAATGGCGGGGGACACGGCGACGTGGAGGCGATTTGTCTGTGGCCACCCCTTAGGGATTAAGGCGTCTGGCAATAGATAAATAGACTGATCTCCAAATAAAAATCCCAATAACAATCCCCCGGCAATAAATCGCCCCAGTCAATCCCCCGCCGGAGCAATAAGCCTCCAAGCCCGTTTTAAAGTGAAGGCCGGTTGGGATTTTTTCTACTAATTTAATCAGAGGGGAAGCCAGAGCAAATCCCAATTAAATCGCGGCGAAAGTGAGGAGGGAACACGTCTTTGAACTGACAGGTGTGGTGGTGAGGGGAATGAAAGGTGAGGCGGGGAAATGTGAAAATAAGATGGAAAATAAGCCAAAAAATATGGAAATTCGGTGACGTCTTTCATGAAGAGGATAAAGAATACATGACATACATTACAGATTGATACACAAATATAGGCCGATAGATAATTATACATACATCATACACCAATAGATAAATACGGACATATAGATTTACATACATTGTAAACTGACTTACACATAAGCAGACATATACTGTAGATGCACATTCATTATAAGACTGAATGATAAATAAATACAGACATACAGAACTGCATACATTATAGACTGATAGATAAATACAGGTAGATGGATACAGTTACGCTAAGTTATAACTGGAGTGCCCACCCACGTCATGTGCATCGCAATACATACTTGATGATATCCAGTTCTAACCTTCATCATTCCCTTTGGTTCCTTATCCTCCTTTTATGTGTTCATGGGTGTGTGTGTGTGTGTGTGTGTGTGTGTGTGTGTGTGTGTGTGTGTGTGTGAGAGAGAGAGAGAGAGAGAGAGAGAGAGTAAATTGCGGTGTGTTTATGTTGGTAGTAGTAGTAATTGTAGTAGCGGCCTGGCTGGTGAATGAATGAGCCAAGCCACTCATCGAGCATAATAATAAACAATTCTCGAGAAGCCCACTTTCTGACGCCTAACAAGGGACTCCACTCAGCGAGCATATTGCCTTCCCGGGAACCACACTCATTGAGCATATTTACAACCCTCGGCGCCCTCCAAGAAGCATAACGTCACGAGTATGGCACCCTTAATTAAGCATGACAACCAGGAGACGCCATTACGGCCACTCAGCGAGCATGAATACCCAGCCTGGCCCACTCACTAAGCATAAGTAAACAAAAGACGCCCTTAACTGAGTTTGCCGTCATTGGTTCTTGGATTGAGAGGGAAATGATGTCGAAAGGAAATGGTAAAGGACGAAAGACAATAAAGGAGAGACTAAAGATATTGTAAGGCATATAAGAAGAAAATGGGGTGAGGGAAAAGTGACAGTAAATGAAGATTAGGAAGAAAGGGGAACAGAGTAAAACTGAGAACTTCGGAGAGAGAGAGAGAGAGAGAGAGAGAGAAGCAGGACAAGGAAGCGCCATGTTCAGCTGATTGCAAGCCAGCCCATTAGCACACATTATCGCCCCTATTGCCCTCTCTCATAAGGGCCATAATCTAGCACCCCAGCCACACTCTCAAACTATCCGATTCTGCATCAGGAGTATTTTTATCTCCCTCTTGCCGACTTCAGACGGTTTTAAGAATGTACAGTATCTTATCAGTGGTTTATCCTGACGCTATCCCTGACTTCCCTCAAAATACCTCAGCAAAGACATCTATAACAATCACAAAAAATCAACATCAAAAATCCCATAAAAACACTCATAATTATTGCTGACTTCGCACCATTTTATTCAGGCACCACATCAGCAGCGTCTTCCATCTTTTGTTATTGATTTTTTAGTTACAGATTTTTTTTGTAGTAAGTGTGTATTTTCGAACTTTTTCTTTTATGCCGCCTACTTACCAACCTACCCACTTACGGATGGGTTTGATGTACCGTAAGTACAGTAGGAAGGTAATATAAGTATGTACAGTAGATATGTGTGTATGGATGGATGGACAGATGTACCGTATGTATGTATGTATGTAGGTGTGTACGTATGTATGAGCGTCCGTGCGTGTGTGTGCGAAAGCTCAGTAAAGCACAAAATCCCGTGATAAACGAAAAATTATGGGGAAAGTTGTTGAAGCACGGACTAGAGGAAAGCTTAAGAGCCAGTAAGTGCCTAGGAGCTGGTTAAGGAATGGAGTGAGAGATGGAGTGTGATGATGAGGCAAGCATGGAAGGCACGAAGGCTGACAAGAGATAGAGGAAGGGGAAGGTAAAGAATCACGTGGACAAGAAATGAAGAAAAAGAAGAAGACGATGATGATGATGAAGAAAAAGAAGGAGAAGAAGAGGAAGAAGAAGAAACGCGGAGAAGACAAAGATTTACGAAGGAAAATAATGGCCTGATAAAGCAGGAAAAGACGGGTTGATAATGTATTACGAAGGGAGGGGAAGCAGAGCCTGATAAAGAAGAAGGAGGAGGAAAAGGAGGAGATGGGGGAGAAAGATGAAGATGAAGAAGAAGAAGAAGAGGAGGAGGAGGAGGAGGAGGAGGAGGAAGAGGAGCAGAATAATGACAAAACAAGACAAAGAAGGGAGAAAGATGGGGACAAAGAAAAAGGACAAGGAAGAAAGAGGAAAAGCTGGGGAAAAAAAACGGAAAAATGAGGAACTGGAAGAAGAAGCCAAACAAAAGCGTCTGACAAAAGGAGCTAAGAACAGACCACCAAGAGGCAGAGCAAGGCAAGAGGGGCGTTGAGGTGCAGGCAGGAAAACAAAGATGGTGAGGAGAAGGAGAAGGAAGACGAGGAAGAGGAAAGAGGAGGAGGAGGAGGAAAACGAGAAGAAAAGGGCAGAAGCGCAGGAGGAGAATAAAGATAATGATGAAGATACTTGGGAAAAAGGATGACGAAGATGAAGAATAAGAAAAGGAAGACGATGACGGTAAAGATGAAGCCTACACTCATGTTCCCAGCTTAAGTAATGTGTAAGAGAAAAGGAGGCTGAGAGAGAGAGAGAGAGAGAGAGAGAGAGAGAGTGTATGTGTGTGTGTGTGTGAGAGAGAGAGAGAGAGGATGTGTAACAAGTTATCTTCCCAGCACAACTCGTGGCGTGTCTCACAACTTGCTCACTCACCACCAACTTTGTTTTCATACTTCCCGCCATCTCGCTTGCTGTGTCTCCCTCTCTCCCTCACACACACACACACACACACACACACACACACACACACTCTCTCTCTCTCTCTCTCTCGTAACTTCTCACTAACTCATTTGCTCGTTAGTTCTATGTGGTTTCATTATAACTTTTTTTAATTGCTGAAAATACTCACTCACTCACTGACTATAGTAATCAAACAATTACTTAATCACTCGCCTAATCAATCAATCAATCATTTAAACAAATTAGGCAATCAATCGCTTACTCAATCAATCAATTACTTAAATATTCCATCAATCTCACACTCACTCACTCAGTCACAAGTAATCCTCACTTAATCGATTAATCAGTCGTGTTACACTCAATCCTGCTCACTCAATCAATCAGTCATACTGAAACCTCCCTCACTCAATCAGTCACACTCAGTCCTCATTCTCTCAGTCACACTCAATCCTTACTCACTCAGTCACACTCAGTCCTCACTCACTCAGTTCTGTATGATTCACTTAGTCACTCGCACGACACTGTGATGTAACTTTTCCTTACTTTTTCCTCCAGCTTCTTGCAGCACCCTCACTCAATCACTTGCTTGTTTCTCTCTCTCTCTCTCTCTCTCTCTCTCTCTCCTTTTAACGTAATTAGCTACTCTTCCATATTGCTCCATAGGATAAAACAGAGGGGGGAGGGGAGGGGAGGGGAAGGGAGATGGGGAGGGGGAGAGGTGTAGGGAAAATGTATGGTATTAGATTGGCAGATGGATATGGGGCGAGGGGAGAGGAGAGGATGGGTGAGGGAGTGAGGGAAGGAGAGGGGAGGAAACTAAGAAAGGGGAAGGAAAGAGGAGACTAGGGGAGGGGAGGGGAGAGAAAGGAAGAGGAAGGAAGGGAGAGTGCAGAGAGTGGAAGGGAGGTGAGTGTATGGTATTAGACTGGCAGATTTGGCGAGGGGAAGGAGGGGGAGGGGTGAAGAGGGGGAGGATGAGGAGAAGGGGAAAGAGGAAACTGAAGAGGGTAGGGAGAATAGAGAAAGAGAGGAAGGGAGACAAGAGGAGGAGAAAGGAAAGAAAAGAAGAAGGAAGAGGGAATTAAGATAGGGAAAGGGGAAAAAAAAGGAGGAGAAAGAGAAGAGAGAGAGGGGGGTGAGAAGAAAATGGAGAGATGAACTGGAAGAGAGGAGAGAGGGAATGAGAAGGGAAAGGGTGAGAAGCAAGGTAAGGGGAGGAAATGAAAGGATGGGGTGAAAATGAGAAAGGAATCGAAAAAAACATGAGAAAAGAGAGGAAAGGACTGGAGAAGAGCTGCTCTCTCTCTCTCTCTCTCTCTCTCTCTCTCCCCATATCAAAATCAGGATATTGCCAAAAGAGAGGAAGATGGATGGAGTGAACAGTGCTACTCCCTCCCCAACCCCCCTTCCCTTTTCTCCACTCACCTCTCCTCTCCTCTCCTTTTCTCTCCCCTCCTATCCTTTCCTACCCTAACCTGTTCTATCCTTTCCTCTCTTTCCTTTCCCTCTCCTCTCCTGCTATCCCTTCCCCTCCCCCATATTACCTCGCAGTCTAATATGAGAGGAGGAAAGGTGGTGAAGGGAGGGAGAGGGAGGGCAAGTGAGGGAAGGAGGGGGAATGGAAGGTACAAGAGAAGAAGTGAGAGGGAGACTGAGAGGGGTAATGGAAACTGAAGAAGAGAGGGATGGGAAAGGAAATCAGTACGGGAAAGGGAAGGGGCGAGAAAGAAGGAAGGGCTGGCAAATGAGAGAGAGAGAGAGAGAAATATACAAGGCAGATAAAATAAAGTCCTACAAATATAAAGGCCTAAGGAAACAAGAAAATTTAATGTACAAAAAAAAGACTTCGAATTTTTATCAGTTTCGGTAGCATTACACACAGTTCAGCCGAATAACCACAGAGCAGGAAGTACTGTTTACCTGGATCCTAAGCAAACAAGTACAAAACGTTGAGTGTAAACAAACGATTCACTTATTGCTCCTATAAGATGGGGAGAGAGGAAAAAAAACGAATTATATTTTTTTTGATGGATCAACGTAAGCCTCCCTCCCTACCCTTCGTCTCTCTCTCTCTCTCTCTCTCTCTCCAGCCAAAACCATTTCATCTCCCACTTACCCACCCTATCCCCACCCTCATACCTCTACTCTCTCTCTCTCTCTCCTTTCCATCCCTCACGCCTGAAGACCGAGCCATTAGATATATTTTGGGAACAGTGGAGCATAAACCAGGGCCATCCTCTTCCCGATACCCAATTTCCCAAAAGTTAGGCTAAAAATGGGGGTAATCACAGCAGCATGGGCGGAGGGGAAGGGAGCAGACCTGCCAACCCCACTACACTGAAAAAACACAACCACCCAAACCCCTCTTATCCTTCTCCCTCATCCCTATTTCTCTTTTTCCAGTCACTAGGTTAATAGGAAGGAGACATAAAGCAATAAATCTCTGTTGTACACTCGGAAATATTTCTTCCATATCAATAAAATTCGCCCTGATCGGCTGCAAGGACTCCGCTATGAGTTTCGATAAAGTTGGCAGGCCCGATCCGCCTTCTCGCCCAAACGTCCGCGGATGATATCAAGATGGAGTTTTAAAGAGTTCAAACTTGTTAAGATCAGACGTCCACCTCTCTCTCTCTCTCTCTCTCCCACCCTCCCCTCCTCTCCCTCCCTTGACCTGCCCCGAGGCTTAGAGAGCGAGGGAGACAAGGGATAAACTTCATACTGAGCAATAAAATCCATCAAACTTCCTCTCCCCTATATTGTTGGCCTCTGATATTATTGGAACCTGGTCGGATAGCCTAGGCTTCTAAAATCTCTCTCTCTTTCTCAACACGGGCGAGTTCCAACAATTTTCAATCTGGCTTTTCCCTTGCCACATCACAATAAAATACGTAATTAAAGCATACTCTACACATAACCTCCCATGTCAATAGCCTGCTCTGTTAAAATCTCCCTCTTAACAAGGACTGGCTCCAACAATTTCCAATCTGACTTTTCCCTTGTCCATAATTAAGGCATACACTTAACCCCTAATATCACTGGACTTACCTCGTTCAGCCTAATCTTCTAATATTTCTCAACAATGGCAAAATTCAACGAGTTCCAATCTGCATTTTCCTTTGCAAGGCTGCAACAAATAATACTAAAATATATATATATATATAAAAAAAATACTGCCAAACTCTGATTATTTTGGAACATGATTGGACAGCCTCCTCTCTATGACAGGGTTGGTTATAACTATTCCCAAGTTGGCTATCCCATTATCAAATCATGACAAATACAAAACTAAGATGTACTTAAACCACAAAAAAGTGAGAAAAAAATGAACGCCCTTCTTTTCCCACCCATTCATGTTCACCTTCCTGATGCTGGAACACGACGGACACTTCTAAGCCTGTCACTCAGAATCTAATCAAACTTCTTATTAAATCCAGTTATATCTCAAGAATCTCTAATTATGCCATCTACTTAACAGAACCAACTGAAACCCTGGACATCCAAAACTCCCAGGAAATGCGAAAAAGTGCGAAAGACGCCTTCCTTTCCTCGCCCTTCCCCGAGGTTCAGCCCAGAAGCTTCTTGATCCCGGGCGAAATATGTCAGCCATAACTGCCCGCCGGAGCCCGCACGTATATAAAGCCAGGCGTCCAATACCAAAGCCTCAGTCACCCCACGGATGCCATTGGGTGCGGGTCATGCTCGTCCTCAGGCAGTAAACAAGGGTAAGAGAGGAGGAAGTGAGAGGTAGAGAACAAATATAAGAGGAAGGCGAAATACAGGAAGATGTTTATGTGGGAAGGGAGAGAGGGAGGGGGTCAAGAAGGAAAGGTGGGTCTGGCCTATTTGTGGGAGACCTTTTATTGCCATGCTGTTTCTAGATATCTTTTATAGTTATTTCTTCTTTTTATCTATAAATGTTGGACTAATTTTCTAATTCCTGGCTATCAATAAATTTTTATCTAATTTACTTTCATCTACAATTCTCAGTGTACTTCAAATTGCCAGTTAATCTTGCTCTTAATTTACTTAGTTAACCACCTACTTGTATTCTTAGTTCCAATCATCTTAGTTATTATTTCCAGTCTATTCATTCTATGTTATACATCTACTTGTGTTCTTAATTATAATTCTGTTTTTGTTATTAGTTTCCAATCTATTTCTTAGTTATATATATTTTATTATCCAGATTCATTCGTATTCTTGGTACTTAATTTTTTTCTCTTCTCATCTATACTCGTATTTATTCTGTCATCCATAATAATATCTATCTTCCGTTATCGTTATCATTCTTATCTACCTTCAGTTATCCAATTATCATTATCTATCCTCAGTTATCCATTTATCCTTATCTATTCTCACTTATCTATTTATCATCCTTATCAATCCTCAGTCATCCATTTTCATCCATATTTATCCTCAGTTATCCATATCATCCTTATCTATCCTCAGTTATCCATTTATCACCCATATCTATCCTCAGTTATCCATTCATCGTCCTTATCTATCCTCAGTTATCCATTTATCATCCATATCTATCCTCAGTTATCCACTTATCATTCTTGTTTATCCTCATTTATCTATTTATCATCCTTATCAATCCTCAGTCATCCATTTTCATCCATATTTATCCTCAGTTATCCATATCATCCTTATCTATCCTGTTATCCATTATCATCCACATCTATCCTCAGTTATACATTTATCATCCTCATATATTCTCACTCACCTATTTATCATCTTTATCTATCCTTAGTTATCCATTTATCATCCTCATTCCCAGCAACACATAGGCCCAAAATCAAGGAACTCAATTTACGTGACTGGGTTTCTTATTAACTCTAGTGGACAATTTCCTAGATCTTATTTGATACTGGCGACCTTTACAACTGGTGCCTGTGTGTGTGTGTGTGTGTGTGTGTGTGTGTGTGTGTGTGTGTGTGTGTGTGAGAGGGGGTGGATGCTTGTTTGTGTGTGTGTGTGTGTGTGTGTATTGGTCGATTTTGTGTGTGCGTGTCTGTGTTACTCCTTCCCCCTGGATGAACTCTGTGATCAGGTATTCAGTAATAGTCTGTGAGAGGAAAGGGACGCAGTCTTTCGGCCCTACGTGATGTACAGTATCATTATTATTATTATTATTATTATTATTGGGGGACAAGGGTCTGACAGCCCTCCGCCCCCGTAGCTACGTCTCTAATCCTTCCTAAGATAAATAAATTAATCTAGTACCGGAAGCAAAATTAAACTAAAAAAAGATCTAGGAAATTCTAGACGATTATATTGCTACCGTCTGACAATTTCATCCAGCGAGAGAGAGGGAGAGAGAGAGAGAGAGAGAGAGAGAGAGAGAGAGAGATTCTTCCCAAAGTACATAGCGAAATGATAGAAGCATTTGAAACAAGCACTAGTGGAGATGGGGCTTTCATTGCACTTCGTCAGTTGTTAATTATCTTCAGTCGGAACTGGGACGAGTTATTTCGGTGACTGTCCATAAGACACCTACACAGACACAATGGTTAAAAACACACACACACACACACACACACACACACACACACACACACACACACACACACACACACACACACACAACCATCCAAACACTGCCTTCACAAACTGCAATCACATGATGCTACCGTTTCTTACAGCATCCAGCCTTTGTTTGTTTTTGAGTTTTACGGCGTGTCCCCTTTCTTCGATAAAGGCTAAGGCGTTGCCCCTGCGTAGAAAATATCATATGGTTAGAACAGTTATTTATAAATGGATAACAATGTCATAAAATTAGTCCAGGAGGATATGCTAACTTCACATCGTCATCGGCTACTTAGCTTCCTTCAGAGTCGGCCACATGAATAACTGTGATGCGGTAAGAGTGTAATTTAAGGGATGCATGTAATTTATGGAAAGGAAATCATACTAGGCTTCTATAAATCCTACGAGAATGTGAATGAAACAGCTAACCACGCCTTTGTTATTTTTTTTTCGTATTTTCATCATCCGACATCTAACATCGTTGGTTATATGAAGATTTGAGACAAGGAACTTCAAGGAAATTAGCACAAAACTTCAAACAAATATGCTAAAGAGGAGTGTAATTTGGGGGATGCACGTGATTAATGGAGAGGAAATGAGCGAAAATTTGCGTGAATCCTAAACTGCTTGTACCTGGCCTCGCTGTGACGAATGTACGGACAGGGTCTAGGTTATTCGTCACGCCTTTTCGTCCAAGAGACCCAGACGGATATTATCTTCACTTCCTGTCACGCACGCCGCCCAGAACACACCATAAATCAACGAAAAACTCGCCGAAAAGCAAAGGTCCATGCACAGCTTCCACCCACCTGACGTACACAAACTGCCAGACTCTCCGTGGAGCTGTGGTCTGGTTTCATCTGTGACGTCAAGGAATGCACCAGCCAATCAGCGTCTTTGTTTACCTCCAGAGATCACTTTTGTCATTACCTCAGGCCGTTTGCTGCTCTGCACGTGCCTTGTGTTTATCGCAGGATTATTATTCGCATTATTGGTATTTTATTTTATTTTATTTTTAGAATAGTTTGCGCATTTACTACCGTACGTGAGTTTTATTTTTGCTTCTCTTGGCTCCTCTTTAGCTCCGAATATTTTCTCGTCTGCCTCCCTCTTCTAGATTTCCTCTCCCTCCTCCACTTCCGCCTTCTCTTTACCTCCAGTCTCTACTGCTCTTTGTTCACTTCCTAAGCCTCCTTCTCTTCTTGTTCTTCCCCTTCCTCTTATTTTTAATCATCATCATCATCATCACTATTTTATTCGTCGTTCTCTTTCCTCTTGCCCCTCCGCCTCTTGCACGTCTTCCCCTCCTCCTCCTTCTTCTCTTCCTCCTCCTCCTCCACTGATATCTTTTTCCGCACATCATCATCGTCAGACCTCTTCCTCCCTACCCTACCCTACTCTTTCTCCTTCCCAATATTTAACTTCCTCCTCCTCTGCTCAGCATCATCATCATCGGTATCCGCCTTCTTCTCTCCCTCCTCTTTCTCTTCCCTTCCCCTCGTACTTTTCCTCCTACCTCCCCCCCCCCTACTGTTAGCTCGGATGACCTCACATACAACTTTGGTGCTCGTCTTTTGAGGGCTTTGATGTCCTCTCTCTCTCTCTCTCTCTCTCTCTCTCTCTTACTCTCTTCACTGCAACATTCTTAACTCCCTCAGTCTCATTACGTATTATATTTTATTACTGCTTCCTTCAAACGATATTATTCGCCTAAAGCAGGCCGTCCAGCAGTGAAGTGCTTGGTGTAGATCATATTTATTTCTTACTCAACACCCCTTCCCTGTCCAACTCCTTCTCCCCTATAAAACTTTCCCTTCCCCTCTCCCCTCCTTATCCTCTCCTCTCTCCCTTCCTCCCGGTCCTCATTTCCTTCCTCTCCCCTCCCTTCCTCGCTCTACCCTCTCCCTCCCTCTCTTCATTTCCTCAACCAACACCCTCTCCGTCTCCCATTCTTTCTCCATAGCACTTCCGCTCTTTCCTCTCCTCTCACTCCGGTCCCCTTTTACTTCCCTCTTTCCTCTCCTGTGCTCAACCCTCTCTCCCTCCCCCTTTCCTTCCCCCTCCCTCTCTTCTCAACATTCTCATCTCTCGTCTCCTCTCCTCTCAATTCCCCTCTTTTCGTCTTCCCAACGCACTCTACCTCTCCCCATTCCTCTTTGACCTTCCTCTTCCTCTCTCATACCCCCTCTCTTTCCCCTCCTTACCTCTCCCTCTCCATTTCTTCCACCCCATATCCTCTCCACTCTCACTCTGTTTTTTCCTTCCTTCCTCATCCCCCCCCCCCCCGTCTTTTTCCCATTCCGTCTTTTCCTGCCTTCCTCTCCTCTCCCCTCTTTCATTTTCCCGTCCAGTCCTACCCGTCCTTGTTTCCCAATAACCCTTTTCTTTCTCTCATCCTCCACCCTCTTCCCTCTCCCTCCCCTACCCCTTCCCCCTCCCTCTCCTATCCCCTCCTCTTTTATCTTCTATTCACTCTCATTCCACATCCTTCTCTTATGCCCCTCCCTTTCCCCTTTTCCCTCCCTCCCTCCCCATTTCCCGCCCTCCCCTTTCCCACCCACTCCCACTCCTCCCTCTCAGCTGATGCGGCAAAAGTTGGTGAGATTTGCATCGTGAGAGTTGGAGAGTTCTCACCCCCAGGGCCTCACCCCCTCCCCAAACCTCCTACCCCACCCTCCCCATACCCCCACCATCCACTTCTCCCTTCCCTCCTCCCCCTGTTCGTCTACTTATCTTTCCCTCTCCTCCCACCCATTTCCTGTCCCTCCATCACCCTCTCCCTTCCCTCCACATCTCCCTTTCTTCGTCTACCTATCTTCCCCTCTCCTCCCTATCTTCTTTCCTATCCCTCCGCCCTTCGTCTTTCTCTCTCCACCTCTCCCTTCCCCCTTCACTCTTCATCTACCTCCCACCCTCCCTGATCCTCCTCTCTCCCCCTCTCTTCATTTTCCCCTCCCTTTCCCCTTCCCTCTCTCCCCATTCATTTACATCTCTCCCCTCACTCATTTCCCCCCCCCCCTTCATCTACTCCTACCTTACTCTTCTTTCCTCTCCCATCCTCCTCCCTCTTCTCGTCCTTCTTCCTCTCCCTCCATTTCCTTTCTCTACCTCTTCCTCTCTTGTCACTTACCTCTCCCCCTCGCTCCCCCTTCCCTCCCTCTAGAGTCCATCCTTAATTCTTCTCTTAATCTCACTCTTCATTTACCTTTCCCTCCCTCCATTTTCCTCCATTTCCATCTTTCTTTTTCTCTTGTCCTTCTCCCATATCCTCTTCCCTAACCTTCCCTCCTTCTCTCTTCCTTCTGTCCCCCCCCCCTCCCTCTTAACAGGAGATAGTGGCAGTAGACAGTGGAAAAGTGTAGGTCTGGTTATTGCAAACAGACGTTACCTTGTGAGTGTCCACCCCACAAACTCAGTGGCAATCAGTGGGGCTCGAACCCACTCCAGAGCGTCCTCCGAACGTGAGGTCTGTACAAAACCGACAGGGCCACTGAGTCACCGAATTTCTTCATCTACTTTTACCTTCCTTTCCTTCTACCCCCCCCTCCCGCTCTCCCCCTCTTCAACTACCCAACCTTCCTTCCCTTCCTCCTCGTCTCACTCCCTTTCTTTTCCTCCTACTCCCTCCCTTCCTCCACGTCTCTCACTCCCTTTCTTTTCTCCTACTCCCTCCTTTCCTCCGTGTCTCTCACTCCCTTTCTTTTCCACCTACTCCTTCCTTTCCTCCACCTCATCGGCTAGATATCACAGTCCTGCCTTGCCTTATTACAGACAACTTCGTAGTATAGATGCTTTGTACTCTAGCTTATTTTCTCTTCCTTCCTCCCTCCTCTCCTTCTCTTTTATTCTCTCTCCCTCCCATCCTTCCTTCCTTCCCATGCTCCTCTCTCCGTCTCTCCATCCTTCATTTCTTTACCTCACCTCTCTCTCTCTCTCTCTCTTTCTCTCTCTCTCTCTCTCTCTCTCATTCTGTGCAGCTAAGGCATAATTTTACTGTCCCAAGGGCTCAAAGTGGGATCCTCGGCCAAGAGAACTATCCCTCTCTCTCACTCTCTCTCTCTCTCTCTCTCTCTCTCTCTCTCTCTCTCATCAGAAGCGTAGGGGTCCGGGGCTAGGATTCTCATTCCCGACATGTAAGACGCGAGTAATCATCCTCGCTCGCCCCTGGGTGGCATTAAGTAAGCAGTAATCTCCAACCACACCTCAGATGCAAACCCTTACGTGCCCCATAAGCTGACCCGCCTTGAAACACTAGACCACCAGGCGTCATATGGTTATATGGTTGCCACCCAACGTAGTTAACAGCGTCCAGGGTTACAAGAGCTCACTTCGCTAGTCACATCGAGTGAGTGGATGGTGGACGACCCCACCTAAAACAACAACAACAACAACAACAACAACAACAACATAATAATAATAATAATAATAATAATAATAATGAAAATTCCTTAACTAATCCGGAATCCCTCTGAATAATTCTCCTTCAAACTCCACCAAAATTATTCCCAGACTCCGCCACAAACGTCAAAAAATTTGCGTCTTCGCCAAATTTTCAACCGCCAAACTTCACCAAAACTGCTCTTGCAACTTAGTGGGTTTTTAAGTTGACGAAATGTGGGTCGGGGGAGAGTTGGGGAAAAAGGGAAGTGGTGGGAAATGGAGAGAGAGAGAGAGAGAGAGAGAGAGAGAGAGAGAGTATATATGCATGCATGTATGTATTTCTGGAAGACAGACAGACAGACAAACAGATAGCTAGATGGATAGATAGATAGATAGAGAGAGATATATATATAGAAAGAGGGGGAAGGGAAATTAAGAGAGAAAAGAAAAAGTGTGAATCACTGAAATTAAACAGAGATTAATCAGCAGCAATTATGATATGAAGAATGAAATGAGAGAGAGAGAGAGAGAGAGAGAGAGCATAACGTGGAATTAACCAGAGGAAAATATACGAGAAGAGTAAAAGTAATTAGAATGAGAAGAATGAAAGTAATTGGAGAGAAAGAGATGAAGGGGGCTTTGAAGAGAAAGAGGAGAGAGATAAGAGAGCTCATTTGGAAAGGAAGGCACAGAGAGAGAGAGAGAGAGAGAGAGAGAGAGAGAGAGAGAGAATTGTGGTGGAGATGGGAAAGGCAAATAACACACACACATACACACACACACACACACACACACACACACACACACACACACACACACATCTGAGGTCAAGCAAGCTCTTTTGGCTTGAAAATTAACTAGATGGGAAAAATCGATTGTTAACTATACCCCTCATCTCTCTCTGTCTCTGTCTCTGTCTCTCTCTCTCTCTTCATAAGCAGTCAACAAAATGTCTTGTGTATAAAGTATTTACTTATTTTTTATTCACGTTAGTACATTGTCTTTCTTCAGATCTTGGAATGGAAGGAATTTATTTAGAGAACAAGAGTGCAATTTTACTTAGTTTTGTGTTAGACTATTTACCGACATTACCCTCAGTTTCTATACTCTGCTTAGTTCATCAATATAGATAGATTGATAAATAGATCGGTAGATAGTTGAGACAGATAAATAAACAGACACAGGTTTATAGATAGACATAATACAGATGCAGATAGATAGATTGATAGATTGATAACAATTACCTTTCATATAGGGGCTAGACCTTCAACAGTGGCAATGACCTCTCACTTGTCACCTAAAACTTGACCTCTGTGACCTCCGTAGCAACTTTGGCTTAAGTTTAGTGAATATATTTGCCATGGAGACAGACATGATGACAAAAGTGCTCTTGTGACTGAGTCGTATGAAACAATTATCTTATTTTTAGACGATACGCGAAACACCCAAGTGAAACACCAAGCTTGAAGGAAGAAGAAAGAAAGAAAGAAAGAATGAGATGAACGAAGAACAAGAAAGAAAGCGAAGAAGAACAAAAGAAGAACTAAGAAGAGAAAGAAGAAAGAAAGAAGAAGTAGAAGAATGAGAAAATAGCTATTACTGCAATAATGACAATAATAACATTAATAATAATAATAATGACGGTGAGGATGATAATGAAAACAAACAGAAAACAATAAGGACCGTAAAAGAAACCATAACAAAGGTAATGGCAATAATAACGACGAATTTGCAGGCCAAGAAATCCGAAAAGACGATGGTTCGCGGGACCTGATGCAGTTTCCAGATACAGCCAGTTCATCCATCTCCCGCTTTTTTAATCTCCCTTTCTTCCGGCCCCGTAATACATCGCGGGGGTTGATTTCTTAGCCAGGAGCGAGAGATTAAATATTTGACTGGGTGTGGGGCGGAGATAGGAGCAAGGAGGATGATTAATTGCCTTTTATATTCTTACAGACGTGTGTGTTGGGAAGGGAGGCAGGGGAGCGAGGAGTGTTGCCAAAAACCCCAGACCATGTTGGGTGACGCTTTTCTTGTTATTTCTCCCTTTCTGTCTCGTTATTTACCGCTCTCCCTCGTTATTATTCTGCTGCGTGGGGTGTCCTCGCTTCCCCGCCTTCTCCCTTGTTTTATTCTCCCTCCTTGTCTCCCTCTTTCGCATTTATTTTTGCCTCTACCCCCCACCCTCACTCTTGTTTATCGCGTATCTCCGCCTTTTCTCCGTCTCCTCCTCCTCCATTTTACCTCGTTTATTGCCCAGATCTTCCTCTTCCCGCCTCCTGTCTTCCCCCGGTTCTGTGTCACGGCGGTAGTGCGGTCTAAGAAGGGCTGGGAAAGCGTATATTGATAAGGGAATTGCATTTACAACACTTACACCTCATCTTCGTCTTCCACAATCTCGCCTCCTGTCTCCTCATCTATTACAATAAATTTTTACACGCAATAAAAAGACCAGTCACTGTCTTGGCCATGTATGAATTATTGCTCAGTACTTTCCAATAATTATTCTTTGAAATAAACCTAATTTATCATCTTCGTCTTCTTCAATCTCGCCACCAACTCCTCTATCTAATACCATAATTTTATACACTCTAAACTAGAGGGGCACTCAGTGGAGCACATCTCTCAGACAAGGGCAACGTAATTTCCAAATCACCGTTTCCGGATCCAGAATCTGTAATACGATCCGGATCGGTCCCAAAAGTTAATCGATTGTTCCCTGGGACATGGACTATCTACCCACAAAATTTGGTCCAAATCTCTCTTTTAGTTTTTGAGTAATCCTGCTAACAAACAAACTAACAAACAAACAAGCAGGGGTGAAAACATACTCTCCTTGCCGGAAAGAATATAAATGTATATGAACTCTTCGGCCGGTATTCTCGTCGAGAGAGGAGGATCCGTAACACCTTTCCCTAAGCAATTTATTTTGTTTATTACACCTTACTGTCCTCTCCTGTGTTACATATTCCAAGATCACCATACTCAGCATGAATAATGTACAAAAGGATATTAACCAGCCATATCCAAAAATAAATCGCTGGGAAAGAGGTGCTAGGGAGCCTCCTTACCCAATGAGGACACGAGTCTTAATCACATAGTTTTGTATTAAGCTCTTGCCGGTAATTATTCCTTCAACCACTTTCTCCATTTATCCATTTATCTCCCACGGTTATTACTCTTCTTTATTCTCTCCTATTTATCCCTTCTCGTGTTCCCATCTTTCTCCTTTAGTTCTAGTCTCCATTGCATCTTTTTCTTTTTTTATGTATTTGGAAAAGAAGGAAGAGGATAAGAAGTCGTAGGAGGAAAAGAAAAAGAAGTGGACAAGGAGGGTGAATACATGGAGAGAGAGAGAGAGAGAGGGGGGGGAGGGAATAAATACAAGAAAAAGGAGGAAGAAGAGAAGTGGCAAGAAAAACGAAGGAACGATGGGATAAAGAAGAATGGGGTGAAGAGAAGGAACGAAGGAAAGACCAAAAGGCGAAGGAAGAGAAGGAAGGAAGGAAGGAAGGAAAGAGACGAGCGAGAAAGGAGAAGTATGAGAATGAGTGAAGTAGGAGGAAAGAAGGAAGAAATGGCGGAAGGAAGGAGGGAACAGAGAGTAAATGGCAGAGGAAAGGATGAGAGGGAAGATATATTTGCAAGAAAATAGACGAAAAGGGGTGAGAAGAAAAGAGGAATCAGATAATGAAAAAAGGAAAAGAAAGACGAAGAAAAGGACAAAAATGAAGCAAAATAGAGAGAGAAAAGAGAAAAGAGAAAGAAAAGTAAGAAAATCTGGAAGCAAGGAAAGGGAAAGATATAAGAACAAAAGAAATGGAAAAGAGAAAACCAAGGCAGGAAGAAAATGAAGGATGAGGATGGTAAAGATGGATGGAGAAATTTAAAAGCAGAAAAGGTAGGAAGGAAGAAAAGAAGAGGAAGGAAAGGGAAAGAAAACTGAAGGGAGTAGATGGAAGGAAGCAAGAAAAGAAAGAAAGAAAGGGAGGGGAAGGAAGGAAAGCGCAGGAAGGAGGAAGAGGAAGGGTAAATAAGATAAAGGAGAATGGAAAGGTGGAGAATAAGTTAGGAAATGGAGAGAAAGGTAGACAAAAGAAACAGATGAAACGATAAATACGTGAAGAGTCTGGGGAAGAAACACAGAATAAAGGAAAATAGGAAAGACGATCGAGAATTAATACAAGTGAAAGAGCATGAGGAGGAAGAGGAAACAGCGAAAGGAAGAGATGTTTCCTTCCCCCCCCCTCTTTCCTTCCCAACGTTTTCCTTCCTTTCCTCTCTCTTTCCATCTCTCCTATCTTTCTCCCCTTCTCCGCACCTCCCTCCTCCTCGTCTTCTTTCCTTCCTTTCCCTTAATTCTTCCGTCCTACTTTCCTTTCTTTCTTCCTCCCCTCCTTCTTTTTCTGTCTTCTATCCTTTCTGTCCTCCACCCTTACTATCCTCTTGGCTTCTTTCCCCCCTTCTCACTTATCTTCCATTTCTCTTACCTTCCTACTTTCTTCCTTTTCTTTTCTCCCACCTTCTTACACCTTTCTTTCCTCCTTCCTACTTCTCTCCTCCTACCCTCCTACACCTGTATTTCCTCTTTCCTATCTTCACCTTTCTTCCTTCGCCCTTCTCTTCTCCCACCGTCCTACCCCATTCTTTCCTCATTCCTTTCTTCCTTCTCCCTGCATATGTCTTTCCTCCATCTTTGTTTTTGTTTTTTTAATGTCCTCCCTCTTTTCCTGCTGATTTCTGCTTTCGTCCTCTTCCTCCCCTCTCTCCTTCTTCCCTCTCTTCTGCACAAATGTCTTCCAGTTAGAGAAAGTGTTTTGTTAAGGAGATAGGTGGAGGAAGTGATTTGGTTATAGGGTAGTGGATGAGTGGAGATCTTTTGGATATGGATCTACCCTTATGTTACAATTACCTTCTCTCTTATCTTTATCTACTTATTTCCTCTACCTTCCCTCCTACTTACTCACGGCATCTTACTCTACTTCCTTAGTCTCCCCATGTCATCACTGTCCCCACCTCTCCTCTCCCGGTTCCCTCACTACCCTTCCCCTCTCCCCATCCCCTCCTCTCCTTATCCCCCTCTCCTCTCTCCATCCCTTCACTACTCGTCCCTCTCCCTATCCCCTCACTGCCCCTCTCCTCTCTTCCTCCTCTCCCCATCCCCTCACTGCTCCTGCCCTATTCCTAACCTCTCACTGACCCCTCTCCCTCCCTTCCCCTCCCCTCCCCCTGCTAACCTACCCCTGGGCTGAGCAGAGAAGCGGAAGGGTCACATGAAAGATGCATGTTCCCCCCAGGTCCCCCCTCCCTCAAATCCCCCCCTTCCCCTGCCTCTCCCCCTCCCTCAGATCCCCCCTTCTCCCCTCACCACCACACCACCCCTCGTTACTGTCTTGAGGCGCTGATTTGGGGAGGGGAGGAAGAAGTGGGGAAGGAATCAGAGAGAGAGAGACAGACAGACAGACAGAGACAGACAGAGACAGACAGAGAGGAGAACAGAGAAGGTGAAAAAGAAAATATGGAGGAATATATTAAACAATAAAGTGGAAGAACATAAGGAGCAGGAGGAGGAGGAGGAGGAGGAGGAGGGGAAAGACGAGGGGTGTACAGTAAGCATTAGCAATCAGGAGACAGAAAAGTAGGAGGAGGAAAGAGAGTGACTGAAAGTGAGACGAGGAGGAGACAGGGAAAGAGAAGGGGAAGAAAACTGAGAAAAGAAGATCGGAGAAGGAGCTAGGGAACATGGTAGAAAGGAAGGGATAGGAGAGAGGAGGAACAGCGATGGATCAGGGAGGAGAGGAGTGACTGGAGAGGGTAGGAGGAATGAAGGAATGGAAGGGGGTGGAAAAAGTGGGAAAGGGGGAGAAGTAGAAATAAGGGGAGGAGGATTACATAGGATTACACAGGAAAGCAAACAGCAACAGACCTTACGGTCCTTTCGAGGCTGCTTGTTACAGAGGAGACCACGACTACAAGATCTAACTCTACATGCTGAAGGATAAGAGGAGGAGGAGGACAGAAGAAAGAAGGAAGAAGATTGATAAGGGGATAAGGAAAAGAGGGAAGGGGAGAGTATGGGAGACGAGGAAAAAGTTCGGGAAGGGAGCGGGAAGAAGGACTGGGGAAGATAGGGGAGAGGGCAAGAAAAAGCAGGAACTTAAGGGGAGAGAAGTTAGGGGTGAGGAGAGGGGAGGGAAAGGGGAAAAGCAGGAGGAGGTGGGGGAAAAGGACAAAGTTGTGGAAGGGAGGGGAGGGGGGAAAGGAGAGAAGGAAGGACGAGGGAAGAGGAGGGGAGGGGCGCTGGGGCTGAGGACGGACAGATGCGAGGCTGGGAGTGGTTTTGCCGAAGGGGGTGGAGGGCGGGGAAGCAAACTCCAAAACTTATAAATTTCCGAAGCTCTCCCGGCGAGGGTGTGACTATATTGTACCCGAGGACTGCTGCCATCTAGCGGCGGGATTCCCAACTGGAGGCGCGTTACGATTTTATAGTGTGAGTTTCCTGTCTTCCTTAAATGTGGCGATTGCACTGAAAACCGCGGACTTGAGAATGGAAAATACGATGAAAAGCTGACAGGAAATACATGAATCAAAGGAAAGTAGGGTGTAAGAATCAATATATAATGGTGAACGACAGATGAGAGGGAGTGGAGAAAAAATCAGGGTATAAGCAGTCGAGAGAAAAGGAAGACCATGCATAAATGATAAAAAGGATGAGAGAAATATTCGGAAGAAATGCCTCCAAAAGAACTAGAGAGAGAGAGAGAGAGAGAGAGAGAGAGAAGTAGAAATAACAGCAAAGTCACGAAACACAGCAAGAAATGAAATTGGAAAAGAGCCTAAGAAAAAAAATAAGCCGTAATTTATCACCTATCACTATGTCAGGGGTCATTAAGGCAGACAATCACTAATATCAAAGCCCCAATTTCGATCAAGAATACGACTCGCAACAGGCAATGTTACAACCAGGTCCCCAATTATACTGCTGGATGGACATGGACATGGTGAAAAGAAATCCCTGTCCAACCTTGAAGACAAAGATTGAGACGCAGCAAATAAATAAATGAAACTAAAAAAACTGAACCAAAAGAAGAACCTTTGAACAAAACTGAAGTGAAACAAAGTCAGAATAAAGACAAATATTAAATAAATACGTCAACTCGATATGTAAACGAAACAAAGGCAAAGCGGGGGAAAAAAAAAAAAAAAAGAAGCAAACTCAAGCCACCATGAAATATGATGATCTTAAGAAAACAACCTCTCTCTCTCTCTCTCTCTCTCTCTCTCTCTCTCTCTCTCTCTCTCTCTCTCTCTCTCTCTCTCAACAAGCCTAATAATGAAACCGTAGGGATTATTATGCAAAGCAGCTGTTAGGCCTACCATTAGCATAGCCAAGAGGGAACACCACATCTTGGCCAAGTCTGCCATTTTGTAGCCAGGGCAAACAAACATAACCATCTTTTTGGCCTGTTTTAAACCTCCAACCCAATTTAAACCACTTACTAACCCAGTCTACCTCAGACTTGCATCTTTATCGACCAAAAACGACTCAGCTAATGATGGACCGTGGGTAAACAAGACGTAAACAGATACAAAATGGCTGACGTGGCCCCATAGTTAAAGGGTCTGGTTTGGTTTGGGCGCGTTCTTGAGAATCCGGATTACCCAGCGCTTTTTCAAGATCCCCGTCCTATCCTTGGGCTTAGGAAGTTTGTGCAGTGTTGATGTGGCCTCTGTTTTTAATAATACGTCATTCCCTCTATCCTTCCACATCTCATGCTTCCCTTTATGCCCTCTATATCCATCCTCTGATCCCTTCCCTCCCCTCTCTTTTTCTCTTCCATACTTCCTTCTGTCCCAGTCCCTCCTCCCATCCTTCGCTCTCACTTTCCCCTTTTCCTTCTCTCTCTTCCATTCTCTCTTTTTTCCCTCCATCCCCTCTTTCTCCAGCCTTTCTCTCCAGGTCTTTTCTTTATCTCTTCCATTCCCTCTCCCTTCCCTTTCTGCTCTCTCATTTTCCTCTTCACCTCTCCCTTCCCTTTCTGCTCTCTCATTTTCCTCTTCACCTCTCCCTTCCTATTTTCCTCTTCACCTCTCTCTTCCCTGCCCTTGTTTCCTCCTCCTTCACCCAGTTTATATCTTTCATTAACCCTTTTCCTTATTTTTCAACTCCTCTCCATCCTTCTTCCCTTCCAGTGCCGCCTTTGCTCCTCCATCCCCTCCCATTCCTTCCTTATCCCTTCTTTCCCTCAGCATCCACACCCCCAGTCATGTTTCCTTTCATTTCCTCTCCATTCTCATTTTCCTCTGTCTGCCTTCTTCCCTTCTCCCTTCCAACCTCCATCTTCCTCATCCATCCCTTTCTTTTCAGTATTTTTTCCCTCCGTCTCCATTCCCTTCTCTTCCTCACCTTATTCCTTCCTATCCTCCCCCCCTTCCAGCATCCACACATCTCCTCATCTATCCCCATTCCATTCTCTCTTCCCCTCAGTCTCCTCTCTTTCCCTCTCTCCTTTATTCACCGTCTCTTCATTATCTTTCCGTTCCATCTCCTCCCCTCTCATCCTCCCCTCATCCCTTCCTCCTCCCCTCACCCTTCCCTCCGACACCCACACGCCCACTCATTTGTCCCCTCTCATTTGCATACATTTTTTGCTCGGCGGTGGACTCGTGTGTGCGCACCAAAATATTGATATAACCGCATTTCCAGCCAAAAAGCCCCCAGGCGGTCAGTTCGCGCGCCCAAATCACCTTCCCACCGGCTCGACCAATCACGAAGAAGTGCCACATGTATAAAGGGTCCTAAGCTAAACGTGCTCGACCAATCACGAAGTGCCATATGTATAAAGGGTCCTAAGCTAAACGTTTCCAAGTCCCGTCCTAAAATACACCATAAATAAACCCAAGTATTCGAAATAAATCGCTGAGGAAGAGGTGCAACGAAGCCTTTTTAAATACAGCCCTTCTGATACCTTATAAATACGCCCCAATAAGCAAACAAAATCGCTGGGGAAGATATGTTAAGAATTTTTCTGACACCATACAGCCAAAATACTTTATAAATACGCCCCAATAAGCAAAATAAATCGCTAAGGAAGAGGTGTTACGAAATCTATGCCACCTAGATTAGAGTTTCAAGATGTTTTATAAACACCCCTCCAAAGCAGCACCTTCTGGTTCGGCCAATCAGATCAGAACAAATAAAATAATTCACTGAGGAAAGGGTGTCGCGGAGTTTCCTGTGCCACCCAAAATACAGCCCTAAGATACTTTATAAATACGCCCTAATATGCATATTAATTCGCTGTTTCGAATTGTCAACTAGAATACACCCCTAAGATGCTTTATAAATACGGCCGCATGTCCAAAATAAATCGCTAAGGAAGAGGTGTTACGAAGTCACCTAGAATACAGCCCTAAGATGCTTTATAAATACGGAAGAATGTGCAAACTAAATCGCTAAGAGGTGTCATGAATTCTATGCCACCTAGAATACAGATCTAAGAGACTTTATAAATACAACTCAATATGCACAGTAAATTGCTGAGGAAGATGTTACGAATTATATGCCATTTAAAATACAGCCCTAAGATGCTTTAAAAATAATCTCAGTATGTATATTATGTTCTACGAATTCTGTCATTTGAAATACAGCCCTAAAATGCTTTATAAATACATTTCAATATGCACAATAAATCGCCACGAAAGATGTGTTACGTACTGCCATTTAAAAACAGCGCTAAGACACTCGGTAAATACGCCTCATGGTTGGACCAATCAGGGAGCGGGTAAAATTCCTGCACCCAATCTTATGGCCTCGACCAATCACGGGCCGGGTTAAAAATCCTTTAGGTTATGGCTCGACCAATCACCTTCCGAGTTGGGCTTCCCGACTCGCCCGCCTTTGTGATGTAAATATGGACCTTGGAGCATCTCGCCTTAAGGTTGAAATACGAGGAATCTTTAAATTATTGCATGTGATCTAAGTCTGAAACTTGCAACCCCCCCGTCGTAATGCTGAAATACGTGAATCTAAAAAAATTATTAAATGTTATCTAAATTTGGACCTTCGAACACCCCTTCGTAAGGCTGAAATCAGCAAAACCGATAAATTATTGCACGTGATCTAAATAACAACCTTGGGGCACCTGGTCATAAGTATGAATAAGCAGAATATATAAATTATTGCATGTTATCCAAATATGAACCTTTAAACCCCCTATCGTAAGGCTGAAATACCCGGAATATATGTCGCGTTGTCGTCACATAAGGAACATACAACAGGTTTTAGACGTCCCATTTTTAAAGTATAATTTCCTGTCTCGATATATGTATATATTGGGAAGTCCGCCCCCGCTCCACAGAGAATGAGGGAGAAAATGGGGTGAGGGATGCCGATTTAATGCAGTGGCTTGGTTGCGTAACTACAAACCGCAGATGTGGTCTTGAACACTAGTAATAAGATGAGGTAGGCGGATAAGTAAATAATTCCTTACCTCTTCGTCTCGAACGTCATCTTACAAGAGTTTGCGTATTTTATTTTTCTTACCTCCTACCAATTATATGTACTGTACCTTGAGAGAGAAAGGGAGAGGGGAGGGGGATGAAAGAGGAAAGCATAGTGGTGTGAGAGAATAAGGGGAGAGAGACGGAAAACGCTGACGGGGACGAGTCAGAGCTGGAAAGTGAAAGGAAACGAGAAAGGGGAGGAAAAGGAGGGAAAAGACGAAGCTGGAAAGGAAGATGAGAGAGAGAGAGGGGGGGAGGGAAGCAGGGCCCCAGGGAGCATATGCAGAACCACCAAAACAACACGATCCCCCCCCCCTTCTCTCCTATAAGAAAGAGATGAAGAGGAGGAGGAGAGGGAGGTAAGAAGAGACGAGGAAGAGGAAGACAAGGCGAAGAAAAAACTGAAAATCGAAGGGAAGAGGAGGAGAAGGGGGAGGAGGAAGGATGGAGGAGAAGGGGGAGGTGAAGGATGGAGGAGAAGGGGGACGTGAAGGCGGAGAAAGAAAAAAAAGAAATGAAGCGAGAGAAAAAGTACAAGGAGGAGGAGGAGGTAATAAGAAGGAGGAGGAGGAGGGGGAAGAGGAGTAATAACCCTAGAACGAAATGGATGGACAAGGTGGGAGGGCATATGAGGGAGGGTGATGTGTCGTGGGAATAAAGGTTGCATGCTACGTAGATTTACGGATTTCGTAACATCGCTTCCTGGGCGATTTATTTTGTACATTTCACCTCAATATCCTCTTGTAATAAGGTGCAAAATAAATTGCAAAGGAAGAGGTGCGACGATGCCCTCTATGCCACCCAGGGTCGTCACTGAGTAGGGAAAATAATGTTTAAAAGCTCTAACTATAGGCCATCCCTGATACGATTCGGTGTCGAGAGAGAGAGAGAAATACTGTACACAGATTATAAATGTAATAGCTGATGGATAATGGCATACACAGATATAGACAAAAGTATATACGATACAAAACCTCGTTATAAAAAAAATATTAAAATACAACACAACTGGTAATACACATAATTATGACCTTATTTTGCGGCTTCAATAGATTTACACTTTGATACTGGGGATGACCCCTTCACTTGGTCGCACCAATATACTGCCGGATCAAGTGCCTGGTACATACAAAGGGCGGTGTTCTCGTGAGGTTAGGAAGCTTACTAACACTTTTTCCTTCGCGATTTATTATTGCATCCTGCTAGTTGATATATTTTTCTACCGTGCTTATGCAGAGTATGGCGATAATGGAATTATTTAAGCATCAAGGAGGAGGACGGAAACGCATACGCAAAATAAATCGCTGAGGAAAGGTGTTAGGGAGCTTCCTCAACCGACGAAAATACAGTCCAACGTCCCTACACTACTCCCCGGCATGCTGGATTGGCAAATTAATCCTGAAGTCCACCGGGTTCATGTTTCCGATGAACATGGGAGTTACAGCAACCATTTTTGAGTTGCTCTGACTTGTTCCTGAGTGTCTTCATTTATTTTATTCATTCGTTTATTAATGTTTACTTTCTTTATTCTTAAGTTACTTTAAAAGAAAACTCCCGTAGGGGGCAATGTTTGAAGAATGAGGGAAATCATGGGTCAAAAACACTCAAGAACAGGGACAAGTACCGATAGCTTTAATTTTGTGAAGGAAAATCTGAAAATAAGAACTTAATTTGACCTAATCTAATTCAGTGTAATCCTAATTGATATAAACTTACCTAATCTGATCTAAGCTAGCCTAACAACAATCTTAGTTAACATATATAGCAACCCTAACTCAACTATTTGTCGTATCAGCACTAACCTTAATTGAAGTGTCCCCTCATGATGCGCGGCCAACCGTTGCAAATGTACTCGTATTTCCAACTAACAGGCACTCAAACACCGCAATTGAGCGCGTGGAAATAGAGATAAACACACTGTAGTCTATTAGGCGTTGGTAAAGTAAGTCTCACTGCACGAAAAAACAATATAACTTAACAAAATCTGAGAGCGATCGTAACATGAAGTTCTCTCTGTCGCTGCAGTTCAAAAATTGCGCCAAAAGACTCAGGACGATAGAGGACGTACAAAAACGATTCAAGAATGCGATTAAGAATAAAAGACTATCACTATTACAATCTAAACCTCTACACATTAAGCATTGAATCCGACAAGGAGAGCGGTTTCAGCATCTATAAATCTGTGACGTCATTGTAAAGGATTGGGCGGGAAAACAGCCAATGTGTCGCGATCCCCTTATTTCGCGCATTAAGAACGTATTTCGACCATATAGATTTCAAATTGACATTTTTAGTCCAAGATAATACATCCATATTCAAGCCCCGTCCTCTTACGTTGGGCAGATCATAAATGTCGAAGGTTAGGGTAAGAAATATAGGAGAAACCTGCCTTAAATAAGGAGGGCGACCAGTGCAAAAATGAGGAAAATACGGAGAAAGTCTTCACAGTTCAAAATGCACTTCTTTACACCTTTACAAAGTCTCAAAATCAACCCAGAGGTAGGTGGGAGTTTTTGTTAATATTCGAGAGGTAGTCTCGTTTCTGTAACGCATACCCGGAAATCTGTACAATATAATAATCACCACACACATCCATTCATTCATCCATCCTTCCTTCATTCGTTCAATCCATTTTTGCCCAATTACGAGCATGGAAGCCAGGAGCTAGGCAAATCAGTCCTGACAGTGAGGGTGACAAGCCTCACTCGCCCCTAAGTAGCATTATGTAGGCAAAAAATTCCAACCAGCCTACGGAAGTAAACCCTTGGGGGTCTTATAAGTTTGGAAAGCCTTAAGCCATTAATCCAACAGCCGTCATTTGGTTATACGGTATAGTTATCTCCTGACACCCAGCGTAGTAAAGGGTTAGGTTACAGTAAACCATCTAGCTTGTCAGTGTCGAATCACTTGAAGGCAGTAATACATCAAATGAGTGGATGGTGGGAGCCAGATCCACCACACAACAATTCACACGTCAGTAGAAAAGAATTTTCTATGACATATAGTTAAAAAAATAATACGATACTTAGCATGGATAACATACAAGTGAATGCTACAGTACAGAGTGAAAAAGTAAACTGGTTAGCAGGAGGTGCTGTAGTCAGTTGTTTTTATCTGACGAAGCTGGGCTAACTTACGCACACCATGGTTGCTCCCCTTCCAACTTTCCTTTTACTCATCCCTCCTCCCCTACCAACCCTCTCTCCCTTTCCCACACGCCCCGCTAGATCTATATACATGTATAAACAGATGGACAGATAAACAGACATACAGCAAGAGAGAACAACTTGGCCATAATGTAAGAAATCAAGCTAATGTATTATTTCTCAAACAAAATTGTCTAACTTGGCTGTATTTTCTTTCACAGGTTATGCTGTGCTGTAAAGAAAACGTTTCATACATACTGGGTAACAATAAAAAAGATATAAAGGAAACTGCGATATGAGAGTATAGAGAACTAATCCGCATCTTTTTATTGCACATTTTGATAACCTGCATACAAATATCCATCATAATCCTCTATAGAAGACTCGGTATGGTTTGTACGATTTACAGATTTCTCAGCCGGTTGACGACCTTTTAGCTCATTATCACTACCGCTGATTATATTCTTCATTATTACTATAACCTGATTTATCTTAAACCTAAGACAGTAAAGAAAAAGTACAATGTAAACACCAAAACAAATTAACCCTGCTGGCGCTGCGCACTCGCCATATTGACCCTGGCAGACTCTTGTGTAAGTATCCGGCCACTCACCACGATATTGAGTCTAGCTTCCCCCCAGCCCACAGATGAAGCCCCAGCAATCCCCCGTTCTCAGATTTTTGCGGAGGAACAAGGTGGTGATCTTTTTCCCGCTGTTCACCATCACAACCATCGGCGCTGACCTGTGGAACACCCGACAGTGGAAGGCACAGAAGGCGGCCGCCGCTGCTGCTGAAGTGCAGCTGCAGTGACCCACAGGTGAACAGCAACGTCAGCAAGCTGGTGGAGGTGGTGGCACAGGGACTGACCCACCTGTATGAGGGAAACTTTAGTCTTTGACAGCCCAGTATCATATAGCCTAGTTAGGGTCGGTATTATTCATTAACTAGCCAGTGGGTTTTTTTCTTCTTAAATCGTTGGTCACTGATAATTATGTCGTAGTTTCATGTGAGAGCATCAGTAAGAAAGTAACATGTTCCATGATTAAGAGGTGAAAACATTCATTTAATCTGGCAGACTAATGTGAAGGTAATGCGTTACAAACTGTGCCACCATGAATCACAGTGGTTATCTTTTAAATTTGCAAATTTGTTAGTCTCCAGTTATTACCAGTAGGAGTCTTATTGATCCTTGGCCTTTAGCTTATTTTACTTGTGATTTGACAATACCATTCACTGTCTTCGTGTTAAGGTTCTTAGCATCATTAGAGAACGATATGTCTCGTCGTGTTTGAGAAGCCAAAAACAGACTGTTAGAATAATGGTTCATAAAACAGTCATAATGTAAGTGACGACCTATACTGTACTGTACTTATAAATTTGATATTGTATAAGTTACTGTACTGGGAAGCTTAAGTATCCACCCACAGAGTACTGGGAATTTTTGCTCTTGTTTCTGCAGTTGCAAGATCTAACAACTTTGTGGCATGTACAGTAGTTATCTATAACACTTCTGTCAAAATTAATTCAGTAAAACATTGGTATTATGGACACCATTATAAAACAGACAAAACTTTCTCCAGAAAAATAAAAAGATTGGACATACCAGTAATTTGCAAAACTGATGCTACCTTTGAGCTTGCTCATCTACATTTTCTAATATATTTGGCATTGCCATTATAATTAAGCATGTTGTACTTTTACTTAACATTCTCCTTGAAATATTGGATAATAACCTTGGCCTCTAGACATTAGACATGATAAGTATTGAGTGACTATAGTCTAGCTATTCATTAGTTGCCTAGTATCCATCACAGAGTTCATCCAGGTTGAATGCAACAAAACCTTACCCCTATATATTGATCAGCTTCCTTAACTTCATAATGATCCTTAGTAACTACAACATTCTCCCTCCACAGAGCCCCCCACCATGAGTTTCTTCGCCCATACCAAATTTGACCTCAAGTACCTCAAGATGGTGGCAGCACTTTTGGGCAGCTTTTATGTTGGAGTGCTCCTGGACCGCACCGAGACCAACCGTATGACCATGTTCAGGTGAGTCGCAGTTGGCTTAAGGAAATATGAAAGTTTATAATGTGGTGATCCAGTGGGGCTAAGGTGTTATGTTTAGAAATGGCCCATAAGGGATTGAATCTGAAACATGGTTGAGGTTTGTTGCCACTAAATGGTACCCAAATAAGAGATTACTCAATCCTTAAATATCCAGACCAGGTCCATATTCATCAAATGGACAACAAAGGATTGAATGATGGATGGAGCGTAGATCAGTAATATCAACACCCTTGCAACCTCATCCCTTTCACACTACAGTGCATATCCTAGTACTGTACTTTCTGAATTTCTTTTTACCATTGTACTCTACTCCCTTGAGCATATTGTCATTCAGTCCTTGTTAAGCCTTCATCACAAACTCCCATTCACCACTCCCTTTTAACCACCTGTTTACCACTACTGCAACAACTTTACACACTCATTCCCATCTTTCCAGTGAGATACAGCATTCCAGAATGGATTAAAAGGAATAATTATGGTAGGATGATAGAGGTATCCTCACTGAATAAAAAATAAGGCACGAGAGAACGTCTTACAAAGTGAGACTGGCTTAGTAGAAAAGAGTAATAGTGCATTAGCACTGAGGAGGAAGAGGAGTGACTAAAAAAAAAAATGAGGAAAGTAATATGTAAGGACAAAATAGCATAGGGATGACTCCAGCACAGCCATCCCCAGTCAGAGGATTCTTTGGAAGAGGCAAGGCACTGGAGAGCAAGAGCCTGGGAAGGCTTTCTTTGTAGGGAAAGGGTTAAGTATGGCTAAATGTACCCTCTCCCATTTGAAAAGTCTCTCTCAAGGTGAGAAAAGTTGGAGATAGCAAGAACCATATAAAAAAAAAGGTGTCACTGGAGTGGTGTTAGGTAATTCACCATTACTGTTACTATGATTCTTATATGGTATTCCCTCTTGCTTCTCAGGGACAAGTCAGCATTGTATGGTCGAGAACTGGCAGAAGGGGAGAAGCCATCATGGCCTTGATGTCCCCACCTCATTACATTTTTGAAAAAAAATTACCAATATGTAAGTTAACTCATGTACAGCTATACAGTTCATAATAAATTAAGAAATACTGTACTGTGTATTATTTGTCCTTAATTTTCCATATTGTTTTTCTACATGTACCAATACAGGATATACTTTAGCTGACATAATTACCGAGGGGTCCTTGTACTGCATTTAATCATGGTGTCATCAACACAGCCCAAGACTAACTCTTGTAATACAGCTGGCTAAAAAATAAGAACATAAGCCTCACACTAATTAACATAAGAACTAAATAAATAGGGAATACTGCAACAAGCCAGTTCACTACTGTACTTGCTGAGGGTAGGTGGACAGGGATGGAAAGAACTACAACAACACAGGAAAAATGCATGATGGTCATTCACCTTAAATAAAGTCATAGGATATATAATCAAGCACAAAATACTATGTAATGACTCGATAACATATTAAAACATAATTTTCTTTATGCAAGGGTTATGTCCTTAAATTTCAATGTGAAAATATGAAAAATTTTTAACACAGTTGCCAGGTACACATTACCTTTATACTGTACTTGACATGCCAGAGAAGAAGGCAATTTACACTGGATACCACACTCAGAAGCGTGTGTCGAGTTCATGTGCTTCCCAGTTGAGGGTGTGTGTGTGCTGGCAGCAAGGCATCGCTGGACAACACTCTCCATCACTCTGGCTTGCTGTGGCTGTGGTGCTATGCTCATATTTTCTTTAATGAACACACATAGTCACTATATTGTAATTGTAAACACTTAAATGGTTGCCTATATTCCACAGGTATGCAGTATTCATTCAGACTACCTCATTCACTGCAGAATCATTAGAAAAGATATTGAACAAAACAAAAACCTGCAAGCAAAGAAGAGAAAGGGTAAAAATTAAAGTGTTCCATTTTTTAAGATGCAACTGCAGTCTCTCATGGTGGCATCTATTTAACTGAAATGGACAAAATCATGTTCAAAATACTGTACTGTGCAAATTCTCCACTTAAGGAAATAACCTTGCTACTGTTCCAAGTGAAGCAGCAATGGTGCAGGGAACAGATGCTACAAATGACACCACCTCCAAAGGATGAACAACACATACGAGCTGCAGAACCTCTCTAGGTCAAGTGCAGATGAAAACGCCAACTCCTCAGGAATCCCGCAGCTGGTTATCCACTCAGTTAATTGTTTATCATCCACTTACCACTAACGGTGCTCTTAAAAGATGGGTTTAGTATGTTGCTGCATCTCTACCACCATCCAATCCTACATTGCCCCATGAGGAGCATAGGAGACCGGGGCTAGGCAGTTGGTCTTGACGTTTAAGATGACAGTGACCGGCCTCACTCATCCCTGAGTGGCATTACATAAGTAATCGACCCCAACCACCCCTTGGATATAAACTTCACCAGCTCAATACGACTGGAGCGCAATAATTACCCACTAAACCACCAGGTGCCAAAGTTTGGTTATATGGTTACCACCCAGCGTAGTAAATGGTTTCCTGGTGTACAGGAAACCATTTGGCTTGTCACTCAGTGTAGAGTCACCCACAGGCAGAAGGAAAAGGAAAGAAAGACCGAAGAGGGAGTGTAAAGTCACCCGTAGGCAGAAGGACAAGGAAAGAATGGAGGAAAGAAAGACAGAAGGATGGAAGAAAGGAAAGGGCAGACACCCGAGAGCAGCTCTACATTGAGTGAGTGGATAAATGCTCATTCCCCCAAAACTATCACACCTGTCCATGGCTCAGGTCACAATGTACACACTGTTCAACACTGTCTAGCTGCTGTATCACGACTACCGTCTTTGCCACTGACACTTGTGGACCATCACTACCACCATCAGTATGCCCAAGCATAATATTACCTGGGATAATTAGAGGCAAAGAACTTCATTTACTACAAAATCTTATATCAAAATTTGTACAGTACAAACTTAAATACTGTACATTTTTATAATGTATTCAGCTTAACCATCCAAAATTATGTACCGTACTGCATATACCAATGTACAAACTTTAATACAATTTTATAATGTACACTCAACTTTAATCAACCACAGTTATTTACTGCACATAATGTACTGGCATACAGTACTAACTGTAGTGTTATACGAGAGTGATCCAATTGAGAAAAGGGGTTGGATGACTAAGCCCTGGAATTAACAACCATCACACAAGAGTGACCACTGTAAATATGAAGCAGAATTTTAAAAATAAATAAATAAAAACAAAAATTAAATGACCACTGTAAATATGGAGAATTTAAACAATAAATACATGAAAAAAAAAACTAAAACTTTTCCTTCAAGTATATAACCATTACACTACAATGTTACCTCTCCTTGGTTTAAATTTCAGCAAGTTTTTCACTGGACATCTCTTTCACCACAAGAGCTGAAAAAGCATTTATATTTGCATATATAAAATAATGAGGAGTACATCTTTCCATGCTAAACACAAATTAAATTTTCTAAATTCAAGGGCACAGTTCATGGTACCTCTTGATATCAGCACTGTACTCATGTTTTCATACGTCTCAATTTCACCACTTGTATATTCATATTTACAGTCCATCACTCTTACCTACACATGTACCAGTATTCTATCAGTTTACAACTGTACAATCAATGTCAAGTATCATACCCTATCTTCCTCATGGCTATATCAATTACCTTCCTCAACCGAGATTTATGAGAATCTACTATCAACATGAAAGTTTTGATATTTTCAAAATGTTTTGCAATATTCTTGATCACATAGAGGAGACACTGTCCAAACCCGACGTTGGTGGTGTATTGTGGGGCCAGTCTACTGAGGCAGGCCAGGGTGGGTGTGTGGATGTCAGGAGAGGCAGGGCTACAGTGCTGACACAGTACCTCCAGTACACGAAAGTCATTCTCGCTACCCGGGTGGTCACGAGTTGACAAAGTGCTGGAAAATAATATGGCTGTCACACACAGTTATGAATGTTACCCTACTGTGGTATGCAAACTGAAGAAAAGATCAAGAATTTACTTTTCTCAGACATATGAAGGCCAATGGCCTCGAGTGTGCAAACATTTTCTCTTACAGCAGCTCTTTAGCTAAAAATTTGAAAATTACATCTCAGTATCCTGTTGTATGTTACTGACACAACAGTCTAGATATTAAACTAAATAAATAACATACAAGATAAAGTTAGAGTAGATACACTGTACTGAATAAACTTCTAAGGAAGAAGTGCTATGAAGCCTCCTATGTCAGATGGAACATGGAAGTACACGATGTCCATCACACCTAAGCATGGTTATGATGTGGTGTGATCCAACCCCAGGGACGCAGTGGGCCAGCATCTCCTTGTGCTGGTCCCTGATGGTGGGCAGCAAGCGTAGCAGCGGCACCAGCACTGTCTCCACCACTTCCTCTGTATAACGCTGAGTCAACTGGTTCAATGCCACCTGCACTGGGATGGCAAGTTTGGTGGGCAGGTGATACAGCTGAAATATGGCAACAGTTACGGACAATTGCCTCCAGAAGTTCCATTCCTCTTCCTGTCCTTCAATAACTTGTAACACTGTGATAGTCTGGGAAAAGTTACATAGTCGGCTACACTCTGTCTGTGTTAAAGTTAGTTTTAATTACCCTAGCTAATACAATGAGTTAAAGATGGGCAAAAGGGTGAACGGAAATTTGGAGGCAATTGCACAATCAACAAAACAGTATCACACTCCTGCAGCCCAATGGATATCAAAACAGGAACGTTCCACTGATATAGTTAAGCCCAGCTATAACGATGAGATGCGCTTGGGAAAACCCATCGATGAGCCAGGGTATCATCAAATGGGGACATTATAACACAGAAAGTATTGGGATGCATTCGGGAGCTTTGGGGTTACCCCAAAACCAAGTCCAAAACCCACCCAAGTGAGTTCAAAAACATGTTTCTAATTCATCTAAACCCCCAAATAGCTTTACACAAGTTAAAGTAAGCCTAAAAGTAGTTTACAGTATACTTCACCTAAACCCATAAATAAAATCTGATAATAATCAAAAATATGTCTGGAAAAAACTCAAACTTGGTAAGCTGTACCCAAAAATGAGTGTTCACCCCACCTGACTAAAACACATTAATCTTTAGTCTAGAAAGTTTATAAATCAACCTAACACAAAATTTAAGTCTAAAATATCATCAAAATTGGTTAAAAAAAGCAAAACCCAATGGATAACCAGAGACTGGCCATCAATAGGCAGGGAAGGGTGTTAATTTTTTCACATTGCTAAGGCAGGGTATCGTATAGCCATGGATTGTATGGAGGGGAATGCCTGTACATAAGGATCTTTCGAAATTCCTGGGGAGCAATCAATATTATACAGCGATTTCTGCCTAACCTTTGCACTAAAATTCTGACAGTGAAAATGAACAAAATGAACAATGAAGTTAATATCACGTGCTGTGGAAAGGATGTAGTGCCATCGTACTGTCCTAGCCTGCCACCGAGATCTGTGATGAAAGCCACAAAAGGACAAAAATATGGTTCAAGTTATGGTAAATGGACTACAAAGTAATTAACAGACCAAAAAACAGATAAGTTACTGGGAATAGATTTAAAAAAAATAAATAAAAATGGTGAATAAAGGGGCATAACGCTAAACTGTATGAAGAGAAGTATCGAATGTGTCCAACAACTCCAATGACTCTAAGACCTGGGGGTAAAAAAAATAATTAAAGCCATCAAACAGGAGCGCATGCATCCTCTGATCCCGTAAAATAAGATGGCTCATGATCATGGGAAGTGTGAGAAACATGTAAATAAAATCACAGTTACTGAAAATGGTACCTTGGGCAAGAGTATGAAGTTTCCCAGCAGTGCCACACAAAGACCACCATACTTTTCACCTGTCTCACACAATCCCATCAGGGCGTCATCTGTGAGGGATGGTGCTTCACATTTACAAATATCCTCAGGCTTAACCAATGGGAAATCATAAGGCTTAAGTGCCTCTCGCTTGGTGAGAGATGTAATTATCTTTTTCTGCAGAACTTTTATATCAGGTGCTGATGCTGATGCTACATTACTGGTACCATTTTTAATATTTGCTTGTGTCTTGGCATTACTGGTGACCTCTGCTGACTTTGCTGGCAATTTGGTATTACTGATATCCTTGGTAGTATTTCCTGGTGACTGGGTGTTACTTGTATCCTTTACAATCTCTGTTGGTGATTCTGTCATCTTGGTTTTTGTCTTCTCCTGAGGTTCTTCCATCCCCTGTGCATGTGTAGTCATCTCAGTTTTAGCTTTTTTCCTCTGAGGTTCCTCTACCCCCTCCAAGGGCATGCTGGCATTGTGATCATCATCCCTCTTGTCTGTAGTCTGTCCTTCCTCTGTCTGGGATCTGCGGCACTGGAACACACTTGGATTTTGCTGGAATTTCAGACACAGTTCTTGAAAAGCAGATTTGTTTTGCTCACTAATGTTGTGTGGCTTCCACATGGCTTCTGGTGCAGTTTCACAGATATCTGGAAGAGATGGAACACATATATATACAACAAATTATCATGTAAACATAACTGCATTTTAATATGTGGTCCTTTGTAAAAGTCCACTCAGTTTTACAGAGCTCAGTCTTATAAAATCCTTCAAACCAAAGAATTTTTCTTACGCTGAACAAATTTGTCTGGAACAGAGTAAGTTCATAAAAAATATGAAAAAGAATTCAACGAGGTTTCATGAAGACTGTTCCAAATAATACCCCACTTCTTAACGCTGACGAAAATTGTCCATTACATTTGGCGTGTTCAAGATAGCTTATCGCTTTTACTCACTCAGTTTGAAACCCATCCTGGTTTACTGACTGTCCTTTACAGTAAAGTTAAGTTGGTGAATATTAGTAACTAGTGAACACCTCCCAAAAGAGCCACGGAATGTATGGACTGGACCCTGACAACCGTAACCAGTACTTCATCCATTTTAAAAACGAATATTTAGTACAAAATCAAAATGTCACTTATTTCAACTGCCTGATATGGTGCAAGTATGTTCAGACACTCATCTGATGATCAAAATGGTGGCATTCTGAATTGAAAGATGATTAATATGGCCAAAATGGAGTATACCTTCCAAACGTCACACGTCAAAGTGCAGGGCGCCCACCGCCACCACCAGCTGATTCTTATTTACAGATGGCAGCCCTGTCGCCTGCTATGGTGGCGCCAGATTTAAATTCGAGAAACCTACCACATTCTAATGAGAACTATGAAGAAAAGAAAAAGTAAGGCCTATATGTATTATAAGCAGAAGCAAATGAAAAGAAAAAGATCTAGCTTATAATTCTGTTCAGAGAATGGCGAGAGGAAATGAATGGCTAGATATTCATCAATATACAGTGGAGAGAGAGAGAGAGAGAGGGAGGGAGACCGGTTCCAAATGCCTGAGTGGTATTCCGTAAGCAATATACCTGAACCCTTCCTTGGATGTAAACCCTTGTAGGCCACGTCTTTAGAATGCCTTAACCCACTAGGCCATCAGGTGTCGACTCGGATTAATGGCTGCCACCTAAAGTAGTACAGTAAATTATTTCTTGAATTAAAAGAAACTTTTGGCTTTTCACTCAGTGTACTGTAGAGCCACATGAAGGTAGCACTACACTGAGTGAGTGGATGGTTGGCACCCCTCTTACCACTATAATATCTATTTATCTGTATTTATCTGCCTATCCATCTATCTGTTTGTCTGTCTGCATCTGTAACTCTGTCTATGCATCTCTCTGTCTATCTAGCTACCAGGGGAGAAAGAGAGAGAGAGGAGTGTCACAAGGAATCATGCATCATAACACCCAACCCAACCCAGGAAATGGCAATAAAAATAAAAATAAAAACTATAAAACCAGTACCTTATCTAGTTTTGTGCGATTTTTCATATCAGTTCGTGTTCAACATTTTATTTATTACGATGTATTTTGGTACTGCCGAAAGCTGTGTAGCAGTACAGTAGTAGTGGTGGCTGTAGTAGTAGTAGTAGTAGCAATAGTAATAATAGTAAGAGTAAGAGCAAGAGCATTAGTGGCAGTAGTAGTAGGAGTAGTAGTAGTAGCAGTAGTTGTATTAGTAGCAATAGAAGTAGTAGTAGTAGTAGTAGTGCTAGCAGTCGTTGCAGTGTAGTAGTAGTTGCAACCCCAGGTTCATCTGATATGTGAACTCCGTGGACTACAGGCTTAAATTGCCCTTCTATAGCCCACCATCCTCCTTTTGGGGGAATAGGGAGGTAGTTGATGAACGTTTGTACAACCACCTGGTCACCTGTGCCATCACTTGAAGGCGTACCTCTCCTGCACGGATGGATGCTGGATGCAGAGAGGGAGGGAGAATGGGGTAGATGGAGGGCTTTAACGATAGATGGATGGATGGAATGATGAATGGATGGATTGCTGACTGGCTGGATGGACGGATGGATAAATGGATGTATGATGTTTTTTATTATAAACTCAACTGCTCTAAACTTATGCCATATTTTACGTTAAACTCGTCATCGTGGGTGAAAGGGCAGGGTACTAGCCAGCGAGCCAGACACCCTATCCTCCCTCACTTTATCTCATTTCCTCCATGATTCACCTCCCTCCAACCTTCCCCCCATCCCTCCCTCCACACTCACCGATTCCTCCACATACTTTCCTTGCACCATTCCTACCATACATCATCACTAAATATTAACTATCGCGATTTCCTTTCCTACCATCATTCCTACCATTCTCGCTACCATCCTTCGGTTTCCTTCTGCCATCTTAAGTATACGTGACCACTAGATTTCAATTACCATGAAAAACTGCCATGCCTACCATCCCCATACTCCACACTATCACACCACTACCACTCACAAGTACCCTCAACCATCCCTCTCTCCACCACCCGCCACACACCACACTACTATCACACACCATAATGCTAGCATCCACTCTACACCAGTCACCTCAACGCTATACCATTCCCTTTCCACCAACTGTCACACACACAACCCCCAACTTAAATCCCGTCAACCCCCACCAACAACCCCTCCCACCCCCCTACCACCACTACCATACCCCGCCCACAGACAGACCACCATGAAAGCAGTCTGGTATCGCCATCCTTCACAGTACTTCCCCTACCACCACCCCCGCCGTGTGTGTGTGTGTGTGTGTGTGTGTGTGTGTGTGTGTGTGTGTGTGTGTGTGTGTGTGTGTGTGAGTGTGTGTGTGTGTGTGCCAGGAAGTATCTTTTCCTGTGTACGGTACTGCCCGGATACTGACGAAGGGGGGGAGGGTGGCTGCATTTGTGGGGGGTGTATGAGGCAGGGTGGCTTGGTGTGGAATGGGGGATTATGCTGAGTGTGTCCAGGAAAGAGTTTTTTTTTTAAGAGAGACTGGCTTGGGAATCACACACACACACACACACACACACACACACACACACACACACACATCTCATTATTTTCCATCTTCGTGACAAGTTGCGTGTGATGTGTGTTGGCTGCTTCCTGTATTGTGAGAAGTGAAGGAAAGGTGTGTGTGTGTGTGTGTGTGTGTGTGTGTGTGTGTGTGTGTGTGTGTGTGTGTGGTTCTTGCTGTAGTGCTGCTTTAAGGTCACAGTGTAGTCAGGGTCAGTGAAAGGATATAAACCAACAAACATTGAAAAGGTAGAGTGGTACGGGAAGAACAAAGAGGGTACTATGACGCAAAAGTTAATTACGAATAAAAGAAGAATTTTTGATACCAGTAACTAAATTCAATGACGGAGAAGGAATTGTGAAGGTAAAATTAGGAGTAATAATTTAGTTTCGTGGCCTTATTTATGGCTGTTACGCACGAAACCTAATTTAACATCGATAAGCACACTCGCTGGATCGTGGAGTCAACTTGTCGGCCTCTCCGTTGGTGTGCAGGGCTGCCTCTATAACCGATGCCCATTTAGTTTTATCTGAACAGGCCAGTTTGTGCAGGAAGCCAGTCATGGTGGCCTGGGTGTGTGTGTGTGTGGGGGGGGGACTTTAGAGTTCACTCGAGAGAGGATTGGTGGGTGGGTAGGAAAAGGGTAAGAGATGGGTGACTCGGTGCCAGAGCAAGACACGGCGAAGCAGAGCAGGTCACGGTAAGGAAGGAGAGGACAGGACAAAGCAGGGCAACAGTGTGAGACGGGGTAGTGTGTGGCAAGGGTAGGGCAGGGCAGGGAAGGGAAGGATTGGGTAGTGTACGATAGGGTTGGGTAGGCAGGGCATGGCAGGGCAGGTAAGGGCAAGGCAGGACAGTGTGAGACGGAGCAGTGTGTAGCGAGGGCAGGGTAGAGCATGACAAGGTAGGCTAAGGGAAAGCATGCCACGGCAGGGAAAACATGCCATGGCATGCCAGGGCAGGACAGAATAGGGCAGGACAGGGCAGGGCAAGATAGGGCACGGCAGGGCATGGCATGGTAGGGTAGGGCAGGGCAGGGCAGAACAGAGTAGGGTATGGCAGGATAGGGCAGGGTAGGACAGAGCAGAGCAGGGTAAAGTAGGACAAGGCAGAAGAGGGCAGGGCAGGGCAGGGCAGGGCAGTAAATCAAGTGCTTCCTGTGGTGGAGGGGCAGTGGGGGGCGTGGGAACAGACCCGCCGGGGTGGGGGGGGGGTGAGACAGGGAGGGAAGGAAGGGGAATTCTGGAGACAAGGGAGAGAAGGAGACACGGTGAAGAGGAGAGAGGGGATGTGGAAAAGATGGGACGGTGGAGGGAAAAGAAGGAAGGAGTATTCTAGAGGGAAAGAGTAGGAGAGAAAGGGAGGGGGTGAAGGGGGTAGAGTGGCACCTGGCATGAACACTGCAGATGGCACCAAACTGTACAAGGGAGGGGGGGGGGTTCAAGTCAAGCTAAAGGGTCACTAACTCACTCATTCTTAAAACACACACACACACACACACACACACACACACACACACACACACACACACACACACACACACACCACTACACATACCCTCTCTCACACAACACATCACAACTCACACACACACACACACACACACACACACACACACACACACACACACACACACACACACACACACACTCACACACACACATCCCATACCACACACCACAACAGGAACACAGCTGATGAAGTGTGGTGTGTGGATAGGTGATACATATATACATACTTACATATATACATGCATACATATATACATACATACTTGTGAGTGTAGGGCTATGGATCGTGTGCGGATGGTGTGTTCCTCTCTTGTTACCCTACCCGCATAGCTCCTTCCTGCCGCTCCCTAAAACACTTATTTTCACACTCACGGCGCCTTACACAAACATTATCCTATCTCGCTTGCTTGGAGCTCGCACGCACACACACACACACACACACACACACACACACACACACACACACACACACACACACACACACACACACACACACACACATAACTTCTCATAAACTCTCATCCACTCAGACATGCGGCATAAACATCCTTGCGGCCTTGCTTTGTGTGTGTGTGTGTGTGTGTGTGTGTGTGTGTGTGTGTGTGTGTGTGTGTGTGTGTGTGTAGAGAGAGAGAGAGAGAGAGAGAGAGAGAGAGAGTAGTGTATAAATGTACCCAACGCCTCATTACAAAACCCCTATAGACCATATCCTGTACCCCTGTGATACCCATAGATCCCCATTACACACACACACACACACACACACACACACACACACACACACACACACACACACACACACACAATAACCCATATGCAAAAAAGCAGTAATATGTGACCAAGGACAAAGATGGAACTTCCTGTTGGAGTGACCATTGTGAATAGAATAGATGACAGGTGTGGTGGTGGGTGACAGGTGTGGTGGTGGTGGGTGACAGGTGTGATGGTGGGTGACAGGTATGATGGTGGGTGACAGGTGTGGTGGTGGGTGACAGATGTGGACATGAGTAGCAGATGTGTGTGTTAGGGAAGAGTGACAGATGTAAAGTGTAAGTACGACAGATGTGGATTTGTGTAAGGTGTGGATGTGGGATGAGGATGATTGTATGACAGGTGTGGTTGTTTGGATGACAGGTGTGGTTGTTTGGATGACAGGTGTGTATTAGTATATTCGAATTACAAGTGTAGATGACAAATGTGAGTCTTATGGGTCATAGATATAGACAACAGGATAGCAAGTGTCTAGGAAAGAATAAATGAGATATATTATTGGCAGGTATGTGTTATAGAAATGAAGATTAGTATAAACATCAAAAATGGATCCAAAATACATGACTCAAATACACAGAAGACGGGGAACGAAGCCCTATGGACCCTCGGATGATGATAAGTGGCTGAAAAGGGACGAAGAATACTGGAGTGAGCGAAATGCAAACGATTTACCCTTTCCTCCCGGCTGTTGCATATGGAATGGCCACCCGCCTTCACTCAGTCCTGTCCCGGCCTCCACAATGTTAGCCACACCGTCTCCACTCTCCTCTTTCCTTCTGCTTCTCCTGGTCTCCTGCGCCTCTTCTGGTGAGTTTTTGCTGAGTATAATCTCTGCTGAGTGAGTGAATAGGAGTTTTGAGAGCTTACAGGTAGTCTGGTTTGATTCTGGGGGTCTTCCCTGAAGCTCCGTCGACGCCATGATGGAACTCTTGTTGATATGGTGGTCATTGGTCATTTCCTCACTGTCTAGCCATCCTCCCCTCACTGCCTGCTGTCTGGTGTGCTGTCTGTGCTGTCCAATGGTACTGGACCGCGTCTGACATTCAATTACAGTGACTCAAGCACAGATGGTCACACTGAAATTAAAAACATGTCAACAGTACCGATAATAAGAGTCTTTATCTATCTTAACATTTTCAGTATTGCTGCCACTGACTGGCTATCATGAAAAAGTTGACACAAAAAACATTATTATTATTATCAGCAGCAGCATCGTTATCATTAGCACTATCGTCATCATCATCATCACCAATTTCATCGTCACCATCATCACTATCATCATCATTATCATCACCCTTATCACCCTCATCATCATCATCATCATTATCAACATCACCTTCATAAATCATTATCATCATTTGTATCGTATCGTTTATAAAGGTTCTGTCATGCTTGCATGCGTCGGCCTTGGTCACTCACTCGCTAATGGCGACTCTCCATCACCATAACCATCCCAACGCTATTTCCCACCATTATAAACTGAATCTGCATAAACAAGAAACTGAAAACCACAAAACTAAAAGAATTTCCTATCCCTCCGAAAATGGACCACGCCCCTTTTCGTCCATCGTTCAAACTTTCAAAATTCACCTAAACAATAAACATTCATGGATCAAAAATAAATGTTATGTGATTCAGTTAAGCTCTCCTTTATCCTGAAATATGCAAACTTTTAAAAATTCAAACAAATCGAAATGTTTTGTTCTGAAGGTAAAAGATGCAAAATTTCGCCTAATAGTTCACCTCTTCTGATATACCTCTGTTGGCTAATGTTCCTGAGAGAGGCAGTCATGTCAAGATATTCTCTAACATGGAAGAATTTGGTTTCAAAATGTAAGTAAGCTTGATGGAACTGTGATCAATGATGATTCTTGATGACGACGACTACAACGGTGATGATGATAATGACCACGACGACGACGATGATGATGATGATGATGATGACAATGATGATAACGACCACGACGATGATGATGATGATTCTTACCCACCACCTGCAGAGACGCTAGAGTGCAGTGACCCTACAGAGCAGATAGCGTGCTCGTCTGAGGACAAGTGTGTTGACCTGAGCTACGTGTGTGACGGTGAAAGTGACTGCGAGGGTGGCGAGGACGAGGACCCCGATCTTTGCCTTGTGAGTAAACCCGACACATTCCACATATTTGTCTATCTGTCTAAACCCGACATTATCTATCTATAGCCAGACACCTTAATCACGTAAGGGTTGGCCACAAACGAATCGCCTCCATTGTCGGTCATCTGCCTTTTCGTTGCCCCCCCCCCCCCAGCTTACACTTCCCCTTCTCATATACCTCTCTACTCGACACATGCATAATTAAACCCGGGCTAAATAACACAGACCTTAAAGTTATTGTCTTCAGTCCTTATACCCACACCTTATGTTTTACCTCCATCCCAGTTCTCTGACAGTACAAATAGAAAAACGAATATCTGGCTGATGAGGTGAATTTCTTACAACTAGCCTAAGTGGATGAGTAACGACCTCCTTTAGCCTACAACCTTACCCAACCCTAACCTACCTAGTACTCTACCCAAACCTACTGTACACTACCCTAGCGTACTCAGCCCTAGCTTAAACTCTCTCACCGTACTCAGACCAAAAGTAGGTCAACCCAGCTCCCCTTACCCAACCCTACCCTACCCCACTCTAATATATCTTCAACCTACTCAAACCTAGACTAACCCAACCCACCCTACCTTACCCTACCCTGCCCTACCAAAACTTACCGCCCTTAATCTTCGTGTCCTCCCCTACAGGTGTTCAAAAGCCACTATGGATGCGGACGGAAGGAGGTGGCGTGTCGTCGCAATGGAGAACTGGAGTGCATGTCCCTCCGATCATACTGCCAGCACACAGACCCCCCGTGTGAAGGCAGCTTAGACCCCAAGATGTGCAAGGTGAGACAGGTGGTACGGAATACTGGACTGTAGCTCCCTGACTTCCAAGTATTTTTTAACCCTCCCAGTCCGATGGTTTATTTGCAGAATTCTCCCTTACAAGTACTTTTAACCCTGCCATACTGATAATGCGTTTGCTGCATTTCTCCCAGGGGCCGGCCTGGAACAGTCAGTGAGTTGCTGACTTAACTGATTTACTGAGAGATCAACTTGAAATTGGCCATTTGCATCCCACCCCCCTTGAGCTTCCAGGATAGGCTAGTTATAGATGCTTTCCTATGATCCCTCAAAATGCTTATCAGGGATGAGCCATATATACAGAGATTATCAAGTAGAGAATCTTCATATGAATCTTAAAATTCTTTCTAAATACGATAATTGAGGATAATAAAATTGCTTTCTAAGGCTTTTTTTTTTTTTTTTTCATAAGGTTACATTTTTATGGGTATATCTAGATTCATAAAGCAGCCTCTTTCAACTTTTTTTTCCTTTCCTGGGCCAAGAACCAAGAGGATCTGGCAGCAACAGCTCAGATGTGCTAATTATCATTTTAATCAGTCCACTGCCAGACAACTTTATTCAACTAGGAAGGATCTCTAGTAATGAAAGGGTTATAAAGGCTGCATCTGATACTTCCAGCTCTTTAAGTCTAGCCAGTGCTTAGTAAAACTGCTGGAGGTAGCATGAGTAAAATGATGTCCTTGGGTTGAAAGGGTTAGCTTTCTTTAACCCTATTTCTCCTCTATTCCCCTTATTGTTTGAACTTCCTCATCAACCTTTTCTCTCCTACATGGTCCTTATAATTCATTTCCTCTCTGTCTCCCCCTCTTCCTCCTCTTCTCTGGCTTTTTCTTCCTCCTTTCCCTTCTCTCTCTGTTCCCTGCACCTTCCCTCCCTCCTCCCTCTCCCAACCTACATGCTCACTTTTTATTTAGATGTTGCTCAGTTATGCTCTTCATGACCCACTACTATTGGTGGTCTAGTGGTCAGGGTGCCCCAGTTAGAATGATAGCTTTGCATAGGTTTTGCATCATATGATGCCAGTAAGGGAAGTAGGGTAGTCATCTTCACTTAAATGTACAGGAGTAGCTTATGATTGCCTTATCTTGAGCCTTAACACTTCAAGGCAAGTAATATGGGACTGGCAGTTATCATTTGAACTATCTTCCTACTTACAGGCCCACTGACCAGCCAATGTTCACTTCCAGGTGCTACAGGACAACACGATACACAGGTTCTCCTCCATCGTCATGCCAGCAGAGGGTGTCCCTGGTGAGTGTTGGTGGGGTTAGCAGGTGTTTGAGAGGTGTTAGGGGTGGGACTTGAATGAGTGGGAGGGGGTTTAACACTGAGTACCATTTCGCCTGCACACAACATAGGATGCTGGATAGGAGCGTCTTCACATGGTGTCGCCAATATGACCAGGTGGCAGAGATGCCCAGTTATACAAACGTCCCTCAATTCCATCCTTATCCACTGAAAAGAGAGTGAACTGTGGAGAAGGGGAACTTCAATCTGTCCATTCACATTCAGATGTGCCTAGTGATGAAGCTACTACCACTATTACTACTACTACAATTGCTACTACTACTACTATTATTACTACTACTGCTACTATGACTTCACATCCTAGAATCTAAGAAAAAGACAAAATGTATTTAGATCACATCTCTGACTCATAATAAGGGATGCTGTGGTTACTAATATGCCGCAATTGTCCATCCTCAGATCCGAGCTGGCGCATGAGTGAGGCGCTGGGTGAGGACCTGGTGGCCAACCTAAACAACACCTTCAGCCACCCTGACTGCCCCGAGATGTTCACCATGGTCGGCGAACAGTGCCTCTCAGTCTTTTCTGTCGGCAAGGTCAGCCACACTCACTTCAGCATAATTTTGGGGAGAATTATAGTTTATTCACCTTGACTTGGCAGTTTTCATCCCTTTGCAGCTTATTTTCTATAACTTAGTGGAGGAATAAGACAATACATTGGCACTACATCCAACCCATAACACTTCTTCATGACCAGCATCATATTCTAGTGCTAACCTCTTGTTACAGCTCAGTAGATATTCACAATGGCAAGACTGTAATAGTAGGCTAGGTTAAAATTGACAAAACACAAGTTGTTTGGCTAGGAATGTTCAGCAATACTCAAAGGACTTTTCACTGCTATACTGATTTCATCTTCCAAACTTGTCTGTACTGAGTCCCTGTCCTTACTCTGCAATTCTGATTCCCTGTCCTTAATTTTCAGTTCAGATTCCCTGCCCCTAACTTGTGAATTCTTAGTCCTGTGCTTAATCTGTTTTGATCCAGGTGAGCTGGGGCGAGGCGAGGGCATTCTGCCGTGTGCTAGGGGGTGATCTCTTGACCCTCCAGAGTGTTGACCACTTCACCACCATCCTACAGCATCTCCAGAACCACCGTTAGTATCCTCTCTACCTTTGATGTTTATATCTCAGTTTATCTACCACATCAGAGTCTCTTTCCTATCACTAGCTGGCCAAATCTTGAATTTTGATAATCTCTCCAGGCCACACATATACATAGCTGTAATTGTTTTGCTATCATCTAGTATCTACAGTCACGCCCTTATACCTCACACGGGGTAATATGAGGTTAGCATTTATTCTTCATCAGGTACTGTATTCAGTAAGCTACTGTATATGTAATGTTGTAGATACAGTGCTCAGTGTTGTTAGCAGGATATTCATTTCTCTACAATGGCTGCTTATGTAATACAGTATGTAAGTTCCCAAGTTGTATATGAAAAAACAATTTTTCTGTTCCAGTAAATACAATAATAGGAAGATAATACACCCTCTTCCTATTAAACATCAGCAAACATTTCCATGACAGAACATACTAATTTATCCAGTAGAAGAGAAAGATAATATACTGTCCTTGCCAGTAAAAATACACCAAACATTCCCTCCGTGGCAGAACTAACCTCAGACTTCTGGCTTGGCGGGCGTCAACGTGAAAAGGGGAGGGGTTGGGCCTGGCTGGATGACTCTCCAATGGCAATGGGTTCACCTTACTGGGCTGTCAGGTGAGGCTTTACTCTGCTATACTGTTTCTTCCTGCTTCATATCACTTATGTATGTGGCCTTTTTGTTTTCACTTTACGTTCTTCCCTCATATCATAATTACTGTTTTTACTCATAGTCATTGATGCTAACTAAACTGTTAATTACATGCTGCAGTAAGTAAACTTGTGAAATATGTTGAATGATATTTAACTTTTCATGTTCAGGAGGTTTCCCTCAATTCATTGCTGTATAATCATTTTATGTGGGCTACAGTAGTGTTGTAAGTATTACCCCCATATTTGAGGAATATATCAAACTACTTTCTGTTCAAAAACTAGCAAGGAAAACAAAGACATCTATGCATCCACAGATGTTCCAATATTGCATACCATCAATTAACACATCACAAGTTATCTGTATATACAGTTGGGAGCACAGAAGTACCACAGTAGGGGAATTTGTCCAATATATTTACTGTGGAGTCACTAACATCAAGCATACAGTACCCCTCTATCCTAATCTATCTCACACCACAGGCGTTATGATGAGTGTCGAGCGAGAAATGTGACGACCGCCTCCCACACCACCCGGCAGGCAAATGGGTCCACCTGCTACCATTACCGCCAGGCACCAGAACCTGACCAGCTGGGCTACTGCGCTGCTCTCTCATACAAGCACTACTTCTACATAACCGATGAGGACTGCCTACGACAGAAGAGTCCACTCTGTGTTGCCAATTAACTCAAACATGAATTTACAAATGAACTCTGTAGTTACTACAGTTGCTAGATTTTACCTGACAGAACTGAGGCACTCTCATAAAATGAATGCATGTACTAAGTTGTGCTTGCATGAAATTTGATGAGCCTTAGTTATGAGGTAAGAGTGAATCTCCTTGGTAACTAGTCAAACTGGCCCTCCAATTTGACAAAACCTGACCATCAACTGAGCTGGGAGAGGTTAGGGATCTCTACAAGAGCAAATGAAAAGAGGTTCTGTCTGCTCCTCTCATCATACTGCTGCATCCACTGTCAGAAATTCAAACCTATTCATCCAGGGTGTCAAGACAAAAATGCATCCAAGTCTCTTGTCTCCACTCATCCCTATTTCTGTGACTGCTGACAAATGGACTGTCAGGTAACATACATGCTACTGGGCATTACAATCGACCAGGTTCCAAATATCTCCACCTATTAAGTTTTTTGCTACTCTTGCTTGTCATGCCAGTGACTGGTGAGAAGTACCTGCTGTACAAGCTATCAGTCTGGTAACTTTAGAAGCTGTCAAGCCTAACCTACCTTGTAATGCCTTTACCTATTCTAAGTAACCTCTACAGTTCCTAACTAGTCTCATAGCAATGGATTTATGGCTGATCCATGTGCAGCTATGTCCAGTACCTTGTTTATACATCAGTTTGGCTGAAAGAGTGGTGAATAAATGAATGCTTCTTTATTTGTTTTGATATAATGATACATCATGCTCAACCAGTTGGGATGCCTCGGGCTTATTTTACACCTTGTACTGTCTTTGTCATCAAGCTCACATTCATGAGGCACTACCCGTACATGACCTAGTATGGACCACCTACATCATTATGGCACCTAAAATGATTCCACAAAGAAGAGCTGTTCTACTAATCACTGCCATTGTTGTTCTTTTACCAACTTTGCATATCTTGTGAGATTTTTACATTTGGTGTTGGTGCTTGAAGTGTTCATGTAACACTTCTACCAACTGCTGACCACAATAACAAGAGCATTACACTCACATTAAGTACTCCTGAAAACCAAATGGTATAACCTATAGTATTGATTTCTAGTTACTATTTGCTATACATGAGTGAGTAATCAGAAACTAGTACTGATAGGAAGGAGCATGTGTGTCATATTTTGTTACCCTCTAGTAAAAAATAAAACTAAACCAATGTATCTCTCAATCCCTTCCTTATATCATTTGTAAAAGTACTAAGATATGAATAACAGCAGTAAATCTTTGGGCCAGTAATATGCACAAATATGTGAGGGGGATGTAGATGCGTGGCTACCATTGACCGTGGGAGGTACTACCATGAGAGTGAAATGCGGCTACAACCTTGGTAATTAGCTACACAATCATCGCTCTTAGGCAGGAAACAGCCGCAAGTAAGGTCACTTGATAAACTTTCTTCTAAGTGACTGTACATAGAATAAAACACCAAGCTGAGACCCCCACACTGTTACATATCATTGCAAGTCTCAAATCCCTTTTTTCCCAACAGTATCCAACAAATGCTGGGAAGTAATTTGCTGATTTTGGTGCTTGGTTTAGCTTACAGTTCATAAAAAACATCAGCTGTACCATAGCTGACCCCATTACAAATATTCCTTAGGAGGAAACATGGTGTCATTTCTAGATTAGAGTAGAAAAAGTCCATCCATCCGTCATCCAATCCTGCATTTCCCCATGAGCCTGGGGCTAAGCAGTTGGTCTTGATTTTTAAGATGAGAGTGACCAGCCTCACTCATCCCCGAGTGGCATTACATGAGCAATCAACCCCAACCATCCCTTGGATATAAACCTTCACCGGCTCAATCCGACTGGAGCGCAATAATTACCCACTAAACCACCAGGTGCCAATATTTGTTTATATGGTTACCACCCAGCGTAGTAAATCGTTTCCTGGTGTACAGGAAACCATTGCTTGTCACTCAGTGCAGAGTCACTCACAGGCAGAAGGAAGACGAAAGAATGAAGGAAAGAAAGACAGAAGAGGGAGTGTAAAGTCACCCCCAGGCAGATGGACATGGAAAAAATGAAGATATTAAAAAATACAAGAGCTGAGAACTGAATGAAGTATGCAAGTTGAAGGAAAGGGCTTTAAGAAACTACTGTACTGGTTAAGAGAGCATCTGATTAAAAGAAAGAGTAGGAGAGAGGGTCATGATGATGATGATGATGATTTCCTAGAACTGATCAAAAATATCCTTGATTCTATAATTACAATGGGTACTTTAAAAATTATATATTCCTTATGGATAATGGGAAGAAAAAATACCTGATTATATAAAATATGTAATCAATGCACGAAGGAAATAAATACATCCACGTTAAAAAATACAACCAACAACAAATCAACATTGATGAGGCTGCTTGAGAACCTTGGGTGATACCCTGATGTGTCAACAATGGTACGTTAAGTCTAAGCTCACAAGCCCTTATAAACTTCCATACCATACTCTCAGGAGGCATTCAGCACAACAAGAATGGATGAGTGAAATCAGTCTTGAGAAAATGCATTAAAGTCTTTTTAACCAAGATGTACTACCCATGAAATGCAAAATAAGCCAAGAAAATAACCAGCTATCCATCATCCAATATTATTCTGCCCCATCACGAGACAAAAATGACAAACACTGATATATATCTTTGTGCAATATGGAGCAAAGTATTTTTTCTTGACTCTGAAATCACACATTTATAGTATACATGCCTCACGTAATGAACCCGATACATTCACTTACATCCATTACAATTCAATTACACCCATTACATAATCTCTCCTTATCTGAACACACAATATACTTGTATCTATATCTACTAACACATTCACATTATCACCATCATTGTTTTATATAATACATAAGTCCTGGAGATTAAATATACAACAGGAACCAACACTGCCACACATCATAGTCCAGGATCTTCGGTTTTCAGTATGCTCTCAATTTCTCAACATTAACTCAAGCCCCACAGTGTACAATTGTATTTTAATCTTGCTACCAATGGACAACTTTATTCAGCTTTTGGACAGACTGCTCATCATAACCGGGAATCAATAAAGGCTATATCTAATTCCTCAGTTTGAAAAGTCTCTCCAGAGCTTAATAAAATAATCTGATGGTAACAATATTAGAACAAAAAATCACAGGAGTGAAATAGTTATTCCCCATCCTCACCCAATACTCAACTTATTTACAATTTACTTCCCCTACTACCCTTCCCTCTATTCCCTGTACTCATCCCCACCCCTTCCCCAAAAACATCTCCCTCTTCCCCTCCCCCTCCCTCATCCCCAACAGTCACACCACACACACACATTCAGGTAGTCCTCTACATAAGTCAGGATTGTTAAAAAAATCACAACTTTTTTTACACAAAAGATACTGTAACAAGGGGAAATGGGAACATCAGCTTTATAGCCAGAAATGGAACTAAGGCTATGTCCACACCAAATGCTTGTTGATGCAGGCTGGAGTCCTGTATCACTGTGACCCGTAGAAGTTCCTGCCTGCACCTGCCTCTGTCCCATGAAGTCACTTGTTTCGATTTCAATAATGCAAAACTTTTGTCTGCTCCTGCCTACTCTAGCAAGCATCTGGTACAGAAGTAGCATTAGACTGGTAATTTCTTCATAATCTACTGTGGATTAAATAGCAAAATATGAGCATCAAAAAAGGATACTTATAATGAGGACTTGAAATACCATACTTTCTGCTCATCACCCCTGCAATCTGATGATGGCTTTTTACTTCTACTCATTCTATCACCAAACAATTTTATTCTCATTGGGAAGGACCTCAAGAAGTGAAGAGGCTGATGAAGGCTATATCTTACTTCTTGTGTTCAAACATATCTCTCCTAAGCGATTAATATTGTTTGGAGATAGTAATAATAAATACAGGGGAGTACATAAACAAACTACACTTCCATTCCATTCGGCAATGTCTCATATGTTAAAGGGATGAATCAGTCACCATTACTGATGTCCATCCTGCATTATTTTATTTTTCCCTCCTTCCACTCCACACCTACACCCACACCAGCAAACTGAGTCAGGCCAGCCATACAAGATATTGCCAAGTGAGATGCTAATGGAGTACTATTTAAAGACTACTCTGTATAATAATATGTCATTGGATTGAAGGGGATAAAACATGTGTGACATAAGTTGTCACACCCTTGCTGCCCATCACTACTAGCGATATTTCATCCTGCGCTCCCGCTTCAGTTGTTTCTTGTCCAGGACCCGCTCCTCAGGCTCCTCGGGTGCAGGCTGGAAGAACCACGGTCCTAACACATTGGTCCACAGCATCTGAGCACCACGAATTGGTGCCTGGTTGGAGGAGGCAGATATTATTACATCATAAAAAAAAAGAAAAGAAAAAAAGAAAAAAAAGAGGCAGTTAATATATAAACTAAAAAAGGTAGAAGCAGATATCATTAGAGTATATTGGAATAATGGGAGTGACAGAAAAAAAAGTAGGTAATATTACATTAAAAATAGGAGGTAGATAATTTTATTGTACACAGAAAAAAAGGGAGTGAAATTTTCTGTCTTATTAGCCATGTGTTACATCAACTTACGGTACATCCTTAACATATGGCATATGACCTCCTGTCACCATAAATGTAAAGCATATGCCCAGCTCTGTAAATCTACAAGGCTGGGATGTAATGAAAATACTGCTCATGAAATGTTTCTTATATCCATCCTTTCATCTTGTCTTTACTCATACAACCAAATTACATTAAAAAAGACTAATGCCAACTTTAACTTTTGGGCCAGAAAACAGTAGCTGGGAATGCATGACGCTGAAAAAGAAAACAAAAATTCTCAGACAAAAACATGTGAGCATGTGCCAGAGACTGACCAGGAGCCATATGAGCCAGAAATACGACGAGAACATTGCCAAGACAATAACCCCGGACGTGAGGATGACCAGGTCCTTCACGTGTCTGTCAAGGAGGAATCCATAAGTAAAATCATCATCATCATCATCATTCTGTCTCTCTTTCCCACTCAAAGGCAGGGTAAGGTAGAGTCCAGAAAGCAAGTTATAATATACTGACAACTAATCTGAATAAAACCATCTGGAAGTAGCTATGCCATACAAGAATGGACCCAAAAGGACGCCATCATACTTAATGGGTAAAGTCCTCAAAATCCTACTTTCTGACTTGTTCTCCAACCCTACACTCATGGCTATATTATTAGGAGTGTAGGTGTAAGCAAGCCCTTGATTTCTGACAGCCATGGAAAACCTGTAATTATTAATGTGTTCAGCCTGTATTCCACATTATAGACTGTAACCAGGAATGATGAAGAAAGCTCAGACTTAGTCTATCCTCACCACATGCTTCAAAAAAAAAAAAAAATTATATAGGGTATTGTATAATCCATCTATTGCCAGACACCATAATCCCGTAAGGGGTGGCCGTTAGTCTTTAAGTTAGTTGTTTTACGGGGAGGGGCACTAACCCTCTGCCAACCCACTTGATGACATGTAGGGAACCCGTGGGTTGGTTATATGGTTACCACCCAGCATTGTAAATGATTTCCTGGCTTATAGGAAACCATTAGGCTTGTCACTCAATGTAAAGCCAACTGAAATGGAAAGAGGAGTAATAAAATGTGATAGGAATGATGGGAGAAAAAGAAGAGAAGAGGGCAGACACAGAAAAAGAGTGATAATAGTGAAGGCAGAAGTAAGCAGCACAACATCAAGTGAGTGGATGATGGTGAGAAATAGGAAGAGAGGGGACAGACAAAAACAGAGTGATAAAGGTAAATGAAGAAGTAGACAGCACTACAAGTCTGTATGTAACCCTCTACTCATGAGAAGTCTCCCCTAAACTTAAAAACAACTGCCTAGTGATAGCTACATTTATTAATTTATTAGTTACAAAAAAAGAAAAAAAAAAGTACATCACTAAATTCAAGTTTACTCCTTGAACTCTGTAAATTTCTTTTCTTTCTTTCTTTCTTTTTTTTCCTCTCTCTCTCTCTCTCTTTTTTTTTTGCTACCTCTACGATTTATTAATAATCTCAAGAGACGATTAAGCTGCAGGAGTTTGGCACAGCCTTCATTAACCCTTTCAAAATAAGAAATCCTTACGTTGAATATATTTGCCTGGAGGTATTAAAATTAAAATACACAATCAGAATATCAGACTGAAGGGGTAAAAAATAAAAAAGTATGAACATATTAATTCCTTCAGCCTGAGGACATCTTCTCTTATTTTATCACTGTTGCTCTCAAGGAATTATACTGAGCTCTAGACCTCTACTGCATAATAATTTCTAATAATACAGCCCTGTGTCCTCCATATCCTGCTCACCCACTTACTCGCCAATCCCCCCTTCAATATTCAAGTCGCATCCTTCATCGAGGAGTGTGCCATCTGCCGCCAGTTTTGGTGTGGCCATGCTCGCCATGAAGCGGTAACAGCCCCCCAGCACCAGGCACCCCAGGATGAAGAATGTCTGTAGGGGGTGACACTACATCAAGAGGTCTGTCATAATACATCATCATTATCACCATCTCATTTTCCCATCTGCAGGTGAGGTGAGGGATGGGCCAGAATGCTGGGAAAAGAAAAGAAACTTGACAGTGGTAGAACTAATTGGTACCCTGCCTAATGAGTCACACACTCAATCACTCACCATTCAAATCTCAAGAATCCTGGCTCTACCTCATGTACACATCTTCCACTTGTAATTTCACCTACCACATAATAAAAATCACCATGAGGATTGGTAACATTTTTGCATGGCAGCCATGCTGGATAGACAGCTAAGAACCAAATCTGCATCTCCACTATGAAACCAGGTTTCTGCCTCATCTGGTTACCATTAAAATGAATGATGGGTATTGTTAACCAGAAAAGTGTGTAAAAAAATTGGAAGCAATAAAACAATAAAGCTAATGGGTTCAGTATACAAAATATTCAAACTGGGATGCCTATATAGGTACTATATTATTATAGTGCACAAAGTATAATATATATATACCAAAAGCATTGTATGTGACTGATTCACAGTGACAAACGATATGGGAGGGAGGGAACACAATCTACAAAATTTAGCTACATTATTTCTCTCTCTGAGGATGGGTTCTGTGTTGTCTAATCACCACAGAAATAACAAAACTTCTTCATACAGAGTATGTGTTTTCCGGTGTATTCATGCCAGCAATGGGAGGGTTTCTGAACTGGGCAGGCTGGACACAACCTTCACTAATTTCTTCACTACAAGAGGTCTTTCCTTGGGTAAATGAAATCATCTGGTGCTTGCTTGACTACAATAAAAAGAAATACCACAGTAGTAGTACCGGTACTATTTTTTTTATGCAAGAAAGAAGGAATCAAAGGCCAAGAGCCCCACAAAATTGTTGCATGAAAAAACAAAAACAAGATAACAGAGATCCAATTCAAGACCTGTTCATTTTGAGATGTCTGGATACACTGCATTTGAATGAGTGATCATAGACAGCAGAAAAAAAAGACAGAAGGAGACAGTTCCTGAGTATAATAGTTGCAACCCCCGTTTCATCTGAAATGTGGACCCAGTAGAATGTAGGCTTAAACTACCCCTTCTGAGGTTCATCATCCTCCATTTGAGGGATACGGAAGTAGTTGAGGGATGTCTGTATAACCAGGCAGTGGAGTCGCCTCATTATATCAGTACCACCACAGGAAGACGTCCCTCTCCAGCCCCTGTGTCACAGTGAGGCGGCAAGTGTTTTCCCTTACGCATCACACCAACACAACCCAGCCTGATCTCACCAAGTCAAGGGCCGGGAAGGTGGTGAAGAGGATCATGCCAATGCCAAGGTACCCCCCCACGGCCCCCAGCGCCATGTTGCGGTAGAAAGCCAGCGTATCTTTGTTCTCCTGAAGGATCTGTTTCTGGCCTTTTGTACCCGGTTTACCCTTCTGAACCTGTAAAGTAAAATTTTTTTAACACATTGATCTTATTTTTTTTTAATGTAAAAAATTAAAAAATGTGCAAAAGAAATACTGTATATTAATATCTTGGAAACTGTTAATTTCCATGGAATGTTTATAGCAGAAAATATGCTTAGAATTATACAGTACAGTAAAATGTAGGCCAATCAGCTTCTTCCAGCTGAGTTTGGTGTAAAGGTAAAAAATTAGCATTAAATATTCCAGTGTTAATTCAATTCAGCAGTTACTGGCTGGCACCTGGAAAATAAGGTAAGGTACTGCTATGGTAGAATCTATGGTGCTCCAGAATTGGGATGACAGTCATGAACCCTATTCGGAGCTTCCTTGAGCAACGTGATGAAACTGTCATGTTGTAAGTGGACATTCTAACATAATATGGAGTCTACAGGAGTGAGGCTAATACTATTCACTCAATCTAAATCTAAGTAAGCAACAGGATTCCCAAACACACCCAGTTGGCCTAATGTAACGTAACTTTATACGATACCGGTATTACAGCTAGATTTTCAAAAGCTGACCTGCATAAAATATCTGTGCATATCTGAAATCAGCTGTATTATATTCGGGGTAAAAACACACCTGTTCATCGCTGGGCCGGCAAAATGCAATGTTGCCGAGAAACCTTAGGTATAAACAAGTGTAAAAATTGTTGCGGTCCTATTCCAACTATTATTAAGTAACAGATGCATCAGCATAGCCTTACTCTGGTTTATCTCACTGGAACATTAAAAATTATTGGGAATATTAATGGACAAATGCATAAAATAAGGCAGGAACATACCACCATCTTGACACTTCTCTGGCCTCAAACGCTGTCTTATATCCAGGTTATGTGATGTATCGAAAGGAATGTTACTTTATTTCTGCACATCTACACTGCTTCAAAATCATTAATTTATTAAGAAAACTATATAAATGCTTATATTTATAATACTGGTGCATATGAGTTATTCTTTCATTCACTGAAATATATACAATATGAGCAGAAAATATCAGTGGATGACAACTGAGCGAGTGTCATCAACATATCAGAAGTTTACTGTATGAACGTATTTAGCAACCATGTACAATAACATATTATCACTTTATTTTAAAACAAGGGAAGATGTTAAAATGAAAGGAAGTTATGAACGTGTAAATTGGGATGCAACTCTGGCAATATGAAAAAAAAAGGGGGGGGGAGGGGAGAGATGATTCTCTCGCTCTCTCTCAACACGATACCGTGTATTTCTATTCTATCCGTGCTATCTTCAGACGATTTAATTTACTAATACAACGGCCTGATAATAAAGAGGTTAATGAAGACCTTATGAATTGAAAATCGTGATTCCTCTCCCTCTCTGTGTAATAGATGCTCCCAGGCGTTCTCCCTGGATCTGATACAACACGCTTCCGAAATTATATCCATCCATTATCTAATCCCCGGAGCGCAGGGAACCATCGGTAGGAAGCCGACATGAAAATGACCGGTCTCACTCGCCCCTAAATGGCATTGAGTAATTGATCCCCAACTACACTTTGAATGTAAACCCTCGTGAACCCCATCCATCTGAAGCACCTTAACCCACTAGACCACCAGGCGTCACAAATTACAATATGCTAACAATAAATCCAAAGGGGGCGAAGTTTGTCCCTTCCCCCCCTTGTAGACAATCAGGGATTTTCCAGCATCCAACTCTTTGACAACCTGATTTTAGAAAACAGTCACGAAGTATGTTTTAGGCAATCTGTTCTAGTTATCATGTGATCCTATTTCTCTTACCGACTGAGAATTGTTTTAACAAGTCTTCACACTTGAAACTTGGAGGGTGGAGTCAGTTTTGAATTTGGCGGTAAATGAAGAACTTGTATTAGAAGTGGGACAAGTATTTATATCTTCAATATTTATAATGGCCGCATTTTCTTGTAATATCTTATGTTTATACATATATCTGTATTACTTTGAGGCACTCTTATGACTACTTATGGAAAAAAAATTCTATCACAAAATAGGAAATTAAATTTGTAGCGGATGAGATGGCCCAAGGGAAAGTTGAGTTCACCACAAGTGTAAACAAACCGATAATTAGGTTTGGTATGTTGCAAGGGTAGGCGATAATGTGGACGTGTTATATAGTACTACGGGTGGCTATAGGTATATTTATGTTGTCTAAGGCGAACTGCGTCGGTGAGAACGAAGGGAATGTGAAAATACAGCCACAGGTGAAAGCTAGTGTGTATAATGTCCATCCTATTGATAATGAAGACGTGAAGAAGAAACGACAGCCTTCAGCATTCGAGTTGGTCCCTCGAGTTCTGGCAGCCCTTGATAAGGTGGTAGACTATTACGAGAAGAATTATGAAGTCATGAATTTCGATGGTATATTCGGTGCTAAAGTGATTGAAGGTTAGTACAGTATAAGCCATCTGGTTTCATTTTCCACGAACACAGTCCGTTCACGTCTGTGGCGTCAGTTGTACTTTATTCTTGCTAGTTCCAAAGTTTTTTTTTTTTTTTTTTTTTGTAGCTTAGGAGAGGCTTTTAAAATCAGAGGGGTTAGATATAGCCAAAATTAAACCTCTTCCTAGCAGATCCTTTGTATGCTGTGTAACATCATTTAGAAACAGCAAGAATGATATAGAAAAATGCATCATTGAGTTGAAGGGGTTAAACTAGTGATAGTCTCCTATTCTGGCACCACATCCCTCCTGGCACAGATTACATCACAGTTTTGAGGACTCTACACAGCTGAGATTTAAAATATTGTGGTTGTATTAGTTCTTTTACTTCTTTGTCTTACCAGCTTTCTTACAGAGTTAATATATACTTGTGTGTTTGCTGTACCAGCAGGATATTACAGTAATGATTTGGTCACAAATTTTCAGTCTAGTGCCAGCTTATTTACAGGTGATGCTAAAATGTGTAGAGTAAATGAGAAGAGAAATAACAATTTTGAAGTACAATACACTTTGCTAAATAGCAAGTACCATAGGAATTGTGTTTTAAAACAATTAGAACATCAGTTAATAAAAAATTAGGATACCAGATTATACAGGATTCCTGCAAAACTGTTGAATCCAGATAATGTACAGGCCTGTGTTAGTAAATTAATGAACACTACCCAGCAAATGTGTATGGTGTGCACATTCTGAGTTGCCACTACTGTGAAAACATTGAGGAACCTCCCTATGTGTACCAGTACATTTAACTACCATGAAGTGTACAGCATTAGTGTTATTCTTTAATTTATATATAATGATCATGTTAATAATTCAGTGTTTAATTCATTGTTGCATTACAGGACAGTTGAATTTGGTTGTTGCCAAGTACAACAAAGGATTCATGAGTGATGTTATGGATGACATTATGAAGAATGATATTGCAAAGATGGCATCCAGGGCAGGTAAGACAAGATGTACAATACTATACTGTGTTTAAAAGTAAGGCAGAAGTGGTGGTAAATGTCATACGATGCAGAACTATGGTGCTCGTCTCTGTGACTAAGGCTTTTAAGTCCATGGTAAGTTATTCACCAACTGTCCTGGAATACAGGGCCACATCATCCAAGTTACCACAGTTTCCTCCCACAGGTGTTACTATAGGTTCTTATTTTACCTACTGACCCACGAAGTGTAAGTATACACCTGGCTGGCACCTGGATTTGAACCGTGACACTGTTAGGTTGGCTGCTTTGTAATTATCAACACCAACTACTTCAGGTATTGACAGTGATAATTGACAGGAGTACTATCCTCATAGATATTGTATACATATATAAGGATGTACAAATTGGTGTATGAACTGTGATTGCAAGGGTTTGCCATGAATATTATATTAATTTCTTTTAAGCTTCCTCTTAAAGAATCTTCATATTGAAGATGGCCTGGTACTACTGTCATTTTATGTGGATTGGGCATTAAACCAAGTACCAAAACTAGCCTGATTAGCCTACTTTCCAAAAGTTGTTGGAAGTTATGGGCGAAAAAGACATCCAAGTTATGTAATAAAATTCGTAACTGTGTGAGAGTCTCGTCTTGAACTTTGATTATATATACTGTTGGCTGAGAGTCCTTGTTAAGAATGGTAATTATGTGGCTAGTTACTGTACCAAGCTTATAGCCTTATTTCCTTTGTATGTAATGCTATACCTCCCAGGACTGGTGGTAGCCGTCCATCTGTTAAAGAGGTTTCCTTAAGGAAAGTAAATAATTTGCTAGGATATACACTAAAATTTGTTATCTGTGGCAGCTAAAGAGCTAGGATTAATCAAGAGTTTTTAACCTCCACATGCAAGAGGTTCCCCTGAGCTGAATGTAGGCCTAATCATGTGGTTGTTGCCAGAATGTATCTGCATTGTTTGTCATCAAGAGAGTTAAGCTGTACTCTGTAGCTTAGTGCTGGTATGTGATGAGTGAAGAAAGAGAATTTGAATTTTAAAAATTTTGTCATCTCCCATTTGTATGATACTGTACTAGGATGATGGTTGGTATAGAAGGGTAGTATTTAATGTGATGATTATAGTATTATGAGAACAGTGAAGTGAATCTACAGTTTATAGTATTTTCTTCAGATTAATGTTCATTACTGAAAACTGAATTATTTATAACTGTTGTGTGTTGTCTTTCAGGTCATGTTGTGAAGCAGGCCATACCTCACCTGACTCAGAGGTTCCCAAGCCACATGAAGCGACTGAGACGGCTGCTGCAGCTGTCGTGGGACATGGGACACTCACATCGATCCATTGATGTCTCACAGCTCTGGTCCGACCACACTCGCCTCCTTACTCACCCAGAGCCTTTAAATGGTTAGTGGATGCAGTGTGGGGTATTTGAAGTTTGTGGTGTGTGAGAATGAGGGAGGGCAGCCTGATGGTGAAGGACGGGATAACATGAAGGCAGTTTGTTTATGTCCACCCTGTTCAGGATTAAGGTATCTAGCTGTGGATATATACTGTGGATAGATTACAAGAGGTCTCTCATAAGCTGGCTAAATTTGTATTGCAATACCATGATGATTTTTATATATTGTATGCTGGTTTTGCTACCACTAGATGTTACTGAGTACTGGTATAGGAGAAACTGCAAAATTTAAGAGTTAAATTGAAAGTTTTATTAACCCCTTTACCTCTTGGGCACATTCTTAATTTGCATAAAATAATATGGTATAGGTTTCATCCTAACTTGACCCAGATTTTTATCACTCTGTAGCTCATTTCACATATCTTAGGAGGAGGAAGTGACAGTACTTTGGCTCTGTATCCTCTCTGTACTACTTATTTCATAACTAGCACCATATTTTGGTGTTAATCTATTGTTACAGGTCAGCATTCAAGTGGGAGAGATGACAGTTTTAGGCCAAGTTAGAATAAAAGGAGTATCTGAAGGAGTTAACAATATTTCACTTTTAGCCAGTGACTGACGACATTTACCATCGACAAGAGTAAAATTAAAAATATCTCATCTTAGTAAAGGAGTTAAAATCACACTTTAGATTGTTGACATATGGTAACTGAGCTTCCTAGCTGCTGTATTCAAAGTATTTTTGACTTATAGTCAGTATTAACTAGCCTTTAGACTGAAATTACCATTACTCATTCATAATATGGGAGCTCCCTGAAGTTCTGAAGGAAATAGCTTGTAAAAAGTTTTTATTCTTGCTTCACAATGTTTGGTGTGAGGAGCAACATTTATATTGCCTGCAAAGCAGTGAAGGATGATGGTGTTAATGGAGAGGGGAAGAGAGGATTCAGCAAGACTAAGGGTGTTAGATAGACTAGCTCAGCCTCAGTGGTAGTGAGAAGAGCCTGCTTGCACGGTATTGCAATTGTGTTTTTAACAGGGTTTGTATTTGCCTGGAAAAATAACATGCATATTGTGTAAATAATAAAAAACAAACTTGCATATGGTACTTTAAGGTAAAGAGTGGTATAAGGTACATCATTGTACAGTGAGCGCCAATAGTCGTGTTGTGATATTTGGTGAAAACATAAGCTGACGAGCTAAACATCTGGTATATTCCACTGTCTGGTAGGGCTTCCATAATGTTTCACAAGTTACATTTAATCTTCGGACAAAACTGTGACACATATTTTACCCATTAATGTAACCAGTTCACATGAGTATGTTTATGCAGCATATGAAACTACATATCCATGCAGCACATGTATGTAGTGGACACATGGAAGTATTATATACATATGAGGAAAGTAATTATGGGTATATATAAACTTATCCAATATTTTCTGGTATGATTTATGACATCAGAAATAGAGAGTGACAACTGCATGTCCGAGCTGCTGGAGCCATTGAATGGTGCACCGTGCAGTATGACAGAAGCGTGCCAACGCCTCATGACACAGCCAGGACGTGACAAGTACGCACTCACCCATCAGATACTCTACACTGTCGTGGCAGAAATGGTGAGCCTTTCTTTGTTCATACAGGGTGTACAGATTGACACAAGCTACAGTATCTTCCTTAAGTTTTGTGAATACATAGTGGAAAAATCAAACCATTTGAAACACACATTGTAGTTGTACTGTTTCCACTGTATTTTGCTAGTTGTAAATTTTCTTCAGGTGGAGCTGGGAAGATAGTTGTTTCTTTCACTGTGCTTGGGCATATTAATCGTCATACTTCTGTGTTTTAATCTCTTCCCTGGTGCTGTAGAGGGATGCCTTCAAGTTGTGGCACTGATATAACCAGGTGCCCAGCTATACAAATGTCGCTCATTTCCCTTCTTGTCTCCAGAAAGGAATATTGCTGACTTCAGGGTAAGGGCAACTTCAGCTTGCAGTCTTATGCTCTTTTTCTCAATCTGTTCCTAGATGACAGAACATAGATACCCCTTCTCCTTGTATTGACAGAGGAGGTAACTTGGTAGCCCTGCTGCACACAATCTCCTGTGCCATGAAAAGGAGAGATGAAACTGAAGCTGTTTAATCCTTGGTTATGTTGATCAATACTACAGTGATCAGTAAGTTCTGCTTTGAGTTTCCCAACCCTATGTGGTAACGGGAAAGAGGTGATGAAATATTTTAGTAGGAAAGGTAAACAGGAAATACTGCTAGTGATAAACTAGTGTGATGTGATTCATAGACATAAAAGAACAGATTGTAGGATTGTATGGGAAAGTAACAGGATATTAAGAGAATGTTTGACATACATATAACTGATGAACATAACTTACAGAGTGGGTGTGGAAGCCGGCTAGAGCGTTGGTTGGTGCGGCACAAACGTAGTGGAAGTGTGGAGCAGCTACAAGAAGAAATGTGCTCCAACCTCCACACTGAGCTGGTCACACTCGCAGTAGTAATGTTTCAGCACAACAACATGGCTTTCAGGGACCTCTTCCTGGAAATGGGTTAGTCTTGGATGTTGTAGTGATGCAGTTGTAATGGGATCAAATTGGGTGGTAGCCCACTTGAAGGGAAAAAAAAAAAAAAAAAAAAAGGAGAAGTTAAAATGTCATCATTATTAATACCTCTTGTCCCAGCCTAGAATAGGGTGAGGTAGGGTCCAGAGAGCTTGAAAAAAAAAATGTTAAGAGAATCCATCCAAAATCTGCACAGCTCAATGGGCTACACTCTCATATATGCACCATTCAAGCCCTTAGAATCCTGGCTCCACCTCACAGGCATAAGCATCCACACTTACTCTAAAATACCTTGTAATCTGGTGACAGAGTTTATGTGTGGGAGCTGGGTAATGTGTACTTCCCATAACATCATTAGTTGGTCCCAGATAAAGTGAAAAAGACATCACTAGCTATATTGAAGGGTTAAGTATCAGATAACTTGCAATTTTTGTTCTAGAGTTTTTGCTTGGGATGCTGAGTTGTGTAGACTTCCTGTAATGTGGTTCCAGTGAAAAGGAAAAAGACATCACGAGTTTGAGGGTTAATATAGTAATGTGAAGTAACTTGTAATTTTGTCACAGAGTTTGTGTGTGGGATGCTGGGTTATGTTGACTTCCTGCAACGTGATTGGCTGGTGAGCATTCTGGGGTGGCAGAGTGCATCAGGCTGCTATCCAGCCTCACGGCCACACTTCACCATTGGCCGCAAGCTCCTTGAGGAGGAAAGGCTGGCAGGTTAGTTAACCATTTGATTACTTGAATTTATTAGCTGAATGAAGTCTTTCAGTATCTTCCAGTGGTGGCATAAATGTAACTCTTAGGTGCAGCAATGGTAAACAACGGGTTATTCAATATATATATCTATATATATATATATATATATATATATATATTAATAAAAGAATGTGATGTCTCACAGTCTCATATATGAACAGACTTTATTACTGTAGCCTGATAGAGGGTGGGCATCTGTCTATAGATAGATCGTGCCAGCTGCAGTGAATAGGTTAAGGAAGCCAACACATTTATTAATGCCCGTTGTAATATTCATAATAGTGCTGGTAGGTTGGTGAAGATTGGAGAGCCAGGATATTGGAGCTTATTACATGATACTGGGATACGGTATATTGCAGACCACACAACCTTGTAATGAGTTGGTCCTATTTTGTGTAACAGTGGAGAATTAGATTGGGATAACTTCATGCATTTTTTTAAATAATCACTTTTAGCTGTATGTTCACTCTCATCTTAAATGTCGGGACCAGCTGCCTAGCCCCGGGCTCCTACGCTCCTCATGGGGCAGTGTAGGATTGGATGATGGATGGATGGTTAAACATCAGTTGAAAATTTCCTTTATCACTGTATATACAACTGTTTCATATCCTGACTCAGGATCGATCGGAAAATGTGCTACAAAAAAAAGAGATAGGAAGAGGAATAATTTATTACCTGTACAGAGATGAAAATAAGAATTGAGGTAATGAGAGAACCATTTAAAAATGGGTACAGAAGGAGTAAAATAATAGAAGTACCGGTATATAAAAAAAGGGGTAATCTGGAGAGATTTCACCAAGGCCACCCTTTTGTTGGAGGTTGCCAGGAGTAGACATGGAGATGTAGATGACAGGGTTAAGGATGGAGAAGGGAAAAGAACTGAGACTATTTTTTGCTGTTAGCCTTTGTGGTAAGTCGTCATTTTCATCATCATCAGTCCCATTTTGGCCCATATAAACAGGAGTATAGGGACCCGGGTCTAGGATACTCAGTCCTGACGCTTTGGGCGATAGTGACCAGTCCCACTTGTCCCTGAGTGGCTTTGTGGGAGCAGTAAACCCCAGCCATTCCTCAGATGGAGCCCATAAAGGCTGAACCTGGTTGAGAAAAATGAAAAAAAATTGGAGTTGTCAAGATTCAATCAGTATTATCCTGTAACATATACAGTATTGCTTTTGTTTGTCCAGTGTAGTCTTTAGCTGTTGCTTGATGTATAATATTAACTATGTATCCATATGGGCAGTGGTGTGTTAAAAAAAAAAAAATGTCTGTCTCTGAAGCAGACAACGTCTGTTATATGTCTGGTGTAGTTTATATATATTTACAGTATATATTTCCATAATTCTGTATGTCTCTTTTCCTGTTTTGTTAATCCTACATACCCCATTGTAAGAGTGGAAGATTGTGTTTTGATGATATACATAAATGTTTGCTGTGGTGTTGATGCCTTGGTGTGTTGTCCAGATGGTTGCCTAACACACTTGACTGCCGTGGCATCCTGCGCCCTCTGTGTCCACCTCCACTACCTCTTGTACCCTCACCCTGCAATCCTGGGCATGCTCAGCTATCCTTCCAGGAACCTCCAGGTGTCCCCTCTAAGGCCTCCACAGGGTTCATTCCCACTGGTAGGAGGGTCAGGGGTTATTGACAATGGACCTATCTTCAGGGAGGATATAACTCCTGGGATAAACAGGTGAGCAAGATGGGCTATGGTAGATTAAAGTAAGCAGGTAAGCAAGATGGGCAAGGTTAGAGTAAGTTAGGCTTGGCTGGAGTGAACGGTAATCAGTCTATCTTTGTATTATGCAGTCCTTTATTTCCCCATCAGGAGCATAAGGGACCAGAGCTTGGCTACTTTGTCAAGATATTTAAGACTTGGGTGAATAGTTGCCTGCTCATGAATTGTATTATATGAGCAGTAAACCCCAATCATTCTTCATCTGTAAACTCTCATTAGTAATATCAGGTAAAGTGCCTTAACCCACTAGACCAGTAGATGTTGGAGAGTTGCCTTAAAATATAGTAAATAAGACAGGACTGGATTAACAAACTAGTTTAGTATACTGGACTGAGAATGTCTCTCTACCACAACCTGTCAGTGTATCAATGTCTCAGTTCACATATTCTCATACTGTGTCTTTTCATCTCTCTTATTCAGGAACTGCTTGTTGGAGTTGCATCTAGCTTAAAACAGTTTATTTTGATACTGTATTAATTTGAACCAAAATTTTTACAGAGTGGCTGAGCAGGAAAAGTCCTTGGAGGATAAGGCTGATTTGGTCATGCAGCACCTAGAGGAAAAGAAGCACACTTTTAAGTTCAGAGATCACATAGAGCAGATGCCTCTCACTCCAGCTGTGTTTGGGAGGGTGAGAGATCAGAACTCAGTCTTCCCCAATAAAGGTAATGAATTCAGGCTGGCTGTGGGATCAAACCAAGCCATGCCAGTTGTGGATTATCTCTCCTCGACTCAGATGGCCAACACTCAGGAACCTTGGCTGAACCCGCTGCTGCTTGTGGTGTCGAGTGTGGTGCTGGTGGCTGTGGTGATGCTGCGCTACATCCATGCCAGGAGGCGCGCTCACACACTCTTCAGGAACCGCTTCAGGCCCTGACCGTATGATCCCTACACACATTTAATATACGGTACCCATTTCACTTTAACTTGGCCTAAAATTGTCATGTGTTCATCTTGAATGCTTATTTATAACAACAGATTAGCACTAAGATATAGTCACAAAGAAGTCCAATGTTAAGGATGTAGAACCATAACATTTCTTATTCTGCCACTAAGTTACGTGAAATAATCCACATAAGGATGTAGATTTATACCAAGTAAAGGTGAATGGCCTGTATACTTGGAATAATTACTTGCTGCCAGTCAGTCATTCGTCCCATCTTATGTGAGTCACAATTTTTCTCTCAAGTCTCTTCTCAAATATGAGTCCCTTTAGTTACAGTAAACTGAAACACTAACAGCAAAATATATATTAGCTTAAATAATCAAGGACAAAAGTGTATGCTGTGCCATACTTTGTAAACAAGTTCAGTAAAATTGTAAACCCTTATTTTCTTGTACAGTACCATCTTCAGAATATCCTGAGGCACAACGTAGAAATCAAAATATATGTGAGTGCGGATGCATATGAAATCATGTGGTTAGTACAGTACATTACCACAAGTATTATTGGTAGATTTTTAAAAGTGGTATGAACAGTGAGGATTTTAGTTCGAACAAAATTGAGAATAACAAAAATAATACCAAAGCTTAGTTCTGGGGATGTGAATGACATCCGATACCAGAGTGTACAATGTGTCTTTGTTTTATATTGCCATTTTTGTCTTGTTTTGTTAGAAAGTGCACAGTAAATTACAAAATACATACCCATGAAAGTCCCATTGCCACCTATAAAGCTGATATATCTTTCCCCCAACTTTATAGCACCAGTTTTATGAAAAAAACAAAAACTCTATTTTGGAACATATCCCTGGCATGATAATTTGGACTGTCTGTATTGTTATCATAATCACATTTACTAAGTGCTCTTTTTTCAGGAGAGAGAAGAAGAGGGTGGAAAAGAGGTAAGTAAATGTAGAATTGTAAAAGGTAAATACCATAATATTACAAAGAAACATTGAGAAGAGGGAGTAACAAAAGATAAGTCTGTGTGTGTGATTTGCATTGCCTAATGAATTGGGTTTGGGAGTAGCCTTAGAATATTTATTATTGAATATTTAATGGTCACAGGATTTTTTGTTTTGTTTCATCCCCCTCATTGTGTGTGGCTTAAACAGTTTCAGGCACTGCTTTAGGATCTAAGACTCATATTTTTGTTAGTTAAGGAAGCTCCCTAACACCGTTTCCATAGCGATTTGTTTTTTAATATAAATGGTTAATATCCTCTTGTATTTCATGTTATTTAAGCCAAGTATGACAGTATTGGAAGGATTTATGTAAGACAGAAGGGGACAGTAAGGTGTAATGCACAATATAACTCTCTTAGGAAAAGATGTGAGGGAGCTTTCTCAACCAACAAGAATACGAGCATAAGTGCATTAGATTAGGGCAGGGATTTCTGTTCAGTTACTTGTGTGATGTGTTATTTATATGTTTAATTTGCCTATATTCACTGGGTATTTTCAAGGTTACAAACTAGATGAAGTATTTATTATTTAGCGGGCACAATATGTACTGTAGTTGGTTTGTTTTCATCTGATGGAACTGAGCCATTCCCTCAGTTTGAATACAGAGTTATTTATGGTTGAATGAAATTTGATACAGTCCTAGCTATAATGGAGGAACGAGTCTTTGTGATTATGTGTCAGACTGAAATTCCAGTCTGTCATCACTGTTTGGAATCTCAGTTAGGAATCTCTGTCAGATGAGAGCAAACATGCTGTTTTAGTCTGTATGTAATTGTTTTCATAATGATGTACGCTTTTATTTTTTAAGTGGTGTGATTAACTATTTACCAAGACTTATCTAGCATATTTTATTTTTATATAGAAGCTTAGCTCCTGATTTTGTGTTTGTGTGTGTGTTTTTTTTCTTATGGTGACTCTATGCACTTGAAATATCTTCAGGGTTTTCCTATAACCTGACATATCAGGTTTTATGCTCAATTTTGTAATTTGAAAGGTTACTAAAGACTGGAATTGATATTAGTACACATATTGTATTGGCAGGTAATGTTGAAATGTGTGTGTTGCAAATGAATAAGTGATGCAGGATAGACATTGACAGCGCTGATTTAGCTGTCCTTGCAAAACGACGAGCAGTTGATTTCAGGGTGGAAGAGGAGCATTATATATGGACCACCCTGTATTTCTGCATATGACACAACGATATTCACTTGTATATGTTACTGTATGGTGAGTGAATGAGAATGTGACATATGTAATTGGGAACACTTTTGGTTAGTTTCCCCTGTCAGTTTTTTTTTTTTTTTTTTTTTTTTTTTTTTTTTTTTAGCTCTCTGGACCCTACCTCACCCCTTCCATAGGTGGGAAAAGAGGTTTGAAAACTGTTGATGATTTATGAAAAAAGACATAATCACAGACAAGGAAGTAGTAAGGTGTAATATCATCATTGTTATCATCCCAATCTTTTTTTTCCATTCAGGGGTGGGGTTAGAGAGTGTTCATCGGGAAATAAAAAATTTAGGAGAACTGATTAGCAGCGTGTCAAGTTAAACGAACCACTTTCCCATACATTCATCATTCAAGACACTAAATCCTCTTCATTTGCATGATCACTCGTGCCAGCTAGAGTCAGTCCAATATCTGTAACATTACAGAGTATAAACAGGGATGTCAGTCCCTTGTCATACATTCCACCATGCAAAATTCATCCAACCAGCTCAATCCTCTGCCTTCCCTAGCCTCGTAAGAAGCATAATAAATCATGAGGAAGAGGTACTGGAGAGCCTGCTAAACTGACAGTTCAGTAATATGGTCTCTTGTTCCTGTGGTCACTTGCCTGGGGTGTATGTGTGCATGGATGGCATAGTAACAATAATTTATTATACAATGCTTGATATGGTTTATCAGCTGGAGTGATATTGATGTGTTAGCCTTGTGCTGTATTATTATTACATCAGCACTGTTGTCTTGTACATTCTTGGCATCCAATTTTTTTAACTCTGCTTTATTGACTTGAAACTGTCTTTATGGTATTGTTAAAAAGCATTGTACAGCATAATTCCAAATGGTTACCTCATTTCTTTGCTGTCTCTAAAATAATCACACTTTATGCATTGGTGTAAATAAAATTGGAGCTTCAGTATGTGTAGTGTGCTTATAACAGCATACAGTAACTAAAAATTAATCAGCCAGCCATTTGTTGTGCTGGGTCTGTTAAGTTTATATTCCTGATAAATTTATTATTCATGGCAACATATCATTGTAAAAACAGTCAGGTAAAGACTCTCCACTAATTACCAGTAAACAGTTGCGTGTGTTCTGTCAAAGTTTATAATACAGTATAGGTAAATCATTAAAGCATGGTAACATATCATTCTGAAATCTAAGGTGGATAAAGAATTTCAGTTAATTAATCATCAGTGCAAGTTTCAGTGTTAGGAACAGTACAGCACTGCCAACTGATGGTGTTTGTGTAAAATGCACAGACTTTAATGTTAGTCTTGAACAAAATGTAGGATAAAATAACCCATGCTTTACATGCTGGGTGGTGTCGGGTTTATAGAGTAGCATCGACCATATTGTGTTCAGCCGGTGTTCATCTCCCTGGTTATGGAACTTGATGGGCTAAGTAGAATAACATTATTAATTCTTCCACTGAACTGGTGTATTTTACATTTAAGGACGCTGCCATTTGATGATTTTATTCAGCTCGGGACAGACATATTGAACTGAAGGGGTTAGATTTTGCCCAGCATTCTCGTTGGATAAGGAGGCTCTTTAGCACATCTTCCTTAATGAATTATTTTCCAAACGACCCATTAAAGTCCTCTTTTTTTTCTTCTTATATATTTTTAATATCAACATGGATTGCATGAATAACAAGAATGTAGTAACAGATCAGAATTAGAAACAAACCAGTAAGGAAGAGATGTTAGTAAGCTTTCAGACCACAGCAGAATACTGCTCATAGTCTGTATTATCCCTACCCCCACACTGAAGAGATCAGTGCAGAGATCAATAAAATCATCTGAAGGTAGCAAGTAGTAACTGTAAAAAGATGCAGCCAAATTGAAGGAGCCTAGCACTATCTTCCTCAAAACCATAACCCATGTTGTGCTCTTTTCATATAATTTACTCCTCATACTTTTTCTCTTATCCCTTGTTCCACAGAAGGGTTCTAGTGCTTGGCTGTCATGAATACTACTCATTGTTAATTTGCTGCAGTAAAATAGTACAGTAGATGGCATCATTTGATTGGAGTTGATGTGAATGATGGCAAAACAAATAAGTATAATAATTATGTTGTTTGTTACTGTAAGTTGCCTTAGTGTTTGTGTTTGCCATTGAGTCCACAGAAAAATTGTTTATTAAAGTTCCATTGGTGCCTTTAGAGTTGATTTGGCTGTTTCTCTCAATACCATACCAGTTGTGTGAAAAATGTAGTGATATTTTGGAACAGATCCCTGGAATATGACAGCTTCTAAATCCAGGCAGTGTGCAGGATGATGCTTAGTATGTTGCTCTGCTTGACGCCTTTAGACTGACTATGTCACATCTGTTTTACTCATGCTATCTCCAGACAGTTTTATTCAGCTCTGGACTTGTACTGGAGGGGTTAGGTATAGCCTTGATAAACTCCTTCACTACTAAGGGACCCCATTAACCTCTTGAGCTGCATTTTTCTTTTCATCCTTGCAACTTCCTGACAAGTTTATACTTCTTAAGAAAGACCTCTTGAAATGGAAGCATTAATCAAAGCTTTATCTTAACCCAATAAAGAGTATGTCATCACACTCAAGGGTTAAGCTGAATATAATTGTCTGGATATAGCAAGAATAAACTTCAAAGTGATATCAAGGTACTGAAGGGTTTAATTCCTCACATTATAGATTCCTCCCCCCTCCCTCCCTCCAAGTGGTCCATAATTTTCCACAGCAGGTTCTCATGTCTCTTGTCTTCCAGAGGTAAACAGTTGTGACTGCAATACCATCAGCACTTTTGGCTTTGTCTGCAGCCTAGAGATTGTTCTGCCTTGACCATTTACTATTTAGGGGGTATTGATGATGATGATGATGAGAAGGAGGAGAATGATGATGATAATGACATTGTTGTTGATGAAGCTAAGGGTGGCAATGCTTAGAGGTAGGAGAATAATGATGATGATGATAATGACACAGTGATGATCAGGAGGGCAGAAACCAGATATTTATCAAAGGTGCTGAAGGTGCAGTGATCACACCTTTACCATAGCCACCTATATCATTAATGTTCATGATCAGTGATGCTTGTAGGTGATTAGGAATAGCTAGTTTAGGTCATAAATATACGTAGTTACATTACTGATTTATTCTGAGTTCAAATAGTTGTTTAATTAATATGTATTGTGGTTTATAGTAATATTTTTCGTTTATTCTAAGTTCAGATCATTGTTCGGTTTTTAATAATGTGGTTTATAGGTACATTACTGATTTTTTTCTAAGTTCAGATAGTTTTCTAGGTTATGAATACACAGTGTGGCCTGAGTTAGCATAGTGTTGTGTTTGGAAGAAGGCTTTTTGAATACTATATATTTTTTTGCTAATTTAATGTAGTTTGCATTTAGTACAGTGTTTGGAGAATGGTTTGATTGATTAGTGTATATTTTTGGCTGATGGTTTGGTTTGCTAGTGTATATTTTTGGTGTGTGGTGCTGTTAAGTCACTGGTTTTTGTATGTGATATTGGTAAATGTGTCCTTCCAGTACTTCCTGTGATTTATGAAGGTGGTCAGCGTATTGTGTGTTGTCCAGGTGTGTGGTTTTCTTAGGTAGTTTAATGCTACAGCAGAATCCCATTTTGTTATACTCTTTTCACTTTAGCTTGACCTGAAATTCCAACCTCTTCATCTCGCTAAGTTGTGACAGTAGATCAGCACTAGACTTTGGTGCTAGTTATGAAGTGCTATGGAAAAGATATAGAGCAGTAGTATTGTCTTTTTTATTTATTTATTTTTATTTGTTTTTATTTTTTATTTTTTTACTTTGAGCTATGCAAATTCTCGGCCAAGTTAGAGTGAAGAGAGTATATTGTAATTACCCGTTAACCACAAATCTCCACTACATGCAAAACTTCTCTGATTTGTTAGTGAATTAACTAAAAGTGAAGGGGTGATGCAGACCACGAATCCCCTTGGCCAGAAAATAGATACAGTGCTCAAAAATAATTCTGGAAGCATACTTTGTTAGTAATTATATTTCCCCTTTACCCCTTGCCACCATTTTTGTGTGATTATATTATTCCAGCCATCTCTTCTCAAAAAATAAATCTCCTATTTTGGGTAGAATATTCAGAGTTAGGTTGAAGAATTTGTGTATTTTTTAACAGTAAATCATGGTATCTGAAATAATGTTATGTATAGTAATGTTTAGAGTAATATGACTGCACTGTTTTTACTCTAACTTGGTCTAAAGTTGCCATCACTCCACCTTGAAGGTTGTGATCAAGATTAACACTAGAATATGGTGCTAGCCAAGAAGAAGTGCTATGGAAAGAATGTACAGCTGTAGTACTGTCATTTTCAGCCAGTGCACTTTGTGAAATAAGCTGCTAAAAGACTAAAATCTTAGCCAAGTTAGAGTAAAAACAGTATCAGAATTGGTAGGAGCGAAGTTCCTAGGCTGTCTCAGAAATTATTGTTGTGTTCATGGCCTGTGACTGTGACATATCTCCATTCTATCTGTCTGTAGCCAGACACCATAATCCTAGAGAGGGTGGCCACAGATAGATTGGTTCCATTTCGCCCTGTTCCCTGCAACCATGCAGCCCTCCATCTAACTCATACCCTCATTCATATACCTCTCCACCTCATCCTTGGTGTCCCTCTCCACCACACTCACATACTTTGCCCAGGTCAATTATCTCAGGATACTTCTAACACCAAGTGATAGGTGGGGGCGCTCACCATCCACTCACTCGATATAGTGCTGCTTACGGGTGCCTGCCCTTTCCTCTCTTCCTTCTGTCTTTCTTTCCTTCCTCATCTGTCATTCTTTCCTTCATTCTTCGCTCCAGTCAGATTGAGTCTGTACAAGTTTATGGTTGGGGTTTATTGCACACATAATGCCACTCAGGGATATGTGAGCTTGGTCACTCATTTTAAATGTCAGAACCAACTTGCCTAGCCCTGGTCTCCTATGCTTCTCATGGGGCAACACAGGATTAGATGATGATGATGATGATGACTTCTGACACTTCCAGCATAACCACATTGACACCACAATGATCCATAATCTCTTCATCTGTCTGTCTGTGTAACTCTTCATTCTCATATACAGTACTGCAACTCACTACCTCTCATTCAAGATTTGCGTCCTTTCCCACGTATTTCACATTCTGTTATTCTTGGTTGTTTATTGTGCCAGTGGCCAACCAGTGCTAATAGCTTTGGGTCTGGGACTTTTAACAAAATGTGATGCCAGATACTGATTAACATTATACTGTACTGTATAGTTCCTTGTAAAGTTTGTAAGGTAGTTATATTCATTTTCATGCTGTACTTAATGTAGTTAAGTATAATTTGCGATATTAATAGATATGAGAGTTTTGTCCATAACACTTTATATATTTGGAGAAATATATAGTGGAAATAACAAATTGTTTGGGTGAAGTATCTTTGTTAAAATGGGATTTTGCTGTACTGCACTGTTTGTGAAGTATTTGCAGCACAGCACTGTTTAGAAGTTTATATTGTATCTAAAGTATATGATGTTGAATTAGTATATGATGTTGAATTCACATGTTATGTTGTATATTGTTAATACAGTATTTAACAAAAGTTTGATATGTTAGTCCATATGAATTTGCAGCTCATCAATTGACTAGGCTGCACTAAGTTTAACTTCTTGTATCCAAGTGATGTCCTTTTTTAGTTTATTTTTACAGCTTCTGGATAATTTGATTCTGCTTAGGAAAGGCATCTTACACTGAAAGGGTTTGTCAATGCTGTGGTGCTAGAGAGGGATGCCTTCATGTGGTGGCACTGACATAACCACGGGACTCAACTACCTGGTTATACAATTGTCTCTCAGTTACTTTTCTGTCCCCCAAAATGAGGATGATGGACTGTGAGAGAAGAGGAACTTACTGTAGGTTTGCAGTCCACTGAGTTCACGTTAAGCTGAGCCTTTGGTTGCAACTACTATTACTACTACAACTACTACAGCTACCACTATATTCTTACCATACTACTATTACTACTGCTGCTGCTGCTACCACTACTGTCAGTGCTATATCAAACCCCTCTACCTGAGAAATTTTAACCTAAGCTAAATCATCAGGAGCTGTCAAGAATAGATTGAAAAGGACATCCCCAAACCTAGAAGGTTAATGCGTATTGTTCAAGACTACAGCCACTATACCCTTTTTAATCGAACTTGGCCTAAAAGTGACATCTCCCATCTTGATTGCTTAGTTGTAACAATGAATTAGCACTAGAATATGATGCTAGTCACAAAGAAGTGTTATGGAAAGGGTGTAGAGATGTAGTACTGACTTGTTCTGCTGAGGAGCTGTGTGAAATTACTGTACTCTACCTGCAAAAAGACAAAAGTCTGGGCCAAGTCAGGGTAAAAAGAGTATGGGTAGAGGTGGGAGTCATATAATTGCCAGTTGTTAATGCAGGACATATACACTAAGGTGTGCAGTGTACTGGGCGTCCTGGGAGGAAAGGGCATAACTTTGAGAAATGATAGATGAGGTGATTCAAAGCACAGTAATGAGAAATGATAACTGAGGTGATTCTAAGTACAGTAATGAGAAATGATAGATAAGGTGAGCTATATCAACATGCGGTCAAATCTTAACTCATACAGAGTTACAGTTACTGCTTGCCTTCTAGGTGTAATATGACAGAAACCGTTTTTGCCCTTAAGGATGTTAGTAACTATAGCTAAGTAACATTCAAGATGTGAAACCATGCTGATATAACATTTTTTACTTAGAATTTCCTCATCTGCCATTTCCCAATGTTATGCCGTATCCTCCATAGACACCCTTTATATTCTGGTAGGTCTCATCTTTGAAGGAGAAGCCAAGAGACCATCTGAGACCAATATTTACACATAATAAAAAGAGCTGAGGGATAAATGTCATATATGATGAATGGAAATGTTTGCCTTGGCACAAATGCTATATATGTGCGAGTGTTTTTGTATGATTGTTTTTACACCTACAGTAATCCAGCACCATCGGTGTACTGTGTGTAAAATTGTACTTTTGTGATGAATACAGGCTGTGCTTTATATATCGTTTTTCATTTTACCTTCTTTATGCTTGCTATTACTTGGATCTCCATATCCTCAGTTGTGAAATTTTAAAAAATTAAGCTTTGCCTCCTACACATTACATGAAGTACTGTACACATGATATTACAGTGCCTTTCCCTCCTGTGCAGTTTTTCTAGTTCATACTTACTGACTGAAAATAGGAGTGTTCATTCCAGAGATTTTCTCAGTTTCATTAAAGCATGAAGGACCTTTGTCATGGTGATTTAAACAGTGGCAGATGCAGAAGGGTGGAGTCCAGGGGGCTATAAATGCCACTCCCTCTCCCTCCCCCCTTTTTTTTTAGTTGTGTCAGATTTTCAGTAACAAAATAGAAGTAGGAATCATAATTCCAACAAACTCTGTAGTTTGTGGTTTTCAATGTGAGTAAATGTTGCATGGAAATACATATGCATTATTGTCATCAGGCAAAAAATATTCCATCCATCACCCCTTAATGATGTGCATGACTACTCCAGACCAGAATGTAAGTTTGTACCTGTTTCTCTCTCACCTATATCTGTCATTGTTATAGCTTGTACACTGGCTGAGAGAGAGAGAGAGGGGAGAATCCTTGTGTGGAGAGGGTGTGAGTCATGTTGAAGACACAAGGTGAGATCGTTTCCCTGAGAATGTGGCCTTCATCACCATAACCGTATTACATAACATCAATAAAAATGATTATGGTGACAATGATGATTAATTTTGTGGTAGGTGAGGGTGTCCACATACTTCAGAACTGACGTAAATTGCCCTTTTTGGTTTTACAGGTATACAGTACCTGGTTTCTAAAGATAGGAAAATATAATTAAATCGTACTAAAGGTTAATCTAGCTTGCTCTAGTATTTCTACTATTCCAGTGTCACCTCAGTGTGTGTGTGTGTGTGTGTGTGTGAGATCAACCTTCCATTCTGACTAATCATCCTAGCTTCAAAGGTTAGAGTTATTTGCCAGGTTAAAGTGAACGTGCTATAAAGAGTGAACGGATGGTCTCCCCTGCATTTTGACGATAAGCGTGTGACATTTAACGCGGTACGCTGAAAATGTGTAAAATAACTGCCGCCTTGAATGACTGACCAGGCAAAAAGGATATAAAAGCTGATAGAGAGAACGCTTATAGTATTGCACATCATGAACCCCGCAGCACACACACATACACACACACACACACAACTATACAGCGTGGGGTAGCGTTATACTGAGCTAATGAATGGTGTCTACACTGCAGCTAAGTCTATGCATATTATGGTGCATGTGCGAAGCGTAATCATTGAAAGGATCGTACACATTCTTGCATGACACCGAGCATGATCAGCTGGGTATTGATCATCTTGGTTGACAAAGATAACTTAAATGTAATAGCTTTCTTATTTATTATCCGAGTACGAAAAATATAAATAACCTAGTATTCTAATTTTATAACATTATTTTACTGCAGAGAAGAGATTAAAGAGAATAAAGATAAATGAAGGCGGGAGAGTTGGCTGGCCTGGTGGTCACGTGACACAACACTGTGACGTCACAGTTCAAAATGGTGAGAGTGCGGGAGGTGCGCGAATGACAAGCTCCCGGGGATTTTCAATATTACGGTGGACCCAAGGACTACCTTGCTTCACAAATGATCTCATCACTTCTGTCAAGAGTAGTTATGTAAGTACAGGCCAAAATTCATTTGCATTTGTCCCAGAATTGGTTATAATGGCCACTTTGTTCATCGGATGCTTTTGTGTAGGTCCGATGATGCTGATCAGCTGATGAAAGCTGCAGAACATATCCTTTATTTTCCGCCATACCAAGCCATTGCTGGACACGATAATCGCATGTATGGTTTAAAATTACCCACTTCCTCTCGTGGATGGGAGCTGATGGGTTAACTAATCGAGATGTATCGGAGATTGGTAGGCCTAATTGGAGTTTGATCATTCCTGGGATTTAAACTGCCCGCGTAAATAGTAACGATCTTAACTGCCATAGGAGGAGAAGCATGTTTCTTTATCGGTTTTGGTCATTATTATTTGCGGTGTGCATTACTGCGTTATCACTGAACTCGCATTAGTTAGGGGATGTTGGTAATTTTTTAGTACACACATTTTTAGGTCCATAGGATGTAGCCTAACCGATTTTTTCTTCTAGGTAGCCTACGCGTTGGGTCATGTTCGCTATTAGATTGCTTTATTGTACTGCGTTCCTAGCACACATTAATGAATAACAATCAGGAGTTAGTTAATGAATACAATTAGGCCGTCGAAGTGGTTTACTGTCTTAGGTTACCGGTATTTATAAGATAGTTAATTTGCTACCGGTACCGGGAACAACTAAATAGTGAAACTTAGAGAATTTCCTAGTATGGCTGTGTTGCATAATGGTTGCAAGGTTGATTAGGGTAGTTAGTTTAGGCCTAGACACTGGCTTCCTTTGATCTATTATTATTATTATTTATTATTATTATCATCATTATTTACCGTAATCCAATGACTCCGGTAATACATTTATATTTCGCAGTTGCTGCCTCCAGATGATTTTATTCAGCTTTCATGCATTTTGAAGTGTAGGGGTCGGTTATAGTCCTCCATTAACCCTTTCACTACGAGAGCTCTGCCATGATTGAATATTTTTTGCCATGTTTAAAACAGTCCGTCGTGGGATTGAAGGGGTTAACTTTCCCCTGTACATATGTTTTTAATTTTTAGTAACTGCAGGCCATTTTATTAAGCAAGGAGGAATCGTTTGTAGTGGAAGAGTTTTTAAAATATTCTGAAACCATATCACAGCGCCGGAAGAATTTTTGAATTTTGTAAGAACGTGTAAGTTATGAGATTTCTGCCTCAGTTTATGTGGCGAGTTTGTTCGTACCAGCATCATATCTCAGACTCCTTCACACACACACACACACACACACACACACACACACACACACACACACACACACACACACACACACACACACACACGAGAAAGAGAGAGAGAGAGAGAGAGAGAGAATTAAGCAGAAAATCAACAGAACCTAATCTTTCGACATTCTCCATCCATCTCATAGGCAAGGCTAGTTAATGTTAGCAGAAGTGAGGACGGTAATTACAAATGGTTGGTTGACTTATATCTGTTACAGGACGCCTTAGGACAAAGGGAAGTGGCTAGAGTGCGAAAATTAAGATAGTATGTAAGTTAATTTGCTCCTGATTATGTGAACCCATCTGTACTACCATTTGTGTGTGTGGGTGGGTGTGGGTGTGTTAATGACGAGTACGAAAATAAAGATAGTATGTAAGTTAATTTGCCTCTGGTTATGTGAAACTAACGGTACTGCCCTGTGTGTGTGTGTGTGTGTGTGTGTGTGTGTGTGTGTGTCTATCCCCTTAGTTTCAAATTCTCACCTAAGCAGAATAAAACCGTCAGTAGAGGGCCACAATAAAACATCATCGTGCAGAAAGTGTTGGAATTATGAAGGTAAATATTGGACCTATGCTACGCAGTTGCAGGCAAGACGTAGCTACCACGTGGGCTGCTTGGTAGGTGGTGGAGAGTACCGGTATAGCCATAAACTAAAGACGGAGTAGTGGTGCTGATAGTGGGGTGGGGTAGGGTAGAGGTGGGGCGTGTTAATGGAGGAGGGGTGGAGGTAGAGGCAGAGTGTAGGGGTAGAATGTTGGCGTCTTGGTGGAGTAGCAGTAGTGGTGGTTGTGGTGGATAAGAAGTGGTAGAGGTGGTGTGGTATAATGGGGGTGGACTAGGCTATAGCAGCGGTGGACTTGGGGTGGTGGAGGATTAGGCTATAATAACAGCATAGTAGTAGAGACAAGTATTTTCTGCTGTTCGTGTCATGTTCTTGTAATCTAGCCACACAGGAACTTCTTAGCATGGACCAGGCAGCCTCCTGAGTTATCCTCTTTTCTTATGTTCTTGTGAGTGTGATGGTTGTGTGGAAATAGAATGACTTTGTGTTGGTGGAGGAGTGTAGTGTGGATGGAGGTAGGGATAGGGAGTGGAGGTGGAGTAAGGTGGCTGATGCCATATTGATCAAGTGGTGGTGGTGGTGTGGTGGCTCCTCTATGTCGCACCACCTCTACACTGCCTTACCTCATTCTGCAACACTCACACCTCTGCAACACACCTCACTACGGCACATCTCTGCACTTCCTTGCTTCACCTTCCCTCATTCTGTAGCACTCATACCTCAACCCTGCTGTTACACACACCTCAACACTGTCTTACCTCACCTCACCTTATTCTGCAACACACCTCACTACAACTCACACTTCTACACCGCCTTACCCCACCTCATTCTGCAACACATAGTTCAACATCATCTCACATCACCTTAAAAATCTCACTGCGACACTAATCAAAACTTCACATTTCAGCACTGCCTCACCTCGTTGCAGCTTACCCATATCACTCCAAAACTCACGTCAGTCCTTCCCCCTTCTCACTTCACTCAGCACTCTAGCTTTCTTATCAACGCAACATATGCCTACAAGTTTATCTGGCCTGAGACGTCACACGAGAAGATAGCAAGCAATTTATGTTATAGCCACTTCAGGTAGGGATGAAGTTAATGGCGTTCATTTGTCAGGCATAGAATAACATACTGGAGGTTTGGTTGGGTTGGATTAGGTTAGGATACATTTGCTTAGAGTATATACGTTAGGTCTGATTAGGATAGGTTTTTGAGATGTTAGGTTAGCTTGAAATAAGTTAGTGTGGATAGAGGTTAGTCTGAAGTAGGTCTGATTAAGCAGATTTGGAATAGGTTAATAGTAAATTGACCAGGCTAGTTCAGATTAGGTTACCTTTGTTTGAAATAGGTCAGGTGAATTGTAAAAAAAGGTTAGGATAGGTTAGTTTAGATTGGAAGCGATAAAATTGGAGTAAATAAATTGGTTGGTAGAATAAGATAGGTTGATTTTAAAATATGCTAAATTTTTGCCGGCCGGACTAGATTAGAGTAGGTTAGGTTGGCTTAGTTGAGAGTGAGTTAGTTAATGTTAGACCTTAAGGAAGCAGATGAGAGATTTTGTGTGAGTCATTGCAGCCAAACACCCAGACACACGGCGCCGTCTTGCCTTCTCAGCTGATCGGTAAATAATAATGACAGAACTCACCACATGGCTTAGTATTGATCGCAGCACCACTTCCATGAACTATAGAGCCAGTACTGCTGTCAGGTAAGGGGATACTGTAATCAGAACAAGGTACGGTATGTATATTAAACCAGGTATGTATATTATTGTTATTATTATTATTATTATTAGTAGTAGTAGTATCGTAATTGTGTTATACAGGAACAGTATGGTACGGGGATTGTTGCAGCAGGTTGTTCATTCATTAGACTCATTAATGTTTCTCTTATGTGCCTGGCAACTTAACAGTGTATGGTACCCCTCCCACCCACTTCACTTTCCTTACTCTAATACCATATACCATGCCCTTCCCCTTCCATTTTTTTTTTTTTTATGTGCCTCTCCCATATTTTGTTACAGTACCCAAAATATACCGGTATGGTTCCCTCTTTCTCACACCTGTTCGCTTTTTATACTCTGATTCTGTTTCCTTCCCCCCTATGTTTTTGTGTCTACCTCTCCCATATTTTGTTTCCAGGAATGTATGGTTTCCTTCCTACTCTCTACCATTCTTTCATCCCAAGGTCTCCCATACTTCTTTTACTTTTCTTGGTGTGTGTTCAGTCCCTCCTGTCCCAGAGCTCCACTTCCTGCCTACCCTCCCCTCCGTTCCAGCATCATCCACTACTCATACTGCCACCGTTCACCACTACCCTCCCCACACTGCCTAACTGCATCTCCCTGCCATCCACTGCTCATTACACTTACACCTCCCCATGCCCACCCTCCCCATTCTGCGTTAATATCTATGTCCACCATCTCCTTCTCGGACTTATACTTCACCCCAACCCAATCTAATCCTATCCAACTCCACCCCACTCCATCCTACCCCACAATTCTCAGTCTACTCCTTATCCTTACACCCCTGAGACCCACCCACCCCACCCTGCGTTATCTCCCCACCATCCCCCACTTCTTATACCGCGACCCCCCCTCCCCCATCTTCCACCCTGCCTTAATCTCTTTCCCTTATCACCACTTCAGCCATACGAGGCAGCAACACCGGCATTATGAATGGACAACTGATACCGGTAATGCGTTACCTTATCAGACATGCTTAATAATATCCTGCCCACAAATCTAGTTTTCCTTCTTTCTAGTTACTCTTTATAAATGCTTTGATTACGGACTGTTGGATTTTTATTTATGCCTGTTATTATTATTATTATTATTATTATTAAATGTCGTTATTGTTATTGTACCACCACCACTGTACTGATCTACCGAATCTACCGCTTTCACTTTTACTCCGGTCTCCAAGCTGTCGTGGAGAGATTTATTTGTGGGTAGGGTACTCGTATCTTAGGAGTGGTCAGGACTGGACGCAGAGTACGAGTTGGGTATAGAGACGAGGTGCATGACTGGGGGTGTCTGGGACGTGTGGGGTCATGTGGAAGGGAGGGAAGGGGTGTGAGTGTGTGTCGGGAGGAGGGTAGGGGTGTGGGGGTATGTAGGGTGGTGTGGTGAGAGGGTAGGATGTGGGTATGTGTAGTGGTGTGGGGGTAGGGACCGGAGGGTGTGGGTATGTAGGGTGGTGTGGGGAGGAAGACAGGGGCGTGGGGAAGACAGTGTGTTGGATGTGGGGATAGATTGAGGATGTGGGGTAGTGTGAGAGAAGATTGGGGATGTTGGGAGGAGGGTAAGGGCGTGCGGAGGTAGGTTAGTGTGTGTGTGTGTGTGTGTGTGTGTGTGATAACATTAGAATGTATTAATGGATATGGACGTAAAATTTTGATAACGCCACTGCCTGTGATGCGCCATTGCCCAGTCTGGAAGTAATTATAGGGAGGGGTGTTATGGCGCCAAATATGTGCATGCGCGGGTGTGACGTCATCAGTGGGTGGATGTCAACTGGTCTGACCAAATTAATGAGTGCAAGGGGAAGGACCTGAAGGGGGCCGCTTTAAAGGAGAGAGAGAGAGAGGTATGTCAGAGGAGTGAAAATAGAAAAAAAGGGCATTACTAGTCACAGGGGGGAGGGTAAAAAGGAGAGAGGGGATAGGTAAAGGTGAGAAGGAAGGATACGAAGGGGCAATGGAGGACCGGAGGAAGGGATAGAAGGAAGGAGAAAGGGATGGAGGAAAGGAAAGAAGGTAAAGTCGGGAAGGATAAAAGGGACTGAAGGTTTTATATATATATAGATATATATATATATATATATATATATATATATATATATATATATATATATATTTAAGGTTTTGCGGTGTGGGGGAACGAGAGAGAAGTGGAAGGGGAGGGATGAAAGTGATGGCTAGAAGGAAGGAGAGGTGGTAGGTAAGGGCTGGGAGGATGGGACGAGTGGGAACGAATGGAGGAGTGAGAGGAGGGTGTGGTGAGTTAAAAGGAAGGAGGGGAGTGGGCAAATTGGGGTAAAAGAATGAGGGGAGGACATGTGAGGGATGGAGGGAAGAGGGGATAGGGTGGATAACGGCTGGAGAGAAAGACCGAGGAAGGGGAGGGGATGGGGAGGACGAGTGAGCTTCGAAAAGTGGAGGAGGGATATTGGCTGGGGGGGGGGGAGTGTGGAGAGGAGGGGCGGTTGAGGAGGTGGAGGGAGATTTGGAATGGAGGGGGGGATTGAGGAGGAGAGAGGGGTAGGACTGGACAGAGGGTAAAGAAGAGCTTGGGAGGGGAGTGAGGTCTGAAATTGAGGAGGTGAGAGTTGACAGCAGTGGCTGGAGAAGGAGGGAAGTGAACGTGAAGACTAGAAAGAAGGGAAAAAGAGGAGATGGGGAGTAAGAGAGCGAGGAGGGGGTGAGAGAGGAGGGGAGGAAGGGGAAGAACGAGTGGAGGAAGGAGGGAAAAAATGAGTGGAAGATGGAGGGGAAAGAGGAGAGAGGGGATTGGGGTGAGGGTTAAAAGGGAGGGGTTGAGTGGGCTGGAAATAGTGGAGGGATGTGATGGGGTTACATGGAGGGCTTGAAAGGGGGGGGGGGCGAGTTACAGGACTGCATGGGGAGGAGAGAGAGCTAGAGGGGAAGGATCGAGTAGAGGGAGTTGAGGGTGAAAGGAGTAGGGGGAGGAGAGAAAGAAAGAGACTGGAATAAGGATTTGATTGGTAGGGGGGAGGGAGGGGGAAGGGATGCAGAACCCAAAGGGGGCAGGAGGAGGGAGAGGTGAGAAAGGGGAGAGGGGTTGGGGGGAGAACTGAAGGGAAAGGACAAAGGGGGAAGGGGAGGGGGCCGGTTGAGAGAGAGAGAGAGAGAGAGTGCTGGAGCGATGGAGGCAGCAGCAACATGGGGTCCAGGAGTCAGTGTATCTGCGAGGCGAGGAAGAGTGGCAACGCTCGCCCCTCGCCTGGCTTAACCCCCCCACCCCTCCACCCCCTCACAGTGCCACTTCTTCACCCGCAGTGCCACATGTTGGAGTCACAGTGACATACTAGTGCCAGTAATATGACCCTATCACGGTGCTACAAGTTTGATTTACGGTGACTAATTTCAACCTACAGTGCCAATAACTTGACCTCACAGTGTCACTTCTTCAGCCACAGTGCCACACGTTGGATTCACAGTGCCGTAGTATTTTCAGCTTACAGTAACATTTGACAACAGTGATTTCTTCTGAATTGTTGGACGTTTGAACATAGCTAATGCCAAAAGTTGAACTATGTTGCCAGCAGTTGTAACCTACAATGCCTATTGTAGTGGCTGTCATTGACCTTGTAGTGCACCCCATGACCCCCAATACGTACAGTGCTACCCATTGACTCGTTATCGGATTAGCCTTTTTATTTATTTTATAGTTAAAAAAAGGAACTCTTGTTACTGGTATTTGTGGTCCTATCCAGTTACCAGAGTCTAGTGATACGAGTATATTATCAGGATCAGGTTAACTTCCCGCACTGCTTGTAGCATATATGACGCCCGAATCACTGCCACCATTTCGTAATGTCAGCGTTGGAATTCCAGGTCATTATTACCGTACCATTGTTTATATAGTTCCAGTAGCTGACCCCACAGTAATGACCTTTGACCCGCGGTACCACCAGTTGACCTAATTATCCTCTTCAGTACTATGACGTCCGTTGGTTCATGACAGACTACCACCTGCGTTTTATTCGTTTTAGGGAGAACATATTAGTGGGTCGGGAATACTCTGCTGTAACCACTTCATTTAATCTCCTGAATTTGGTGGTCTTAATGTTTCCTTAGTACTGCCATGGGAGGGAATAAGCTGAGGGGATGTCGATGTTGTTGGTTCTCACTCCACGAAGATCCATAGCATCTTTTGAGCTTAGTCGCTGGCCAAGGGTAATCGGGTTAGAGGGTGAATTTTGGTTAGTAATCAAGGAGACGCATTCCTTCCTTATAACTACACCTCATCGATTTTCATGCAACCACGACGTAGTATTCGAGTTGTAGGATTTGCCCAGTTCCCTCGGATGAGGGAAAAACTGCTACTGTTGCTTTTATCCTACGAGTGAAATCAGATAAGGGGAAATGTCTGTTATACTCATTTCGTTCTAACTTGGCCTAAAATTGCCGTCTCTCATGTCTTCAGTCCCCAGTCTTAACAGTAGATTAGCACTGGAATGTGGTGCTAGTCATGATGAAGAAAAGCCATGGAAAGGATGTAGAACTATAACACATTTTTTTCTGTTATTGCTCTGCGGGGTGTAAGCCAAGAAGAACTAAAATCTAGGCCAGGTTCCGGTGAAAAGGGTATAGTGAAGGTGATAGAGAGGGGTCGCGGCTGCGGAACACACACCTCCCTTTAAATGCCGCCATGATCCCAAACTTTTCCACCTCCATCTACGCAGTTTCCCTCAACACCTCAGCATGGGGATACCAACGTCGTAGTTTGCCTTGACACCTCCTAGACACATTTATAACTGCCTAGAACATGCCTCCACTTCTCTAGATCTCCACATGACTGAAGTTACATTTTAAAGCTAGAAGTGGCGCAGTTTGCCTAGACATTCACCTAATGTTTACCTAGCACACTTCTGCGCTTGCCTAGATTACCACATAACCAGAAGTTATATGTAGTGAACTCCAGCACCCTCCACTTTTCTAAAACACTTGTATCTGCTTTGAACTTCACTTTATGTACCTTAAACACCACCAGTTCCATCTACCCTTGCCTACAGCTGCCTTAGCCTAAACCACCACCTTTGTCGTTCTAGAACAACACCTACAGCCATACTTACACCTTCCATGACTGCCACCTGGAAAAATAATTGTCTGCTTAGATCACTGCTTAAGTTTGCCGAGAGCACACCTGTACGTGCCTTGAACACAGCCTACACCTCCTTGGAACATTGAACACCGTGAACAATACACCTGCCTACTTTGAACATCACCACCTGACTATACCTTTCCTGAACACCAACAGTACTTTGATCATCACCACCTGGCTTACATTTGCCTCTAACACCACCTTTATTTACCCTGAACACCACCTGTCTTTACCTTGAACACCTTCACCTGGCCGCCACACTGCTTCCTAGATATGGCCTAGATTGAGTTGGTGTGGGTGGAGTGGCCTGCTCACCTCCGTTTCACCATTATCACCATCTTCATCACCTCCCGTTTACGATACACGACTTTTACCAGTACATACATACCTCAGCTTCTTTCATTAGACGACTTAACATTTATTGCAGTCTTTCTAACTTCAGACGGATTTAATAAACAGAAAGGCTGCGGGAGATTTTTCGAACACGAGAGGTAGGCTATAGGCTGTTTAGCTTACATTAACCCTTCCACTCCCAGATACCCTAAGTTAATAAGGAATAAATTAAAATCATTTGATGTGGACTGAGTGAAATGAGACGGTACGTAATAACTGACGTAAGTAAATGACCATAACCACGTGCAATAACCTGCCTCTCCCGCCCTCGTTTACGTGCCGGTATGCCAAGGACGGACGGTGTGTCTGTACGTGCGGAACAGGTCACGTACCGGACCGTATTGAGAGGGTCCTTAACCAGATTTGGAGAACTCTTGCACGCTACTGAGCAGCCTTGACGAGACCTTCATGACCAAAATGAAAGAAAGAACGGAAAGATGTCGATGTTTTTTCTGCTTACTATAGACTGACAATTTTTGATATTAGAATTCTGGTATTGGACGACAGATTTAAAAAAAAGACTGTGTTACTAAACTCTGATAATTCGATATGACTGTAAATAACATAGTTTTTGGTAAGGGAATTTTAGTGGCAGAATATAATGTTCCTGTTGATCCCTGAACTTATATAGGATATTTTTATATATTGGGGAAATAGTTACTAACAACTAGATACGTGTAGTTTTTTTTTTTTTTTTTTTGATACGTTTCATCAATATCGTCACCTTAACCCGGTTGACACTATGAATGGGAAGACTGGCACTCAGAAGAAAGGGAACATACGAAGATAACTTAGCAATCTTTTATCTTTTACAGTGGCAGTGAAATGTGCTTTGATATATGTTGCTCTGTTTTGAGACTAACGAATCAGAAAAAAGAAAAACGGACGAGAAGTGAAGTGAATACGTGCTTGTGAATGAAGCAACTGAAGTGAGCACGTTCTTGTGAATGAAGGAACGTGTTTGTTTACTTCATACACTTGGTAGCAGGTGGACCACGTGGTGCTAAAGGAACACGTGGCTCTTTGTTTACTTAACACACCAGTGGACTTTAACATTGGCCAACTCGAGTATGCTACGCTGTTGCATCTGATCGTGCAAGATTTACGTATTTATTGATTGGGATTTCGAGTAACCTAGATTTATTTATTTAGCTGTACATTTACAGCTTAGTATCCTACGCTGCTAGATCTGAACGAGCGTGATTTATTCATTTACACGCGTCTGTGAGTCTTCGTGCCAGCTTCAGTTTGTTTATCTTGACTAATTTTGTTTCTCCTTAATGTTTTGGCTTCAGACGTAGCATTTTATTCCGACAATACAGTTAAGAAAATAAAAACAGCAAGAAAGGTTTAAAAGTCGTGATTTATTCCATTGTTTAATTCCAAGTAACGCCCAGCGACTTAATCCATCTCAGAGTAACTCGTAATCAGAGGGTTAAACTGACTGCCCTTTAACTCATATTGCCCTTTAAACTGCCTTAGCCTATCCACGCTGCCCTAGGCCTACCCTACACTGCCCTGACTAGCCCTACACCTTGGCTAGTTGGCCTTCTAGTGGTGTCTTCAGTAGGCGGCTTATAGTCGGATAGTTAGAAAGAGCAGGAACGCCAGGGAAAATTGTTACATAAACCCCAGGAAAATAGGTACATAAGGCGTGCACACATACCCGGTAATATACAGTACATAGGTATAATACATAAATAGCCATAATATACAAAGTTCCTCTAATACATACACGTAACATCTATATATACCTGCATATAATTACATAAAATATAAAGTGTATGCCCTAGCCTACAAGTATGCACTAACACATACATAAAAGTACACACGCAGCAAAGAGAAATCCTTACCTACACACACACACACACACACTGAGATAAGACGCACACAAGTAACTTCACAAAAACACACATAGGTCTCGTTAAATAGGAGACAAATACATAGTGACGTGCACAATCAGTTACACACCAGCCTCAGTTAAGCATTATAACAAATACACTCAGGAAAACACACACACACACACACACACACACACACACACACACACACACACACACACACACCTCCCTAAACCGAACTTCAGTATAGAAAGTAGGTGGATTTGAGTCTTCAGGAACAAGTAAATACGTAAAAATCCCCTGTGGCAGAGAAAACCCAGGTATATGTATAATTTAGCAGAGAAAACAAAACTTCCCTGATATAGCGAGGAAAATAAATCTATCCGTAATATAGCGAGGAGAACAAAAGTACGTGATAGGGAAAGCATAATGATATATATAGCTAGCAGCCATAGTGATACAGTAAAAAATAAAACCGTGGTATAAAAAAACAGTGATATATAGCAACCGTAGTGTTATACCAGGCTAGTCATTCTCATATAGCTCAAACGGCGAGTGTATACGTAGCCATAGACTCATATATAGAAACAAGTAACAGTTAATTGAATACCGGTACTAGAAAAATACGTCTCACGCACAGTATAGTGACTTGGTATTTGGCTACTAGTTAATAGAAGACGCGATATAGCCAAGTTTAGATTTACGGCGATAGAAGTAACATTGATACAGATATAGTGATAGAAATACTTGTCTAACTTTTTATCAGTCAGGCATATTGAATGCTAGGATAATTTACTAGTTCTCAGTGAGTTACCAGTGACTAATGAGTTACTGGCTGATAGAAGCTAGGTTGATATAGGAGGATATATTTGTAGTCTTTGATATACTTAACTGATATAGCCTGAAGGATAGTTATATAGCCTTTGATATACTTAGGTGATCATTGAAGTACATCTCTGAATACTTAACACCAGAAATACAGTAGCACCAGAACTTGGGTTTACTCGTGACCGGGTATTCTGTTACTAGCCATCATTTTGGTTACTCGTGAAAAGGAAATTAGTTACTGACCAGTGTAATTACCGGTAACTGATATACAGGTCAGAGTAGATAGCTTATATACGTTTTGACATAAAAGTATAGACAGTTTGACTTAGAAGTGAACTTCGGTAAAAAGTTTAGATAATAAAGTCTAGAAATACTGATAGGCTAAATACTTAAGGGGTTATACTTAGGCTCCTAGATATTTAATTGATAAAATACGCTTTGTTACTATTTAATCAAGGAAAATATTTGATTAGAAGGAAATAAAAGGAGATTGAGAAGAGAAGAAAGAGAAGGGAATAGGGAGTTTATTGAGAAGTAGCATAAAGACACAATATTCAGTGAGGGAGACAGTGAGGTTAGGAAAAGAACTGGAAAGGTAGAATTAAAAACACTGATATCTCTCTTGTGAGACGAGGGAAGACGTTTAAGTCGCTGTTTGAAGTTGTTCGGAGTGTTCTAAGTAGATTGTCTGAACGATATATCATTCCTGTCTTAACTTCTCGCCAGTTTTGTCTTATTGAATCGTCACTCTTGTCGCTGCGTTTAGTGTTTACGTTGTGTCTCTTTTGCTTCTCCCAATTCGTCTTGGCACACGTATTATCAATAGTGTGGTTTATTTCTTCCTCAGTTCTTCACAAGCATTATCAGTTCTTCATTTATTTCTCGTCAACTCATTCCTTACGATTCATCAGCTTTGCCGTAGCGTTTCGTCAGTTTTTCCTTTAGCCTTCTTATTTTTTCTTCCTTACTTTTCCCAGTTTTGCCATAGCTTACCTTCAGTATTTTTTCCCCTCAGCGATTTTTTCATACTTCGTTTTCGTCAGTTCTGTCAGTACATCTTTCATTTCTGCCTCTGCGTTGCGTCACCTTTCCTTTACGTTTCGTCAGCCTTTCTTCATTGGGTTCCTCCTGAGCAACTTGTCCACTTGTTCTTTGTTTCGTCATTTTTGCTATCACGTCTGTCTGTTCTGCCTCAGCTTCTCGTCGTCTCTTCCTTATCTTTCGTTACCCCTACCCTACCTTTCGTCACCTCATCCCTACCTTTCGTCACCTCATCCTTACCTTTCATCACATCCTTAGCTTTTCGTCACCTCATCCCTACCTTTCGTCACCTCATCTCTAGCTTTCGTCTCCTCTTCCCTACCTTTCGTCTCTTCTTCCCTACCTTTCGCCACCATTGTCTTAATCGCTCGTTCAGTCCAGCATCTTTAAAGGCAAATTGAAGGTACTGTGTTATTCAGCTTGGTTACTCGAGTTTCAAGCTTACTCACTCAGAGCCACACAGACTCCACAACTTAGCAGCCCAGGCCAATCAGATCGTCAACCCAGCCACTCAGAACCACGACCCAGAGCCTTGTATCGATAGTAAAGCCACCTAATCCAGTGATAGGGTATCGGAAAGCCAGCATCTGGAGTATTATTTCCTGGCCAATCAGATACGTTCAACAGGATAGTCACTCAGATAATCGACATTGCTCATCATATCGTCAGTTCAGCCACCCAGGCCAATCAGATTGTCACTCTAGCCACTGAGAGGCAGGCAAGTTCTGGTATCGTCAGCCCAGCCCATCAGATCACCACCTGTGCCACTCAGATTGTCAGTTTAACTCCTGACATCTTCAGCTCAGCGATTAATTTAGCTCTTCAGTCGCTCAGGACAATCAGAGCTCCCCCTCCACCCCCGTGCCACTCAGACAGCCACCGGTGTTCATCTGATTGACGGCCTTTCCTTCCAATCGTCAGCTCAGTCACTCATATCATCAGTTCAGCCTTAGTATCGTCAACCCAGCCTTGGTATCGTCAACCCAGCCTTGGTATCGTCAACCCAGCCTTGGTATCGTCAACCCAGCCTTGGTATCGTCAACTCAGCCTTGGTATCGTCAGTAATCACCAGACCCACACTAAATCGCCAACTCAGCCCGTCAAATCCCCCCCCCCCCTCCCCCCAGAAAAAAAAAAATCGCCAAAACACGCTCTAATTCTTCCCCTCAGCCCTAGACCACCCCCTCCTCCAGCATGATGTTCCCACGCATCCACCTCATCGACCTGACCACCGTGGCTCCCCTCCTTATCCCCTTCGTCTACCTCGCCGGCGGGAGCTTCTATCAGATCTTCAGGTAACGTAAGGTGTCATTTTTTCTTAAGATTTCCATTCCTTCACTTACGGTAATTTGTTTTCGTTTTTCTTTCGTCGACACTTCTCTTTTCTCATTTCGTTTATTTTCTTTGAGTTTATTCTTATATCCTCTCTTGTTAACATCATTATCATTATCATAATCATCCCCCCCCTCTCTCTCTCTCTTACACACACACACACACACACACACACACACACACACACACACCATCTACCTTATATGCGCCATCATCCCATTATGTAAACATTTTCCACTTCCCTAATATGACTGAACATTACGTAATTTAACAACCACGTCTATTCTTGCCTATTGTGTTTGTTTTTGTATTAGCTGTGTTTCATATAAGTTTAGACTATCATGTTGGGTGTATACAGTATTATTTATTTCGTGAAAGTACTGTATATACTGTATGTGTGGTTTGTAATTGGTATTTTGGGTGTATGTTGATGACCTTCCTCTCTTCGACCCCCCCCCCTCTCCCCTCTCTGTACCTCTCTATCTTTCAGTCTGTCTCTACTTTCTCTCTCTCTCTCTCTCTCTCCAAGGCCAGTCACATAAGGAGTAACAACAACAGTGCTTTAAAAGGGCTAAAGCAGAGTGAGGGATGACGAATGGAGTTGCTTGTTTAGAAGTGTTTATGTCTTCTTTGGGTTTATTAATGTAAACAGAAAAACGACGTAGAAGTTAAGGACATAGGCTGCCTGTGTTTGGTGTTATAGTTTTGGTTTACACGTACTTAATACACACACACACACACACACACACACACACACACACACACACACACACACACACACACACACACACATCCCCTCAATCACCCAAATGGAAGTTAGTCACCTTAGAGACATGCCAGAAAAACAGGATAGAGTTGAGAGAGCGAGCGAGTTTTTTTTTTTTTTTAATTATTATTATTATTATTTTTTTTTAAGTCGTGGGTGGGAACTGGAGGCCTCGTCTTTCCCCAGTTTCAGACTGGTTGTTTCGCCGCAGAGATGGGTTCGGGTTTCATGGGGAGAGGGGGGGAGAGGGGTATGTAGGTGAGGACAGGGTGTGGGTGAGAGAGGGAGAGAACAGGGGTGCGGAGGTGAGGATAGGGTAGGTTAGAGGGAGAGAATAAGGGTGTATGTAGGTGAGGACAGGATGGATGTGTGTGTAGAAGGATGATGGGGTGGTTTGAGGGGTGACAGAAGGAGGATAGGGGTGAGGAAGGGGGAGAGGAGTATGAGGGTGAGGATTGATGAGGATAGTTGAAGGTGAGTGAGGATAAGGTGGATGAGTGTGGAAGGGAACTGGGGACGGTTTGGAGGTAGAAAAGGGTGTGGAGGTACCAGTATTGTGTAAAAAGATGTTGAAAGGTTGATGGTGTGAATGGTGTAGGTTGCATGTGGGTGGATGAAGGTTGGAAGCAAAGAGGTGTTGGTATTAGGAGGTGGTGTAGCCTAGGTGGTGTGTTTGGCAGTAGATTTTGCTGGTGCGGTGCTATATAGTATTTCAAAAGTGGTGTGTAGATTAGAAGTGGTGTAGATGGCGCTGGTGTTAAGATGTAAGGTGGTATTAGGAAGCTGGAATAGTGGTAGAAGGTGGTGTAGGTTGTTTGTGGGCGTAGGTGGCGGTGGTATTAGGAAGCTTCGTGGTATAGGAAAGGTGGTATTATGAATAGGGAGCTGTATAGATGGTATTTTGGTATAGAAGTCACTGGTGTTTAAATGCTAGGTGGTGTTGAAAGCTGGTATGATGGTAGGAAGTCGATTTGGTGGTTTTTAGATGAAGGTAGTGTGTGTGTGTGTGTGTGTGTGTGTGTGTGTGTGTAGGTGGGTAATGAGTCAGTGAAGACAAAGGTACAAATTGGGTAGAAAAAGGTGTTTGGGTGTAGGTGATGTTGATGTTAAAGTTCTAGATGGTATTATGGTGACATATTGGTAGAAAGTGTAAGTGGTGTGAAGGTGTTAGGTGGTATCAGAACCTAGTATGGTGATAGGAAGTGGTGTAGGCTACGTGGTTTTTAGGTGAAGGCTGTGGTGTGTCTGTGTGAGTCAGTTACTCTTTTTTTTTTTTTTTTTTTTTTTTTTTTTAACGAACGGAGGACACATGTTATCTGGTGTATGGATTTTTTTTATTTGTTTTTACTTCCACTGTTCGCCTTTGTAAATAAAATAATAATAATAATAATAATGCTTTTTCCCCTCATGGTGGTGGTGTAGGTAGGGTGGATGTATGGTGTGGTGAAGGTGGTGTGTGTTGGTGTAGTTACTCTAGGTCTGTCTATTTAGCGAGCCAGTTCCGCTAGTTCACTGACCACCACTATCCCTTTCTCAGAATCAATAGGGCCAGTCTTCTGATGGTGCTGGAGGTAGGATGTAGAATGGACGGTGTGTAGTAGTGTAGTTACAGTAGCCCTTCTTCAGTTTAGCAGACCATTACTGCCAATTCAATCACCACCATCCCTTCCCCGAAATGAATAGACGCAATCAGTATCTCTCTGTCTTCTTTTGTCTCTCCCTCTCCCTTCCCTCCCTCCCTCCGTATCGACCCCACCCCGTGCAATTTTCATCCCCTCACGCACCCCTCCATATTTTCAAGGTCGACCCCTCCTCCCCTCACCCACAGTCCCCCCCTCCCCCCCGCCCACAAGCTGGTTCTATTCGGTTAGGCTTCTGCGAAACTTCTGTCAGTCTGTAATTGTGAGGGGCTTCTGTGTGTGTGTGTGTGTGTGTGTGTGTGTGTGTGTGTGTGTGTGTGTGTGTGTTGTTAATTCTAGTGTGTGTGTGTTGTTAATTCTAGTGTGTGTGTGTGTGGTTAATTCATCTGTCATAGCAATTTTTTTCTGATAAACGTGAAGAACCATCCGATCTATTGCACCATATCATGTCCTCATATACAACCCAGCCAGATCATGTGTTTTAAATTATTATCTCACGTTACTGTATCACAAATTCACATCAGCCTCTCTGTTTTACCGTATTATCTGTCTGACTCGGTAACGTGGCTCCGCAGGTTCATATCGGACACATTTCCTCTGTTTCTGGAATTTGCCTCATCCCACCTACACATTTCCTGGGCTGATTCACCGTCCTACCACCAGAGGGACACGAAGGGCAACAGTAACCAGACGTGTGGGCGGGTAGAATAGGGTGTACAGTTGAGGACAAGAGGCTGCTTAATATCGCCTCTTCTTCTCAGATTCCATTCCTGGCTAATACTTCTAAGATGAGAGGGGTTTGGTATATTTATCTGACTTCCACATCTACTACTCACTTTCCTGGCTAATATTCCTGACCTGAGAGAGGCTTGGTATGTCTTTTCGCCTGATATGTAACGTCTTCTGCTGGTCTTTGTGTAGCGGTATAAAAAAATAAATTAATGATGGTAATGGAGGGGTTAATTCGGTGTTAGGTGAAAGGGATGAGGTGGTCACTCTCACTTGTATACCGTGGCTGAGTCAGGTGCGCCCAGGTGAAGGTCAGGTGGGCAGTGAGAGAGGGGGGGGGGATAAAAGTGACAGATAGAAGGGATGAGGGGTAAAAC